>NC_012995.1:1202500-1554288 GCF_000026365.1 Zygosaccharomyces rouxii | reverse complement strand
TTTGGGATAATAGAATTAACATTTATAGTTGAGAATTCCATTTTTACTTAAGAAATTCTTGTGTGTGCAGAAGTGCCTCGTTAACTACCTGAAGAGAGTTAATTTGGTAGCCAGCCCCAGATTGACGTCCATTTACCCATATTAACAACCAAACAACACATTAAGAATCGAAAAACTGGCGACAAAAACTTCTCAAAAACAACTAAATATTACTCTGGATGTCTTTAGGCTCACAACTCTCCTCATTTAGTGTTAGCTCTTCAAATGTTTTCCTCATCAAACATTGGGCATCCGCTTTTCTTCTGTTAAAGCTGTACTTGACACCATTAAAACACTTGCCATCAGACAAAAACCATTTTTCCCAATCTTCGTCAGTGCAAGCACTCCCCCCGAACACTTCTGAAAAGTCTATTGTGTAAAAGGTATATTTACTGGACCGCTCGTATTTTTGTTTAACAAGGCCTATCACAGCGTTTAAACCCCAGCTATCAAGTACGAGATCGTACGCATGTGCAGGTTCATCAAGTACGATATCGAGGTAATATTCCCTCCAATTATTTCCCTGATCCACAGAATAAAAGAACTTCTTCAATGTCCTACCGTTTTTCTGAGACAACTTGGGTATAGCAACGATAATGTTCCCAAAATCCAAAAATGCTGCATACACAGGAAATTCAAAAGCCACCTCCCAAGAAGCACCACCGTCTCGTGAAATAAAAGCCATTGCATCTTTTTCACCTAAGATTAGGGAACGTTCTCTAACAACACCGGTTTCCATGAGTATACCAGCTGTTGGTTCATTTCTAATTAATGGAGAATAAAAATTTTTTTTCTGGAAAGAACAGTGTTCTACATCATCGATATCGCATTGGAAAAGGTTCTTATGTTTTCCAGATGGATCCACAACCTTTAAATTGGTCCATGTTTCCCCATTGTCGAAGCTTATTTTATTCTTGGAAAATCGTTTATATTCGATAAAGGGGAAAGGTTCCATGAGGGGATAGGGCTTTCTGTGGAGGACATGCTTCTTTATAAATTCAATAATTCTTTGAAGCCAATTGACCTTCTTATCAAGATTTGTTTCATCCATGCTCAATTCCGTGCTCCGATTATGAACCTCTCTAAAAATGAATTCACCCCATACTGTTCCCTCGAGGTTATATAGCTTTTTTATCATCACATGCTGAGCAGGTTCTTGTGTTATGGAGTCGATGAGAGAAAAGTTGAGACCAGAAGAATCGGACAGTAGGAAATGCTCGGATTTTCCGTGACCTTCATCTTCTTCCAAAACAGCACTTAATAATATACGCTCTCGATCAAGCTCCAGTGGCATGCTGACCACATGTGGTAAAGAGGCCACCCGCTTAGGTAGGCATGCAGGTTTGAGAGGCCCGCCTGTAGAAACCCAAATTCTGTGTGCAGTACCGTCCACTTCATTGGCCTCTGATGTAATTACCAAAATATGGAAGGGAAAAACCCATATATTTTCTACCGAAGAGCTTTTTAATTCATCAAAGAGTTTTGTACTTTGACCCAAATCGGTTGTGTAGAAGGCGGTACCCATACCATATGGATGTGTAGACTGTTTTTGAATTTCCGTCCTGTTTCTCAAACGGTGCATGCAATAAATTCCATCCCTATCGAAAATAGACTCTTTTGATAAAGTGGCAAACTGGCAGTCAGTACCACGGTATTCTAGGTCTTGGGTAGCTTCATATTCTTCAAATGGCGCCGAAATACGTCTAAAGCTTTTCCCAGCGTCATCAGAAGCGTAAGCGATACGTTCCTGAAAAGAGGATGAATCTGGAGTTGTCTCTGGATTATTTTCCAGCCGGGAATCGCAGTGTAGCAATAGAAGATTCGTATTGAAAGGATGTGTGTCAGAGAAGCAATCAATCTCGTCCTGTGGTAAAGAAAGTTGCTTCCAACTTCTTCCCTGATCTTCCGTCATATAGATCTTTCCAGACGAGGTCGTTACGAACGCTCTCTCTTTATGAAACTTATCAACATCCACCCATGGAATACCTTCCCCAAACACATCTACAGTTCGCCAATTCCTACCGTTATCAAATGTTATCAGCAAACGATCCTCGAAATTATCCTCGAAATGAAACATCAAAGTATTGGAATCCCTGAAGGCATCCAAGACGCCACCCCAATGCTCAAAATCGGTTTCATAAACCTCCACATTAGATCTCCATACCGTAGGAACAAACTCCTGGGTTGTTCCTAGAGCCCACAAAGCACTAAATATCAAAAAAGGATATATTTGCATCTTTGGTTGCCAATGGTTGCAATGCATGCCCAAGAATCCCCGAGATCCGCAGGCCCCGGTCTTATATCAATTTTTCTTTCTCTGGATTTCTTCGGGTAATGTTGATAATGTAGATAAGAAGGTGAGCGCTGCAGGAGGTTTTTTCTTTCAAGCTGCAGATCACCACCAGCATGGAAAAGCACCTCGATCAAAAAGAACCCAAGCCTATGCCGCTGGAGTATTCTTTCAGACGCATTTTAAGGAGCATAGTTCACAATGTATGCGACTTTGATCTTTCCTGGCGAGTAATTATATCTTTGTGTGTTATCGAGGTAGTTGTTTTCACTTACATCGGTTACATTGGTGCTGTTGTGATTGGTCTGTTCTTCTTTCTCCTCCGCCACCAATTTCGTATTAGAAAAGATAAAGTACTTTCCAATACGAAAGAAATGTTTTCTCGTAATGTTTTAGCTGTGAATCCTGGACTTGATACGAAGAAATGGCATGAGGTAGCATCCAAAATGAATAATGAATTTTATGAACAGGACTATTGGAGATCACGTCATTTTTTTTGTGACGGAGACGAGTGTCACAATTCCTTCAGAGAACACATCTTGAGACCTTCCGTGATTTCAGCGCCTGATGTCTCTCTTGAAGCTGTAAAACGTTACAGCCAGGCAACAAATGAGGTTTACAAAAAGTTTCTCCAGGATGAATTTCCCTCAAACCCTAAGTCTTTGCCAGGCAATGAGCGCTACGGGAGATTTATGCGGCTTATTTCCGATAGAGGCTTTCTCAAAAATGTACGATCCCCGCTTGGTTTTACAGTTTTGAAACTTGCGAATGATAGCTACTCTATGATAACAATATGGCTACTTTATTACAATTTTAAAGATATCTTTGGTGCTTACGAGTCACATATCAAAGAGAAGTACAAAGCTGTAGATATTACTCAAAGAGTGAAATTTCTAGCAACTGTGATGCACTTTGCTCCTGGAGATGATCTCGAAAAGTGGGATCGTATAGCCAGTCACATGAACTGGTACCTGCGTGTCGAGGGAATATGGACTCATGCACACGAAAAATTTCCTGATGGAAAGGAATGTTTGGATTTCTACGAATCTCAATTCATGCTTCTGCCCTTAAAATCTGAAGATACTAGCTATTCCGATCTTAAGGATATCGTTCGTGAAACTAATAAGGTATGCGCACCCTCTTAGCCGCTACTTTGGGGTTTTGCGAACGTGGTGAGAATAAGTACTGAAAGAGTTTGCATATCCAAGTCGAAATTCATGCACCATTGTAATAGGAATACCTACTATACTTTGTAACATTCTGCTCTAAGTGGTGGAATTCATTTTTAAAAAGACAGCTAACCTTCCAACAAGCTATCCACTAGCCATTGTTTGGAGTTTCTTAACAAAAATGTCGCCCGTAATCTTGAACTGTCAATACAATTTACTTTCATGGTTCTGCTGGTATTGCTGTGCCGTTAGATTTCGGGTTTTCATCCTGTGAACTGAATCATACATTACCTCGTCCCCCGGATCCTGAAAAAAGTACGTGTCAGCCGTGCGGCTTTAGCATCGAAATTTATCCGACAAAATACTTGAAAGGACAAGCTTCAACAAGTAAATCGATAGACATGGGCGCTAAGAAAGAATTGAAAATTTGGAAGCTTTTTTAAAGAAATGAGGCATACCCCATTAAATGTTTCCACATTTATGCTTTTTTTTCCGTTATTCTTCGTACTTTTTCCATTCGTCGTACAGACTATCCAGAAACCTAACTAAATAATCAAAATTGTTCCTCATTCACTGGACTTCATTTGATGAGCATTGATTAAAAGCAATTCAAACCCAAAAAATTCAAAGAAAAACTATTTCTCTACAGCTCTCCTACCACAAGTTTTACAAGATATTCTGCTTCGTAAAGGTAGCGAAGCAATCTATTCGTTCTACTTCATCCGAAGGCGGCAGCTGAAAACCTCTCATAATATATGTTCTTAATATGCACCCAGAAAAAAGAGGTGTAAAAAAATAATCAGTAAAAGCACACAGATCGCGTGAGATAAATGTACTAGGGTTACCCGGGAGACGAACAATTTTAGTGTGGCAGCTTGCTATCCAGTAAATAGGAGCACGTAGAAAAGAAGTCTTCGAATGAAAAAAATGGCATAGTTACGGGTTGGTTATATGCATAGAACCGCAGGACCCTGTTAAATCAAAACAAAACAAAATTGATATATATGTGTATATACACTTAACCACTGTTGGGACAGGTTTGTTGGTTTAGCAGCAAGAAGGTTAAGCAGAGACGCCAAGCAAAGTCTGTTTTTATCATAACTAAAATTCTTAAGATGATTGAATAATTTAGTTTGACTCTTTCTTCTCTTCTATTTCCTGGCAAACGTTCAATGTTTTAATAACTTGACAAACTAACGAGATATAGAGCGGTGAATGCCCAATCAAGCCTATATAGTGCTCCATTTTGATATGTGGAGCATTCATTATAAGAATATTAATATTAACTCGCATATGTAAACTGTACCCTTTTTGTTGTTCCTCGTTTAGATCTTAGTTGATTTGCATTCAATCTTATAAAAGAAGGTGCTGAAGCATATCAAATGTCATTCATCAACGAATATAACCATAGGAATAAATAAAAGCGCATCAAGGAATGGGAAAACTTTCTGAGTTCTTTAACAACCCGGGTTCCAGGCCCACTATGTATTACCGTGCCCCAGCGGCTGTTCCCAGGCCCGATGGAAGCACTGTAACTGAGCTGCATGATGTTTCGTCTTCAGGTAGCTCTGTTTCGAGCAAGGACAAAGATGACGTGAGTGTGAATTGTTCATATGCTGAATCAGATATGAATGAAGTTGTCCTAACAAAGAGAGGTCATGTTCAAACAAGCCGGGGGTTCACTGGTCTTCGCAAAGGTATTACTGATCACTGCATGGACTGGATGGTAGCTTGGGCTGGCTCCCAATTTGTCTTTTTTTTTATGTGGATCATTTTAGCCGTTTGGTGCATCATAGGTATTGTTTATAAGGCACCCAGCGTTTGGCAAGTGGTGATGCAAGATGGTCAATCGATTCAGTGCTACATTTGGGACACTTTGTTGATGAGGCAGCAGCTCATCAGTACGCATGAACAGTTGTCTGTCTGTGGTAATGTCAGATCGCGCATTGGCACTTTGAAAAGATTGTTCAGTAGCAGACAGCTGTCGAGAAGCTCAGGTAAGAAAGATCTGAAGGATGATTGTGTCAGCGTCCATTCTGAAGAAATGCAATGCAATTCCGTCACTGAAAGGTCAGCAACCGAAGGTAAATTGCCCTCAGAGACGTGGTACGACAAGTTTTGCTCCTTTACCAGTGTCATTTTAGGTTCTTTGTATGTTATCATCATTTTCTGGATATGCATTTTCATCTGGATTGGCACAGGTGCTCTCTGGATCGACGCTGGTAATAGTCCCCCATACACAGGTGAAAAAACTGGTAGTAATCCACGTCTGGCCAGGTTTGCTGATAATTGGCAATTGTATATAAATACTGCTACTGCAGTTGTACTTATGGTGTGCTCTGTCTTTTTGCAGAATATCAGATCCAGGCATGATAAGTACATAGGCAAGTTCATCCGAGGTATCATGACTATGGACGTCGATATCGAGACCGAGGCACGTAGAAAATTCGGTGATTTTGACACACAAAATCCAGTCATTGCCATGGAGACAAAGAAGAGAGGATGGGGTCAAAGAAGCATCGATTTTTATGCGGATGTTATCGGTACAGGTATCGGCATCATTATCGCTATCGTTGTGTTCAGCATTTGGTTAGGTATTGGAAACCAATTAAGTTGGAGTGATGACTGGTGGTTGATTATCGGTACGTACACTGGTCTCATGGGTTATCTCGACGGCTTCGTCATCAGAGAAGCTTACCATCGAATCACCAATAAGGAAGAGCATAGTTATCGGATTGTTGCTGAAGAAGATTTGGAACTTTTCCATTTGGCGGGCATAACCTGCCCTCCGGAATACACTGGTCTTGATATTCCCACATCTAAGTCTCTAGATTACAAAGTTTCGGCATGGATCAGCCATGTTTGCTCGAGTCCTCTGAGTGTCCTGTTCGCTGTATGTTCTGTTATTGGTCTCATCATTATATCCTCAGCCTTGCACTGGAGTACAACAGGTCAACTGATCGCCAACACACCTACCATGATTATCGAAGCTTTCTTGTTGATCGTCTTAATTCAAGCACACAATTGGGCTGATCAAAGGCGCAGAATCGAGGTTAGCTCCCTGTATGCTCGGAGATGTATCCTCTTGGCACACCTGCAAAGGATTTGAATTCTTCCACCTTTGTGTATTGTTATACGTTTTTTCGATGTCTTTTATGTGGATTTTTTTTTTTTTCTGCTATTAACATTTGGGGAGCTTGGTTCAAGGTGAGTATGAAGGTAAGATCTCAAGTCAGGCAATATAAGATATTATTGGGTCCCTTCCAACTTTTCTAGTGTAGCATATAACTTCTCAGCTGCTTAGCAATAAAAAGGACTCGGTTTTATATTAAAATAGACTCCATTAGAGTATTTTCACCCGTCGAATTTGCCTAGGTTCAATTCACTCACATCTAATCTCCATGGGCTAGGATCCCATTTCTCATACACCGGTATCACCGGTTCTTAATCGCATTTAGGACCTCCTGGAAATCAACCGTAGTATGTAGTACGAGAGTGATTTATCAATCAGCATCCCTCTAGTCTCACCACACCACCTAAGCAGTAATCTCTAGTCAAATTATCAATATTTGTGTTTGTTTTGTTGTTGTTTTTTCTCCATTGAAGTCAATGTAATGTATCATGCCAACTTTTCATTGAGTTTCAAAATCTCATTTTCTATAGCTTGTCCTTTGCTTTGTTATCACCGATAAAAGGTACGTCACCCTCCGCTAGATTCCAAATCCTTTATAAAATTGTATTTCACCAGATCCCGCGTCGTCTTGAAAAACTTTTATTCTACACCGCGCCTAGCCAAATATTAATTTCAACATATATACGCTTATCTACTTGAGACTCTGAAACCTCTTTACTTTACTTTCTACAAATATCCTTCCTTTTTCAAAACTTGTGTCGCAGTATCGTACACTGACTGTTCCAGGCTGATAAATGGAAATCCTAGCACTTTTTTAGAGTGTCTGTTGTCAAACTTAGCGGCGGGCTTTGTATCTCCTTTACCAGGTTCGGACCCTTTGGTAATGTTCAACTGTGGGAACTTTTCATTCAATATATCAAGGATGCCCTGAGAGCTAAATCCACCATTGGAAAGACCCAGTCTTTCACCAGCAGTATCCTTTTGGAATGCAATCAAATGAGCCCTTGCAACATCACGAACATCGACATAGACGGAATGGTAATCTGGTTCAATTTTATCACCTGGCTTGCTGCGAATTAACCTATTGATAATCTCATTAGAAGTGTTCAACTGAGTCGTGACATCTTCATCAAATTTCTGAGGTCCGAACACTAAAACTGGGTTAATGGTGGTCAATGAGATATTATTCTCCTTTGCAAACGCCCAAGCAATCTCTTCTGCAAATTTCTTTGAACCGTAGTAGGCATTCATGGGGTCAGTCTGACATCCTTCCCAAGTGGCAGGGTTCCAATCCTTTTCTGTGAAAACAGCGCCGCCATCAGCAAATTTCGCAACATCCAAGATTGCAACAAAAGAGGAGGTGACGATGACCTTCTTGACATCGCCATAGTTCTGGATTGCATGGAAAACACCCTTTGTACCGTTTACTGCAGGAGTCAATAGATCCTTTTCATAGTCGCTAGTATTATAGTGAAATGGTGATGCCATGTGCAACACAATGTCAATTTCCTTACGTCTTTTCTTGAAAAGAGGTTTAAAGGCCTCTGTATCAGAAATATCCTTTATAATTTCAAAGCTCAAATTCGAAGGACTTCCAAACTGCTTATGCAACTTGTCCCCCTTCTCTTGCGACCTAACAGTACCGATAACTTGGTAATTCTCTTTTAACAAACAATCCAAGACCCATTTGGCGATAAAACCTGTAGCACCTGTAACTAAAACAGCCATTGTAATTGTATTCGATGTGGTATTTGCTATGATTCGAGGATCAACTTCTCTTCACCAGTTCCTTTCAACTTCATCTAAAAGCCATCCTTTATCCTGTGCTGTTGAACATCAGTTTTAAGAAAGTGGGTCTAATGCGCTTCGTATTTAACTGTGTATTGGCTATAATAAAACCATGAGATCTTAACCCGCATACTTTGGCTCATGAAGTCCGAGCTTGTAAAAAGCCTGTTCTTCGTCCATCGCGAAAAACAACTTGCATGGAAGCTACAAGAGCAACCTCCGTTGGAACCTTGCCGTATACATCGCGCCTATTTTTGACACCTTGAATGCCTCTCTCTCTCCATACGTCATAAAAGAAAAAGAAGCATATGTATGTCAATCATCAAAATAAAAACAAGAATGTGCCATTAATAACTGTCATTAACCCGAGACCTCATCACATGAATTCATTTCCAACTTTCAATAATAAAAGATCAAAATCATATGTCCTTATTTAAAAATTCGTGCATCCTCGAGGCCCCTCTGTTATAAAAATTTTCCTAGAAGTACGTTATTCTTGATCTTGGCAAACGCGGGCAGATTAACTTCTAAAGCCTCGCATTAGAAACCCTGCGGTTAAATATTTATAATTAGAAGACCTGAGATAAGCGCCCACGATGCACAGGAATATGTTCGTTATGAATGGGGACGACGAAGAGATCATTCGTGGATCTGCTACATTTTTCCTCATAAATCAATCGTTTAACAATGCACTTCACCTCTATTCTAGCAACTGTCGCCCTCTCTGGGCTTTCTAGCCGACTCTCAACCCTTCAACTTGATTACTTTATTACCTGGAGTTCTTTCATTCCAACGGAGTCATCTCTGGAGAATGTTTTGCCAAACTTTTCCTTGTTTTACTTAATTACATTTTAATGTTTGTACCTTTCTCTTTAACAATAGCATTACATTTTGAGTTTGGAAAGATCCCTCAACACCGACACAATCACCTGTTATCACCTTCGTAGAATTTCGAAGTTGCTATTATCGTAGTAATTTGTCTTCTAGCTGCAATGAACGAAACGGCAGATGTCATAGACGGATGAAGGCCCCTAAGATATTAATTTAGGACTTTGTAACTTATAAGGTATACCCATTGGGCACACTGAAAATACTGAACATGCGCAAATGTCTGACAGAGAATATTATATCAGAGGATGTTTTACAACTGGGGCATGTAACTCTTGGGAATTTGGAGAGTTGAACAACTTACGGCACGGGTTTTATCTATAATTGTGAGCACCATTATTCATTTCCACGAACGAAAAGTAAAAATAACGTTGGACAGTGTATTGCTGAGGAAAGAAATTGTGGTAATTCGTTTCTCAGTTCGAGAAAGACTGCAATAAAGAGATTAAAAAAGATTTGAATCTGGAACTCGCTTGTACATGATATTTCTGTGTCGAATACTTCTTTCTATTATGTAATCCCCCAATGAAGAAACTTGAAGGGCTCTTCACTGGTAAGAATTCGACCCAACTAGTGACACAATTTGCTTATTCTGGTAAGTATGGAGTCACATTTGGGCGGATTAAAAAACCCATTTCACGTTCACTTTGATATTGACGTCTCTTATAATACAATTCATATTCCCTTCAATCCCACATTTTAGTAAACAAATGAAGTGCTCGTATATGCAATACCATATCTCCATGCTGACATTTCAACGAAAACTAATTTTAAAATAAAAATTGGACCGCACTAAGCGATCATGTTTAAACTTGGCGATCTTCTAACCATTCGATCTTTCCTACTGCTTCTTTTTAGCCCTCTGGAATGATCTGATTTCTAGCTATATCAAACGTAAAGGATATCTTGTTCAATTAGAGTAACAAAGGGCATTCTTTGGCTTTTTATTTAGTAGTCGATAAGTCTTTTGTTCTTCCCGATGATAATTCACTATTTGGGGATTCCAAAAATGCTGTCTCGCAATTGTCATTCAACTATTTCAAATAACTTAATAAGACCTTACCGATTCCATCTGTTAACTAGATTTAACCTTGCTGATATGGATAAGTTCTCAAACTTCGTAACCAGGCTTCTACCGTAAAAGCAGCACACACCAAATCATTTAGCAATAAATAAAAAAAAAAAAAAAAAAAAAAAAAATTAACTGCCCTCTTAGTAGAATTCTCCTCTTTCTAGGTTCATGAGTGGGGCTAAATAACTAGTGGTACTTTCTGTCTCCTGACTCAGTATATGAAAAA
Source organism: Zygosaccharomyces rouxii (assembly GCF_000026365.1). Taxonomy (NCBI): domain Eukaryota; kingdom Fungi; phylum Ascomycota; class Saccharomycetes; order Saccharomycetales; family Saccharomycetaceae; genus Zygosaccharomyces; species Zygosaccharomyces rouxii. Next base: position 1,543,683 of record NC_012995.1, on the reverse strand, counting down.
TAAGCCACACGTATTCGAAATCCACTTAAGTTTTTAGAGCGAGCATCTCCTGATGTATCTTCTATGAACAGTCAGTGTTTCTCTTAAAAAAGATAGCTTCCTCGTAATTCAACTCAACCATATATGTTGAAAATATCTCTACAAAACTGACCGCTGCATGCACTTTCTGTCACTGAAATTTTTGGAGTATCAGAATTTTCTAACAGCATTCTCTTGACTTCCTCGAGGTCACCTCTTTAAGCGTGGCTTACTTGGTATGGCATCTTGCATCACAAAAATTATTGGCAAAAGCTTTATTGTTCGGGTGCAATCTCCAAAATGTGGTATCGCATCTGCCTTTCCACAGATCTTTATAGTTCTATCTTAAGGATTTCATCTTTCTTTATTCACTGAAGTCACATTTTTTGCACAATTGCAAATTATCCCCTGCATAAAATTTCAGATGTGACAATACGTAGATTTCGATTTGCATTTAATGAAAAGCATGGTGCACTAGAATGATGCGTTGTTTGTAAAATTCTAATTCAGTTTTTCAAAACTTTTGACGAATAATGTCAAGATGAAAGCAATTATCGCAGTGTTTGGTTATAGATAATGAAACAGTATGATTTACTAGCCACGACATGTGGATCACAGATGTTTTGAATTATTGATGACGGTCCATTCACGTTTGCGCCAGTCATCTTCGCCCTGATTGTAGATGATAGCGCAGCTTCCTGTCTAATGCGTTCATGAACTTTTTTCAGCAAAATCACAGCTGAGCTTCAAATACCTTCGGACAATAAGCTCACATAAGAATTCGCTAGTAGTAAACAGCTCCCTACTTGTAAACTTTGAATTGGCCTGGTTATTCAATATAAGAAAAGAAAAAAAGTGTTTAACATTCCATACCGAAAGCGTAAGCGTCGCTAGCACTACACTCACTACACTCCTTGTACAATGTGACATCAAGTGATGTTTTCAACTCCTCTCTTTGTGCAATTCAAAATTTTACCTCCACTTCAGATTCGATCCTAAAAACCTCTATCAGAAGCAGTCTAGTAGTTGCTTAAAGATCTTTCAACAACAGTTCATTTAATCACTATGTCACTAAAAATTTTCAATATTTCTCCAAAGCCATTGAAGTAAATTATAGTTCAGGTTTTTACCATCCCTGTCGCCCAGAGAACTAATGCTCAGGCTTCATAAATTATTCCAATGATTCTTCATTTTTATTGCAATATTAGGTAGTTTGATGGTATGTTATGAAATACATTTGATGTAAGACGTGCCCTTTGTTGGTTCTGCCCCCGGATGATATGAAGACTTCTCAATCCCTGATTGAAATCTCTTGATTCAACAACTTCTGTCTCATGGTGATTTTTGATTTAGCACTTGCGTTGCAGAGGCTCTTCTTCGTTCCGATTCACACATCCGCCATTTCCGCCAGTTCCGCTCTAACGTCATACGGTAACCGAACCTCCATCCTGCTGTATCCGCATCTTTCAGCTACAGTAAAATAGTTGTTCTTCGATTGAAATCTCTTAACCCCTCATCTCCATTACAATAACGTCTCTTAATTCACCTTTTTTCATACTTGTCAAAACCTATTCGCTGTATGGTTTTGTTGATTCAGATTTTCTTTAGTCACTAAGTCTCACTTTCAACGGTCTTGTTTAATGCGTTATAAGGCCTAACTCCACAAAATCATAGAGTTGATATAAATGAAAGTACCTTTTAACCTTATCTGAAGTCGGATTATAAGAAAGCCCTACAATAAACAAATATCCATACATTGCATAGCATCGAAATAGTTAATCTTGATACGATATGAACCATTTGTATTCTAGTAGCCTGTCATGAGTGTGGCAGTTTGAGAGTATGACGCACCCTCAGAGATCCTCTTCCTCTCCGCTCTGCTTTATTCAGATTTTACCGAATTTTAGCACATCATTTCCATAAAAATTACAGGACCTAACCTTTTAGATACAGCTTTGTTTTTTCTTATTCATGTTGAAGCTTGTGGGTTACCGTAGTCCGCGATAAGTGAACAATAAGGATTCAAGCGCTTCGAAAAGCTTATCAAAGCATATATCGATTCTTTCGTTCGCCTATCGGCTCTTCCCCCCTTTTTTATTTGTCTTTTGTTCTTTTTCAACAAAGGAATCGCCAAAGGGTACCAGATGTTTTTCGGAGTAACAGCAAAAGGTTAATTTCTTTTTTTTTTTTTCAAATATGGCCATTCCCAAAGAGTATTAGACGGTTCCGGCATAACAGCAAAATGCCATTTTCATTTTCGCCTAATGCCCTTATTGCTTATGATTAATTATACCCTATAATATTAATATTAATATTCCAAAATATATATCATGAGAAACTGTCCAGTTTAGTACAAGTCTCTATGAGCCGCCTTGATCGAGTCTGCGCCCTTCTCACCAATGGCGTAGACAGAATTTTGGATACGGCAGTCTGGGATTACTGGGATGACGGAAGCATCAATCACACGTAATCCCTTGACCCCATGCACCTTTAATGATGGATCGACAACACCCTGTTTAATGCTTTTAGACAAACGAGCAGTACCACAAGAATCGAATGCGGTTTGAACACGGTCTAAAATCTGTTTCCTCATTTCTTTGTCGTCATCTAGTGGCATTTCCCATGGATACTCGCTGAGGATAATATCCTTGAACCCCTTACCTTTGGTCAAAATGTCGTAAGAAAACCTGATACCTTCTCTCATTGCGATGATATCCAACTCATCAGCAAAAAAGTTTAAATTGATGTATGGTTGCAGAAGAGGATCCATGCTGTTCAACCTGACTTCGCCTGGTTTAGAATGCGGACGGACCAAATTGACTACCACACTAGTGTAAGCACCCTTTTTTGGAGTTGGATAATGCCATTGGAAAGCACTACCAAACATACTCACAAAGTCTAACTCGAAGTGAGGTTGACCCTTGGGGGCGAATGGATCTTTATCGCCGTTGGCCTTTTTGGTTTGGCTGTAGTGTGGATCTTTCTCTAGGTAATGGTCAATACGTGGGAAACCTATCAATTCAAACAAACCGAAACCAACAGGACCTGTAGAGTCCTTTTTGTACTGCTCAACTGCAGCAGTATGTGCTGGACCTTCATGCAACAAGTGATCGTCCATACCAAAACCATCTTTTACGTGCAATACAAATGGGACACCTGGATGGTCTAGCAAGTGTTGACCAACATGGGGATTCTCAACAATAACATCGATACCATGTGTCTCTAATTCCTTCTTTGGGCCAACTCCTGAAAGCATTAATAGTTTAGGACTTTCAAAAACACCTTGGGCAACAATAACTTCGCGTTTGGCATAATAACTGTGTTCCTCTCCTGAAAGCTTAATGATAGTGACACCTTTGGTAACCTTGTCAGCAGGATCGATGATGATTTTCTTGGAGTGGACATGAGTTAAAATTGTGATGTTTGACTTATCCTTCACAAAGTAAACACTACTTGAACGCACCCCATGGTAGATGGAGTTCACACAGTGGGTTAAGCCAACCATATCACCATCAAAAGTGTTTTCGTTAACTGGAAGATCTCTTGATTTGCAGGCTTCGATTACTTTTTCGCGGAAAGGAACCAATTTCTTCTCTAATTCAGCATGGGAAATTGGAAGAGGACCACCGCTACCAATCTTTTTTAATTCTTCAGGGTAAAGTTTCAAGTCATCATGGTAAGTGACACTCTTTCTCAGATAAGGTACCAAAGGGTCCCAAGTCCATTCTTCACCACCGAATTCTTCCCATCTGTCAAAAGTGGACCTGCAACCGGGGATCCAACTGAAGTAGTTCAAGGAGGAACTGCCACCAAGGGCCTTACCACGAGTGTTGGGTTTCTCGGTACGTTCGTAATCTTCACGTTTAACCATAGTGGTCTTGTAGGCCCAGTCATATAGAGAGTCACGCAACTCCATAGCACTAGATGGGGTCTTGATATCTTCAATCTCCAGGGTATTTCCGACACCTGCTTCAACAACCAATATTCTCACATCCGGGTTCTCAGCAAGCCTCCCAGCCACAACGTTACCGGCAGTACCACCACCTAGAACAATGAAATCATATTCATAATCAGCCATTCTTTTTTATTTTATTTTTTTTTTCGATTTAATCGATGATGACCATTACAAAGATACGAAAATATTGCAACTACTGGTCCCAACATGTATATTCTTTAAATATTTCCCTCACTTAGCTTCTCAACTGTATTCGGGCATAACGGGAAGATTGACCTTTGATGTAAGGCGGGTTATCTTTTTTTGGTATAGGCGGTTAGGGGAAAAGGATACCGACCCTTAATTAAAAAGAGAGGGGAACATAATCTAAAATAAAAGGGTAAAGTTCCTGATCCATTCACTATACTATAGAAAGAAAAGAGTTTAACAGTACTCCCGGATTTCTTGTGTCTCCCAAGAGCTGATAGCAATCGATTTTGTTTTAGGGACACACAACCCATTCTGTCATAAAGCGGTTGTCTTGCCAATCAACCAGTCAAAAGTATTTGACCATTAGAGTGCCCAATGTCTTATTAATATTCGATTACAAAGATACAATTGCGATTTATCAACACTATTAGACGAAGGGTAGTTTCTGTTGCTCCGATATTGCCAATAGACGAGACAAATCAAGGATATGCTATATAACAAATAGTCATGGCATATCCCTTTCTTAATACCTTTCTGTACTCAATAACAACGATGTCACCTGCAAAATATTAAATTCCGCTAAACCCTAACTGGTCTCCAGTTAGGGACTCCAATTCCGTGATCAAGATGGTAATTTCGTTCCAACTATTCTCCAGGACTATCATGTGATTTATCTTATCGCGCATTTTGACCATGAGAGAATCCCGAACGTGTTGCTCATGGATACCTAGAAATTACCAATGAAGTTTCTGATATAGTCAGTGCAGATTTCTTGAATGGTATTGGAAAAAAGACACCCTTTTCCTTCGTTTTTCTACTGTCGGTGGTAAAAGAGGTACCACAGACTCCGCTAGTGATCCCAGTGGATTCACTATCAAGTTTACTCCCAAGAAGGTGTCATTGACTGGGTCAACATCAAAAGTCCTATCTTCTTCATCAGAAATGGTGTCCAATTTCCATACTTGGTCCATACACAGAAGGCTAGGGATCCCAAAACCAACTTAAAGGATCTTTTAAACTGGTTTTGGGATTTCTTGTTAAACAACCCAGAGTCTATTCATAATACCATGTGTGCTCTCTGACCGTGGTACTCCTTTCTCATACAGATACATGCATGGTTACTCTGCTCATGCTTACAAGTGGATTAATAAAGAGGGTGAATTCCACTATGTACAAGTCCACCTGCTCACCGATCAGGGTATTAAAAATTTGAATAATAAAGAGGCACACGCTTTGGAAGCTGAAGATCCTGATCATGCGGGCCGTGGCTTGTATGAGTCCATCGAGGGTGGGGAATCCCCCTCCTGGACCATTTACGTTCAGGAAATGACCACCGAGCAAGCTGAACAAGCAGACATTAGTGTGTTCGATTTGACTAAGACCTGGTCCCAGAAAGAGTATCCATTGAGGAGAGTTGCCAAATTGGTGTTAGAAAGAAATCCTGAAAACTACTTCGCCGAAGTCGAGCAATCTGCTTTCAGCCCTGCGAACACCGTTCCAGGCATTGAACCTTCCGCAGATCCCGTCTTGCAGGCAAGATTGTTCTCCTACGCTGACACACAACGTTACCGTTTGGGGCCCAACTTTAACCAGTTACCCGTCAACCGCCCTCTACAGGCTTACTGTCCTTTCCAAAGAGATGGTCCGGGTCGTACGGACGGAAACTATGGTGTAGTCCCCTACTACCCTACCCCTTTTGAAGCACTAAACTATAGAGCTGATGCTTCGAACAATGAAGCACATGAGAAGTGGGTTGGTGAGGCAACATCTTTCCACCTGGGAGCTATAGAGAAGGACTATGAACAACCAAGAATTTTCTGGGAATTAATTATTCAAGAAAACCTGCCAACAGGATTCCTTCATTCGTAATGTAACGGAGAATGCCAAGGCCACAAGACCTGATGTTCAGAAACGTGTTCTGGAATTATTCTCAAAAAGCAATCCTGAAATTTCTGAACGCGTTTCCCAAGCTCTTGAAATAGAGGCCAAGGGCAGTTAAATACTGCCAGGTATTCATTGTTTATGAATTTTTCGTTCTGCGCCCGTTTTTTATCCTTTGTAAACTTTTTTGATATGTAGAACATTGGTATGTGTATTGATGTCCCTTGAGGAACCCAAGTGCATAATAAGCAGGATAAGGTACAATAATATTTTCGATTTTTCCCCAACGGCATTTCATCGGCGCTATTTCTTTAGATACTTGTCTCTTCTCTTCACCATGTTTTCAAAGTTCGAAAAAAAAAGTGCTTGTAAATTACTTGATCATCGTGCCACCATTGGTTTTGGTTGCTCTTGCTCATAGTTTCTGAAATTTTCCAATATTTCTGGAAGTTAAAGAAGAACAGATATTATTTGATCTTCAATGGCTTGTTCCTCACTAAAAGGTTATCCAGAACCCAAAGCTCTTGTGGCGTTTGGGTTTCAAAATACTAGTAGATATTTCTTTCACTTTGAAAAGTTCGGAGGTTTCACTTTTTTCTGTTTATGGTTTCGTCCACGCAGTGTACAGCTACCGGGAGTTACCTTTCCGAATATTTCCTACTTGAGCAATCGGAACAATAGTCACTTACGGGGACATTCTGGGTTGGCCTTTTTCGACCTACTTGTAAGATTCAAGAAGTAAATTTAACCGCCGTATCTCTCTTAAAAGAATACTCAGTGAGATACTTTAGGTTCTTGTTGAGGACTGTGCTCAGGGTCTTGGTATTTAATGATTTAGGGGAACAGACCCAAAAAATCTTGGGGGGGGACTTTCTTTGGCAATGACTTTTAAGTTAGAAAAAAATATAGCGAATACGTGCAGATTCTTGTTTCGGTCTTTTTTCGAAGTCTATCTCGATTGGATTAGCGCAAGTGTTATTGTATGATCTTAAACCAGTCCATTTATGAATTTATTTCTGGCTGTAATACTCAATAATTTTTTACGTTTTGTTCCCTTTGGCGACTTCTCGGGCGCTCATTTCTCTCATAGTCCCATAAATATATTAGCCCTTAGACTTTGATTAAGAAAGGGTTTTACCATATAGAGATTTCTTCGTTAAATTTTTCTGAAGACGCCATGTACCTGAAGCCAACGGCAAAGAGATCTTTATCAATTGCCGGTTAGGGAGAAAATCAGCGTCATTGGGAAAGCTTTAACACATAGTAAGGTAGGTTCTGTGATTTTCATATTAACTTAGGAAGATACCGCTTCTTAGCTCTTGACAATTACAGCTCTCTTATTGACGAAAGCACCTTTATTTCAGCTAATCTTACTCTACTAAATGAAAAGCAAGGGTGGTTTCTTCCTTTTTTGCTTATTGTTTGTTTTTTTTTTTTTTTTTGAAAAAATTATAAGAAGCCAGAAATAATGTCACATATTTATTGAGTTGACCTTTTCTCCCTCAGTGAAATTTGCATTCTACATGAAACGTTCTTATTGTGTTTTTAATAAAACATGAGTATTTTCCGTGGTCTATAATGCTCCAGTAGCACAAGCTTTCTTGTATAATTTCTTTTACTTTTAGGATAAATTATATGAGAATTCTACAATATGTCTTACGGAGTAAAGTTCTAAAATTTATGTTTTGTTTCCCAAAAGTCGTTTTTAACTTGAGTTTTACAAACTATCTGCAGTAGACGTGAAGATGATCACTACTCACGAACGGTTAATTTGATGAGTGGAATAAAGAGACGGAGAAGCAAAATGATCTCTACCTACCTGCTCCAGAATAGAACCCCTTCAAGCTAGTAAATTCTTTTCTCAAAACTAGAATTCTTGGTGATATGAGCTTTCTATCAAAGTAACAGGCAACCATTTGCTTTCCCCCTCAAGCTGTTTCAGGGAACAGAAGATAATTTATAGACGTAGTTTCTTTGATATTTAGTTGAAGCTTTACTACAAAAGGATCAAAATACATTTCCAAGGAAAGAGAATAAGTAAATTCATATAGGTATCAACTTTTCCGGAGTGTTTCAAAAACAAGTTAGAATCTTAATCATGGAAAAAACAACATAACAGTCAGGGGTTATAGTTCTAGTTTTCCCCATGCAAGTTGATTGACTTAACATTACTTGTGGCTATTCCAACCACAACTAATAGTAGCATAACTCGCTAAATGTTCTTTTTTTCTTTTCTTTAGTTAACTTCTTGCTTCATGATGCGGTACGTTCAAATTCCAAAAGATCATTGAAAACTATGCTTAGAGTAGTTAAAATTAGGCGAGTATTGATCAAAGATTTATCATTATGGCCTACTTTATTATAATGTCTCAAAAGTGAGGTGGTCGACGACCCACCTTAAGATCTTTAACCCCATACACCACATGTTAAAACCAACTGGGTAAATATGACATTTCCTCATACCTTAATCATATAAATCAGCGAAGTGTGAAAGGTAATCATTGATGTCATTTAATTAATATCAGATTGACCTAATTGTTTTGGAAGAAGCCAAACCTTTTTAGGAGTAGGAGATGGCCGGCAATAAGCTCCCGAAGCTTTTTTTCTTCTTTGGAGTAGCTGATAATGTAGCTTCTTGAAGTGAGAAGGTTGTTTGGTTGAGCATTCCCTTCTCCCCTAACTTTCTTAAATGTTTAATGAGGGAACCGCCCATTAAAAAAAAAATAACTAAAGGTCTTAAGGAGAGTCTAAGGAAAATAATTCCAATATCCAAAGGTCAGATTATCTGATTCCCTCTACTATTCAGTTTATTTTAACCTAGGCAGGTATTTGAGCCCAAGAAGATAGTGTTAAAGAAGTTAACGACTCTAGATAGTAACCTATCGACGCGTTAAGCCGCATGATGAAAGTAAGAACTTCTTTATAGAAATTGAAGAGGAGTTCTGGCATTGATGAATCTTATAAAGAAAAACTACAACTGCCCACATGGTCAAAGGATTGTGTTCAAGGTCGTCATCAGTACCAGAAGTGGTCTTTGAAACGATTGCCGCACACGTGATTTGATAGCCTTTTTCGTCCAGCCGCACACCACATATCCCCACTATAATACAATTAACGCATCAGATAACTACACTACTACAACACAATCCATCGCCACTGCTGGCCCAAGCTTCTCAACTCTACTTCCAAGCACTACTTTCCCCCTCCCAACAAGACATCATCAATGCAAATACAAATCTACAACAACTCTTAACAAACTAAATACAACTCTCCCGCTCATATCTTTGATCCACCCACTCCACAAACCCACACTTCGGCTTGACAAAATTAAACTGCTGCGCAAATGTGTCCCATATTTTTTGTTGCTCGGGATGAGAATGCCACGCAGCAGCTAGTAAGGAAGATAAAATATTTTGTTTTAAGCCATTTCCAAATTGGGAATTGTAAGCTCTGAAAGCCATAAAGGAATTCAGCGGTTTCTCTGAGCAGCCTTTTCGAGAGCCTTTAGTACTTAGATTATTTAGTGATGAATCAGCAATGGAAAAGAAATAGCCCTCTCCCCAATACACATAAGGATCCCAGAGAAGGATGTTATCCATATTAAAATCATCCTTCTTTAATTTATGTTTCTCTTCTTCAATTTTCCTCAGCAGAACCTCTGGCGGTGAAGGAATCTTGATTAGTTTTGAAACAGTCATAAACACGTTCACCTGTTGATCTTCTATACACTTCCCAGCTATACACTTAGAAGTCTGGGTAGTATCTTGTAGCGTAGGTCTTTTAGACCTGCCCTTCTTTTCAACTTTAACTTTAAATAGAGGTTGATTACTCTTGAATCCTCTGAAGCTTTTTGTATTCATACCTCGATAACTATTTTAAGTCAAACCCATGAGATATGTTCAAGATAAGTTTTATACCGGATACACAGCTTTTTATAATAGCTTCTATACACTATACTCATCTACCCCGTAGACATATCATGTTTCAGGTCATTATTACTGCTTTCTAAGATGTAATTAGCCGATCTTGGTCAATGGGGAGGAACCCCAAAAAAAGCTTACCCTTACACCACTGTCTAAAATCAGTGAAACATTGCATCGAGATTAGAGATCATAGCGGTAAGGAAAGTAGCTTAGAATAATATATAAACCATACAGCTGTGGGTAACAAATCTGTGATACAATTCCTGGAATACTGCATCCTATATCATGAATAAGATCCCAATTGAACGATTACTAAATCCAGTACATCAAGAATTTCCTCATGAAAAACTCAAGAACATCAACAATAAACTTCTAGCTTTATGTTCCAAACTACCTTCAGAAAATGAACAGTTTGAAAAAGACAAAGCAGAGCTAGAGAAGATACTTCCATCTCTAAACATTCTCATAAGAGAATGTGGTTCTTCGAAGGAAGATCAGAAGATGGTTCATAGAATACATCAGTTATCCTCCGTCTTTTCCTTGCTATTAAATGAAGTATCTGAATTAAAATCTAAAAGGAGCCAATTTCTTCGTTCCAAACCAAAGTATCATCTTCCTTATGCAGCTGCACTTGGTAATACAGGTAAAGAGGGTATGGTTTTCAACATTGTTACACAAGATACGTTAAATTCTGCTAGAAGGTCAAATAAGACTTATAGAGGACATCGACTTCCTAAACATATAACACGTTTACTGGAGTCCTGGTTCAATAGAAACATCGAGCATCCTTACCTGCAAACTAGTTCCATGAAGGAACTCATGGTTGAGACTAAATTATCAGGACCTCAAATTAAAAACTGGGTGTCTAATAGAAGAAGAAAAGAGAAATCACTTACGATTTCTTTTGAAGTATCGGAGTTAGTGAAGGAAAGTAAACAGGGTACTGAAGAATTGAACGAGTAAAGTAGTTCTGCAATCACTTCACAACTATGGGGGAAGAATGATGGAATATTTCAGCTATACTTTGAGCTTCTTTCACAATTTGAAGAGCACTGGCATCTAAACATTTATCCTGAGTATCGTTACCATAAGGTCAATAAAATAAGTCGGCAACTCGAAAATAAGCTCGTCTATCAGAATATGTTAGATCGAATGCGCTATTTCACCGCTTCTTCGCTCATCGCCAATTTGGAAGATATCCTAATACTCCCCCCGGCGCACCCTCCCCCATCCTCCTCCACCTACACATACCCGGCCCTGCGGCGTCCTGCCGCCGCCGCCGCCGCCGCCAAAGCGCAAGCACAAGCACAAGCACAAGCACAAGCCGCCAACGCCCAAGCCGCCAACCCTGCCGCCCCAGCCCCACCTGCAACCAACGCTGAGAGAAATGCAAAAACAAAACCCGCCCCCGGCGGCAAAGTCTCCAAGCAGCGAATCCACCCCAAGAAAAAACCATCGCCCCCGCCCCGCCTCCGCCGCCCCGCCTCCGCCGTCCAGCAAATCGCTTGTCACTTAATGGTTTTTAATAGCATTGTGGATATTTCACAGAAGATTCATCCAGTAAGTATAGAACACTATTTTAGAATGCACAAAATAACTTTTTGAGTATATTGAATTAATATATACAGCCCTTCTTTGACGACATATTCCTTAGAACTGATTAGAGCATTGGTATTTTGATGACTTTAATGTCGTTGGCTTCCGAGATGAGAAGTTTTCAGGGTTGAGCCGCCAAAAAAATAAGAATGGAGGAATTTTATCTTTCCATTGGGCAGTGTCTTTTCGGTATGTTAGAGGATGCGTTGTTTATATGTGTTCTTGAGTTTACATATTCTCTAAGCTACACTTTTTCAATGGTGACTGAGAGACGAGAATATGTAGTTGAATTATGCAAACTCCTATATGTTGGAAAATAAAGTATGTATTTTTACAATTTTTCTGGAATTACTTGAATTAGCTGCATATCCTATTTAGAAGGTTTCGGATAATAGATAGAACCGCATTTCATTTGCTTGCTTTGATGTAGCTCTTGTACCTTGGGGATAACTCTCTTTCGTTGTGTTGGACAAGAATTGCTTGTGAGCTATCTCTATAAAACTGCAGTTTTAGTCTTAAGTAACACTACATCATAATGAACAAAATTTCCTAATCTGGACGCTCTGGTTTCCAATTTCGGACACAATCGCTTTCCTATTAAGGACCCTTTTCCTAATCCGGATGCTCTTACCTTCCTATTAGAGACATACATATAACTCGTTACACAAGTTCCAGTGGTGAAAAAAAATGATTTTTGAAGAGCACAACCTAATAACGTATTCTGGCTCCTTTTTGCGCTTTAGAGCTATGATTTATGGAGCGCAAAGGTGCCAAAAGATGTTTTTCATTCGAACAAGTATATGATAAGCGAGCTCTAGATTATTTCCTTCAGGATTTAGGATGATCTTGGAGGTGAGGATAAATGCAATCTAATGAAAAGGATTCTTCATAGAACGGGGTATGGAAAACTTTTCAGGTTGAGAATACATAATATTTGTTCTAGTTTTTCTTTTTTTTTATTTTCCGTTGTTGTACAATCAGTGAATTTTCTCTACTTTATCTTCGAAAAATTCGTCTCTCTAACTTTGGTATACATTACCAGTAAGTAGGTTTAGAAGATCTAATTAAGGTTGAAATAAACATCAATAGTACACCTATTATGAAGTTTTCCTCTCTTGTTTTATTTGAAGCTTTGCATAATTCTTTAATCAAGAGATCTGTTGTGTATACTTTTTTACTTACAAGCATTTGGTAGTTGCAAGCTTACCTAATGTCTGAAAATTACACATGGTTTTTTGAATATCTCATGCGTATTGGAATCAGATCGTGGATCTTTGCATTGAAAAAGATGGTTCGTTAGTTCGTCTGCCAGCTACATTAGTTTTTTACATAGTTTCTCGCCCTAACTTCCTTTTCTTCTTTTTAGTGGGGTAATGACTGAGTTCTCTTGGCATCAATGGCATCTTACATATTGAGGACGGGGTATAAGTATAGCGGTAACTTATAATACAATTTGCTTTCAATTGATTCTCAAAACTATTAGAGGGTTAGACTTTAATATTTCAATAGCTTGTGTTTCTGAATAAGATTTTCTGGAGTTGAACAGAGTTTTTGATAAATAGTTTGGTCTTAAAGGAATTTCGTGGATGTGGTATATCGCTAGTCTGCAAAATTTTGTCGTCATGTATTTACCGGACTTGGTGTGCCAAAGAAAACACCATATTGAAAAAGTGCGCTACCTTACCATGAGTTTGTAATGTATCTATGACCCCAGTAGTATAGATAAATTTTCCCTTGAACTACTTGTACCAAAGGGCTATGCTTAATTTAGATTCTCTCATGTTTTTAACTTGAAACCATGTAATTCTGTTAGTTTGAATATTAAATTTATTAAAACCTTGGTCGGTACAAGCATAATAACTTCAACCCATATCTTACCTCTTAACTCTCCTCTGAACTACTTCTAGAAAATTTTCTAGGATATACATTAAATGAGGAAAGGTGTTCTTAATGCTCAGATAGAACTTTGTTCTTAAGTATTTGTTGCCGCTGTTAACAAACATTCTATTCTTCTGGGTAGTTTTGTAAGGGTGGTTTCCTTCAAAGTAACCAACTTACTTGATTATGGAGGCTTTCCTTGAGGCTGTAAAAATTAGGCCTAATAAAACAAAAAGAATTTAACCCTCAAAATTTTTCCTCTGTTCTAATATTAATTTACAAGATGATGGGCCATGTTAGGATCTGAATATATATGACAATATTTATGGGTTATTATACTTTGTTATAAATTATGTCTTGTTCTTTATAGATAACTTTGATACTTCGTAGCTGGAACCACTACTGAACGCGCGAACCTATCTCAGAGCGTTTGTAGGAAGAGATCATTTAATATTCAAGAAGTAAAACTGAATAACGGTGTAAGCCCAGCATTAACTATGATATAGAAAAATTTTTAGAAGCAATAGTTAAATCTTTGAAAGTAGTTGTCGATCCACCACAAGCTATGATCACAATTATATCATCCTTTGAAAAGCCCCCCAAGAAATTTTCCAAAAGTTCTGGATGATAACCTATGTGGAGACTTGCTCCACAGGCAGGTTCGACAATCTGACCAAAATCACTTACATATCTTAGACAAGTTTCAATCACATCTTTATCTTCAAGGACTAAAGATTTGGCCCCATAGCGCACGGCATTTTCAAAAACACCTTGAGGTATGTACGTGGAACCCAAGGACGTGGCCAAGCTAGTAATTTTATCTAACATAACAGGCCTTCCAGCATTCAATGATGCATTTAAAACGTTACATCCATATGTTTCCACTGCAATGACTGGAATCTTGTCTGCCAATCCATGGTCTTCCAGCCCTTTAATTATTCCATTGAATAAGCCACCGCCACCAACACTACAAACAATTCCCCTAACATTCTCAACTGAAATATTTTGTTCCCGTAAATTATCTATTATTTCATGAACCATTGTAGAATGGCCTTCCCAAACTTTAGGATCATCAAACGGATGCACGTAGAGAGGTTTAGATGTTCCATCGTTTCGAAAACTTTGTATATAGTTTTGTTGCAAGTAATTATCTGCTTCTTTCCAATGTGAACCTCTAATAATAACTTCTGCACCACTATTCTTAATCTTCTGCACCATTCTTTGTTTTGTAGAAGTAGGAACTACCACAGTACACGGCAGCTCCATCTGCTTACTTGCAATTGCAGCCGCTAATCCTGCATTACCACCAGAACTGCTAAGAACGTGAGATTTAACTAATCCATTCTCCGATTTGAGTGATATTAGGTTGCCGATTCCCCTACTTTTGAAGCTTCCACCAGGCTGCAAATTTTCATATTTGATGAAAATTTGCGGTAGTTCCGTGGTAGTCTTCCAATTCAAAATTTGTCTAAGGAGCGGTGTCTTGTAATACCAATTATTCATGCCTAAGTGATTAACATTGAGCACGAGTCACAACATTTCTAGTATTATCTGGTGTTGAAGTAAAGTTCTCAGGCTTTTATAAGTCTCTCTACCTTGTATCTTATCTCCGTCTCCTGTGATCTCGAAAAAAAAAAAAAAAAATTAATATTTACAGTCTTAACATTTCAGTAATTACTCGTGGATACCCTGCGATTTCTATATATCAAGATCTGAAAGCTTGTATTATCTTTGAACTTCTACATTTATTTCTGAAGAGTCTTCAAGGAAGGTATACCGGTGATGCCGAGCCTGGATGACATATCTGAGAGGCTTTTCATAAGGTCTCAAGAAGCTGTATTGCAGTTAGAACTGTGGATCAGACGACAACAACATCTAAGTGAGATTGAACATGAACATGCTAGGGATAAAATTGCAGATCAATACAATCTTTATATGGCCCAGCTGAATTCATTATGTGTAAGATCAGAGTACGTTAGGGACAAATTGAATGCAGGTTATCAAAATCGTAAACCCCCCATTGTCAATGAGCAGAACTACATTGAAGACTTGGTGTACGAATTTCAAGATATTACAGTTAAGTTGAATGAATTAGCTCAAAATCAAAAAGAACAAGTGACTCCGTCTTCAAAGCATTCTAACGGAAGTGTAAATTCTTTCCAACCACGTCCTTTGAAGATTACTGAACGATATAGGACAGATATTGGGGCAACTCGACAGTCACCTACGAGGATTAATGGGAAATTGAAAAATGTGAATTTTGTCGAGGAATCTCTACCTGAATTATTTTGTCCATCTAAGTGTACGTCACTACCGGGGTCACCTTTAAAGATGAGATCACCCGATAGATTACCAGATAGACCGCTTAGAGTGGCTAAATCTTATGATACCGGGTTGAATCCTAATTCGAGAGCTAAACTGAAAAAACAAAAGGAGGAAGAGATGCTATCAGTATTTAAAGAGAACCAACGTCTCTCCATTACATTCTGTGATGATATTGATGAAGGAAGTGATTCAGCTTCAGACCAAAATACCGTTATTTCAACTAGTCCTATCCCTCCCTCACATCCTATCCAATATGATGTTCAAAGTGAAAAACCTCCCCTGAGAAGATACAATTCGCACGACAGTGTGCTATCTACAAAAGTTCAGCCTATTTCCTCCGCTAAATGTCCTACTTTCCTTACGATACCTACTGCTAATAGGCCGTCTATGAAAAGTGTAACGGTTAGTAGTGCACCAATCATATCCAGTACAGGAGGTAAAGCTAGCTCCAAGGACTTGTTATCTTCGTTCATTTCTAATACCCAGGATTACGACAAGAAGGCACGAAATGATAATGGTAATAATAATAGATTTTCTAGTAATTTGATCTGGAATCTTTTCAAACAAAAGAGTCAGAAGAATCGTAATCCTACTCCTCTACGTGTTCCACAGCAGGATGTGACCTCAGAGAGAAAAGAGAATCAATTACTGACTACAAGCCACCCCAGTGGAGTTTATTCATCTTGTTCTAGATTGCTGGTTAAAAATCAGAACTCAAGTATTATCTCTCCAACGCGGCAAAGGATCACAAATGGTAATACAATGTATGATGAGCTTCAAGAGGCCTTGGATACCGAACTAGTTCTCTAATTTGGTTCTTTAATTTGCTATTTCACTTCAATACTTATGAGTGTGTTTAAGTCAACGGAGATTGTATTAATATTATTCGATGGTGGTAATCCGTTATTTTTCTCTCTCATTTGTTTTTCCTTTAATATTGAAATTAAATAATTTTTATAATAACATTTTTACGGATATGAAGAATTTATGTATCGAAACTATTCTGTTGGGACTCCCACAGTTTGCCCATCGTAGGTTTTGAAGCGGGGCGAGGGCCTTTGGACAGTGTGCTATTCCTGTTTTTAGGACCGACCAACTTCCGCATTTTACCAAAGTACGTAATGGAGGAGCGGCTACCACCGACTGCTCTATAAGATTTCGATACCGTAACCGTTTTTTTACCACTTTGAAACTTATTATTAGGATCAAATCCACCCGCAAGCGATTTAATAAGTGAAGGTGGCTTGAAGTTTGGTAATGTAATAAAATCTTCATCTTGATTTTCTTTTTCTAAGTCTTCTTTGATAGGACTAGAAGAATTGTGCAATGCATGAATGGAACTGTTCCTTTTCAAAGACGAGACATCTTGTTCTTCATCTCCCAAAGTAATTTGTTCCCCCAATTCGAATTCCCGAGAGCTATTATTATTGCTTAAGAATGACAGACTCCGTTGGACAAATTCTTGTGAGAGAGTATTCTTCTCTTTATTCTTAGGATAATCATTTTCTTGGGTATCCACATCAGTGTTGTCCTCTACATCCATTTCTGGATCACCAAAAGGATTTTTCGATTCATCTATATCATCAACCATACTTTCAAGAAATGCCTTCGATTTGGCATTTCTAAAGGCTTTTTCTTTATCCTTACCCTCAATTCTACTCTTTTTCATCAATTCTCTTCTCTTCAAACGATAATTGCGCAAATCCTCATCCTCGTCATCGCTTAATTCTAAATCCAGTGCATTTCTACCTCTTTTTCGGAATCCACCATTTTTGATATCGTACAAGATCTTATTAACCATTTTCTCATCCAGTTCCTTGTTTTCTTTAGCTAGCAACTGACGTACATCATCGAAATTTTCATTAGATTTTGTGAAATCATCAATCATTTCTTCTAAATCCGAATCGTGTTCATCTGATAAGTCTCCATCTACACCACCTACACCTTTCCATTCGTCTTCTGATTCTTCTGCTTCCATTTCTAACATCTTGTTTAGGCCCTTAGCTTTCATATCCTTGAGTCTTTGCTCTTTTTTCTTTTTCCTCATTTCTATCTTTCGTATTTTTTCCATTATCAGCTCGTTAGTTTTCTCCTCTTCAGCGGCATCTATCTCAGCTGAATCGGAAAGCGGAAGATTCTCCATATCCTCTTCGTGATTTACCTGGAGGTTGTTCCCATATGGTCCTAGATCAATTATATTTCTCGGAAGTGTATCGTCATGTTCTGAATCTGAGTCTTCTGCGGGAAGCATTTTATGATTTTTCGTTCTCCCCTTTTGAATGGAATCTTCATCTTCCTCATCGGAATGATCTTCTCGGGCTGATATATTGTCACTATCCCCGGCTTCCTGCATTTTCTCTTTTTGTACACGCTCGTCATCATTATTCATGTCATCTTCCTGTCCATCATCAGATTCAGAATCTCCACTAAATTCGATATCACTAAAAGCAGAATTTTCAGATTCATTACCGCTACCGTAAGATCTATCCTCTAAATCATTCGAATTATCCTCCTCGTTTTCGCGACGGGCCAACCTTTTATTCCTAGCAATCTCTTGCTCTAAAAGATTTTCTATTTCTTCCTTTTGCTTTTCTATATCCTCTAGTTTATAACCCCTGCTCTTCATAAGTTCGTTTTGGTGATCTGTGATTTGCTTCTTGGAAGCTTTCTTTAAAGTGCATATCAAATCATTCAGAGTCGTCTTTTTCTGCTTTATTTTTGATAATGGTTCTTGTTTCGACCTTCTAGCTTTTATATCTAAAACAGTAGCCTTTGAGACCCTTGATAATGGTACCTCTACATCCTCATCCGATTCATCCTCATCATCATCCAGTTGAATGCACCTTTTGGAATCCAATTCACCCTTCAGTTTATATTCATAGACGCTAAAGACCCTTTGTCTCTGGCTGCTTTCAGTTGTGTTCTCTAGAGTGCTCTTATCTTTCTCAGTATGTTTTTTCTCGATGTCTCTGCTTCTTAATTCAATCAATTCATCCTCTGAGCTTGATTCTTCATCGAAGTTTTTCAAAAAGGCTTCTTTGGAAAAAACTCTTTTGACATTGACCGGCTTTTCTGGTGCCCTGTATTCTATGTTCCTTCTGTGGTCCCTTTCTTGACGTTTTTCCTCCAATTCCTTCTCAATATCATGCATTTTTAACCTTTGTGGTGGAGACTTCGGAATATCAGAATCTGTAGCTTGGAATAGTAAGCTGTTGCTTATGTCTAGCTGTGTAATTGGATTCTGTTCTTGTGTATCCAATTGGTCCTCACTGGTAGCAGCATAGGTTGGTACGTCTAGTGTCCTTTCAGGCTCAGAAATCCTTTGAGTAAGTGGTTCCACTTCAGTCTGTTGGAATGATTGAATAGCTTGCGTTTTTTGGTCGTAAGAAATTTCATTTGGAACTTGTTGTGTTTTCTCTTCATGTATATCCGTACCCTGTTCGACATTATTTTCGACCCCTTCTACGGTTGGAGCCCAGGGTATAACCTGTGTCTTTTCTTGTGACGCTGAACTAGTTTTCTTTGAGAGAGGTAGTCTTACTCTTTCTTTGTTCTGTTCTTCTAGTTCTTCAGCTCCTTCGTAAAGGTCAGCAATGACCTGGGTTTGATTCAATTGAGTCTCCTGCTCCTGTTCCTGTTCCTGTTCTTTTTGCTGTACCTTATTAGCTCCATCTTCAGCATTTCTCAGACGGTTTCTAACTTTATCAATGGTACTATTTTGAAATAGGAATCCATTTCCCAGTATTGGAGGTGGTGGTGAATTCGATATTTGTTGGGTCTCTTCCTCCTCTTGTGGTTCAAATACTTTCTTATAAGTGGTTCTTCTCTTAGAGGACAATGGATCCAATTTTTCAAGTAAGGAATCCATTCTTAACTTGCACTTCTTGCCTTATCCTTAGCTATTCTGACTTTCAATGATCGTGAAGTAGTTAGTTTTTTGACAAGCGATGAGATACACGTACCTTTTAAAATAATCTATGTAAAATATAACAAAACGCGTAAAGCTTTCCGTGATGCGGCGCTAACACTTCAAATTAGAAGTCAAATGAATTACTTCAAAAATGTTGAAATGAAATGAACCAAATCCTTTAATTGTACAACAACTATGAACTTTCTCGTATGAACAAAAACTTTTATTTCGATTTCTTGTAATCCTCTTCCTTTGGAGGCAAAAAGTCCTTTCTTCTTTCCTTTTGTCTTTCCTCTTGCTTTTCAGCTTGCTTTTCTCTACGTTCTTCCAATTTCTTAGCCTCCTTCTCTCTTTTATTTAAGAAATACTCACCACTTTCAATCTCCAAATCAACCTTTCTAGGAGTTTGTGCAGGTGGGAATGGAGTGTAAACCTTCTTCTCCTTTCTGATCTTCATAGGCTTCTTACGAGCAACATTTCTCTTCTTAAAGTTCGGAAGAAACCTCGACCAATCTTCGTTGGCTAGTTCCGGTCTTTTCGCCAGTTCTCTCTTAATCATTAGCTCTTTAATGTGATAGATGGGGTGGATATTTTTCATAGTATCCTCCACTACACGTCTTACTTCCTTAAGACCCTTGTAGTTACCCATAGCAGCTACCGTATTTCCCTGAACTAAGATATAGCATTTAGTTAAAAGTTCGAGTGCTTTTAAAGTATTACCATTGGGCCCCACTAGACGTTGTCTCCTTTTCTGAAATCTTTCCTTATTAGCAACAGTGTTACCAATCTTAATAACATCACACGCAGTATTATCTTCTAGGATTTTAACAGCCTGTGGGAATGGAACTGATCTTGCCAACAGTTTAATCAGATCACGGGCTTTCAAGATGATTGCTGGATCGCATGTCTTTCTAGTTGTTTTTACCGTCATAGACCCTTCCACTAAGTCAAGCACACATGCAACATGATACTTGTTGAGAGCCTTGGTAACATCATTCCAAATAGATTTTAAGTAGGCTTCTCTATATTTGGGGAAAAGTGTCATAAAACTGGACTCCTCTGCAAATGGCAAACCTGAGGCGTTATCCTCTTCTTTAAACTCATCTTGATGCCATTTATCGATTTCACCTGTATCCCAGGGCTTATCCTTGTTATGAGTGGACACCATCTTGGTCTTCTCCTTGGTTTCTTTTGTTCTGCTCGTTGATATGAGATGAGATGAGATGAGATGGGCCTTAAAATTTTTCAGGCGAACATAATGAGAGAAGAAAAAAATTATAGAAGCTTCAAGCTCATCTCATCGCTAAACAAATATACACATACTGGGCATGAATACCAAGACAAAAGAGGATTTTGATGATGGTTAAACCTACTAAGAATCAAAAGGCGGTTAGATCAAAGCATAACAATGGGTTTAAAAAACCAAAGAAGAGCATATCACATAGCGACAAGAAGAGGACAAAAAGTAAGGTGGAAAAATTAGATGCAAAGGGATTACTGCCGAGTGAAATATTCAAATTGAACCGCAGTGCATCGAGTAAGACTTCTAATGGTAGCTCATCATTATTGGCAAGAAACCTCGAGCAAGATCGTAAGATGGATCAAGATACTCGGGATAAGGCAAATGCTAAGAAAAAGGAAACTGATAACAATATTTTACAACAGATTGAGATGATATCAGGATTTTCATTATGATGTCGATAGTTTGCAGTCCACGTTTGATTTCTTAATTGTTTGTTGGTTTTTACTTTTTTATATGTAACATATACAAGTGTTTTTGTATTGGGAAATGGGACTTTAGATTTTAAAGGAATAGATGATACTAGTACTAATATTTGAACCAACCGACCGAAAGCGGAGGCACGTAATTGAATATTTCTTTTTTTTGATTTTCTTGAATTCGTTTATCGTTGGCTTCATCTCTCAATGTAACTGACAACTCCAATAGTAGTAGCACTAAGGGTTCAATTTATGCTTTGGAGGTTCTTAGGCCTGCGGCGGAACGGAAAATAGCATCACCTTCAGCGTAACCTCTACCAAGACCAAATCCAATACCTAACCAGACAGGAAATGCACGACGTTTAAATATCAAAACAGATGCAACAACACCAACACCAAAACCTAGGCCGCTTTTAACAAGTAAATTTGACAAAACGACATCCCACTTGTCGTTCAAAATGGATTTGTTTGGAGCAGTGACTTGGAGTTGAGCCTGTTGTTGTTGTTCAGCCATAATTTATTTTGCCTTGTACAGAAAGAGAGAGGTATATAGATAATGATATTAGTTCTCAATTCCTTTGCAACCAGTACCAATTGTATAATATTCGATATTGCTCGAAGGTTTTGGTTCTCTTTTCTCCCAGTCGTCCTAATGGATGAAATTTCACTGCATTGGATTACCGGGTAACCCCACATGAAGTTTTCAAACGGTCTGATTGGTCTCTAGCACATAATATGTAATAATAAAGCATACATACAAGACGTGATGAACACTGATTTGTCCTGACTATCTTGGTTTGCCGCTAAGGATAGATTATGCGGTTACTAATTAATTGATTGAGAAGAAAGGAAAATGAAAGTGAGAAATAGGAAATACGGCTGCGTTTTGAAAAGGGAAACTGATATCCATAACTTTCATCAAAATTTACTAGAATTTTGTAACATTAAACCCTAATATAGCCCTTTTACCTTTAAATTGTATGAGATGTTATAGCTATAATTTTATATCTGTCAATTTGAAGCAGATGTGACGCCAAAGTGTCAGCTTACTGTGTCGCGATGTCGCACGGTGTTAAAAAAGGTAACATAGTCGTCTCGTCCGTACGAAAGGTTGATTGATTCGTCGTCATAAACGTATAAAAAGGATGTGAAGTTGGGTGGCTGCTCAATTGTATTCAATTGAACAATCGATATTTTGTTTGTCTTTTTCATGTTATTACGCAGCTGCTCAAGGGTGGCCGGTTTTACTAGGAAGTCAATTTTCTCTGTGGTTGCAGTTCCAGCATTAGCTATTGGTATATACAGGGTTTCAAAGTTTCAGTATTCTACAATGTCATCACCAAATTTGTTTATTGCACCTCAATCAGCTCCCAGTTGGGCTTTCACGCCTCAATCGTTGTTAGATGAAACTCATAGATTGATTGAAAGTTCTAAGCAGTTTTACGATTCATTGGCACAGTTGTCTAATCCAACAGTGGAAAATTTAGTCAAACCATACATGCATCATGAAAATGGAGTTGGTTTAATTGAGAGTCAATTGACTTTCCCTCAACAAGTTTCTGCAGATAAAGAAATTAGAGATGCTTCCGTTCAGGCAACGGAATTTTTACAGAACTTTGGCATTGAACAATCCTTGAGACATGATTTATTCCTACAATTTGATAAAATTTGGAACGAACTAAAGGACAAGTCGTTCGAACAAGGTTCTCAAGAATATGAAATTTACAAATATGTGGAAAAGATTCATAGAGATTACACTAGAGATGGATTACAATTACCTGAGGATAAAAGAGATAAAGTTAAGCAATTGAAGATAAAGATTGCCGCTAATAGTTTGGAGTTCTCTAAAAATCTCGGTGAACAAAAGGAATTTGTAGCTTTCACCAAGGAGGAATTGGATGGTGTTTCTGAGTCAGTTATGGATCAATTTGAACAGTTCAAAGATGAAAATGGTACTACCAAGTACAAAGTTACCTTTAAATATCCTGACATTTTCCCCGTTTTGAAGACTGCAAAGAATCCAAAAACTAGAAAATTGGCATTTGCAAGGGATCAAGATAAAGTTCCTCAGAACGAAAAATTGTTTGTGGAGACTTTACAACTGAGGAACGAATTAGCAGACATTCTTGGATATTCAACTTATGCTAATTACAATTTAGAATTAAAGATGGCCAAGAACCAAGACAACGTTTGGAAATTTTTGAACGAATTGAAAGATAAATTGAAACCACTAGGATTGAAAGAAGCAGAAAATTTGAAACAAATAAAACAAAAGGAGTGTGAATCCCTTGGGTTACCGTATGATGGTCACTACTACGTATGGGATCACCGTTACTACGATAATAAATACTTGAAAGATAATTACAATGTGGATTTGGAAAAAATCTCTGAATACTACCCCATAGAATCAACTATCAGTGGTATGCTATCCATCTATGAAACCTTACTAAAACTAAAATTTGTCGAAGAAACTGACCCCGAGAAGAGAAGTGTTTGGCATGAAGATGTTAAACAATTGGCAGTTTGGAAAATGGATAATCCTTCCAAACCAGAATTCGTTGGTTGGATTTATTTCGATTTGCATCCAAGAGATGGTAAATACGGCCATGCGGCTAACTTTGGTATTTCTGCCTCCTATGTGAAAGAGGATGGAACTAGATCTTATCCTGTAACGGCTCTAGTGTGCAATTTTTCAAAACCAAGTGCCAAAAAACCTTCACTTTTAAAGCATAACGAAATATCCACTTTTTTCCACGAACTGGGTCATGGTATTCACGATTTAGTTGGTGAAAATCGTTTAACTACATTTAATGGTCCTGGTGCGGTTCCTTGGGATTTTGTTGAAGCACCATCCCAAATGCTGGAATTTTGGACTTGGAATGAAAGGGAATTACACGAATTGTCATCACATTACGAAAGCGGTGAGAAAATCCCCAAAGATCTCCTACAATCGTTGATTTCCACAAAGCACGTCGACGGTGCACTTTTTGCTTTAAGACAATTACACTTTGGTCTGTTTGACATGTATGTTCATACTAGTAAAAATGTCGCCAAATTAGATTTGTTAAAACTATGGAATGAACTCAGAGAAGAAGTTTCATTAGTGGAAAATGGTGACACTTTTACAAAGGGTTACGATTCATTTGGTCATATCATGAGTGACTCCTATTCTGCGGGTTACTACGGTTACATGTGGGCCGAAGTTTTTGCCGCCGATATGTACCATACTCGCTTTGCCGCGGACCCGCTAGATAGCAAGGCAGGTGTGCAATACAGAGATATTGTCCTTGGACGTGGTGGTCTTTATGAAACCAATGATAACCTGAGAGAATTCTTGGGAAGGGAACCATCCGAAGAAGCCTTCCTCAAAGAATTAGGGTTGAACTGAATTTAACACAACCACATCATCGTAGTATCGGGGTAGATATACTTTTGGATGTACATATGTATTACACAGTCAGAGTGGTATAACCAGTTGTAAAAATTCTAATGACAGCAATGAAATGTGAAAGTGGTTCCAAGATTTTTATCACTTTTTGACTAACGTTTATCTTAAAGACTTCAATGACCACTATTGCCAAATATGCCAATGTCTGCAGAAGTTCAAGAACGACGTCCTTAATTATAATACTACATTTTTTGAGAGCATCTGTAAACTTATTCCTTAAGACTTGTTTTACTAAATCTTCGTCCCCTTCAGTTCTCAATTCTTTCATCTCCTCCTTTAGCTTACTCTTGGCCTTCATAATCTTTAACAATCGACTGAATGACTTCCTGGCGCTTAATAGAAGTGTTACGAACCACAGTTTTGAGCCCCATTCTCCCTTATTCAAACGTCTGTATAAGAGGTTATCTTCACTTATTATACCAAGGGTTTTAAGTAAGTAAACGTTATCAAATAACCCACATATGGATTCCAAACCTGCTATGAGAGTATCTTCAAAAGTGGGAATGTGACCATTAGGATCTGGAGATGGTACTTCCGAGCCCGGTGCAGGTGAATCTATTTTATCTGGATATTCATTTGCGACGTTTGTAGATGTTGTATTAGCAGAAGTAGTAGTAATATCAGCCGCAACCCGTCTAGTATCCTGTAGTTGCTGTGAATCCATTACCCTTGAGTACCGCTCCTGCTATGACATAAACTGGAATTTGCAAAAGAGGGATGGCTAGTCAAAGTATATCCTGTTTCATTTGTGGTACTATTAACCCGTTGCTGATTACGTCCGAAAACAGTTCAGCCGTGTTTTAAATCGGCCGGTTGATTCTCTTCCCCTCCAAACAATTTAGTGAAGTATATAATGTCAAAAAGGCGAAATTGATTTTTTTTTCCTTCACACTTTTACAAAACAAATTAGGGAAGAATAATACTTGATGTCGATGCAAGGAACTTATGGAAAGGTAACAAAGATTACATGAAGATGAATTAGTCCTACTATGACTTTGTTGATATTAGCAAGGGAACCATTTTTATGGTGGCGCCTATTAATCAAGCACACGTGATATTCACATGGTCAGTGTCTAGGAGCTAGTCACGTGTGTTTGTCCGGATCCCTAGGTGCACTTTTTCACATTTGTGACCCTTGTCCGAAAAACTTTATTCATGCCAGGGTGGCGAGAAGGAGAATACTGTGGGGGAGAACGTCGTACTGGACGTGTATTAAGAGGCATAATCAAGACAAAGAATGGGCTGTTATTTTCAAGACTAGTACCATTAGAACCGTCAAATTTTAAGGATTTTGATGGTGCCATTTTCTCCTTTACAAAAACTTGTTCTCTTTGTGTATACGTTAAATTAACTCGTAGTACTTCACATTTTTGCCACCTGTCCGGTGGCAATTTTGTGTCCGTTGGGCACCGTTCGTGGTGTTACCCTGCCGCCTTTCGGTTTTTTGACCAATCACATCGCAGAAACGTCGTCCAAGGTGCTTTGGAAGATATAATTTTTCTCGTCTGTGTCCGATTCTTTCATCTCTTCTCACCACTTTTTTCTCAACTTTTTTTTTTCTTTTCCCCAGACAGTCGGGTCACTTCATACGTATTAGGGTGCGAAGTAAAACAAGAAGGCCTGGAGTTAGGGTACAAGGCATCTAGCGGGGTAACCTTTTTTCTTTTTTCTAATCTCAGACTCAGTGGTAATAGTATAGTAACAGGTAATAGTTCTGATAATGGCCGTTTCCACTAAACGTACTCGTTCTGACTTAGGTTTGGAGTCACTGTGCTCACCCGTGAAGAGAAGGTCTTTCGCCTTAGGTGGTGGTGGTGCCCCTTTGAGATTGACAAAGGGACGTGGAAGCGCAGCTGCCACTGCTGCGGCCACTGCTGCTGCTGCGGCCGCTGCCGCAGCTGCTACAACTGCTGGCTCAACACCTTATGTCCCTGCATCCAGTTGTAGCAGTGGTGGTAATGAAGATGCGGTAGAACAAAGTAGAGTTAGTGAAGTGAGAAAGAAATTAAATAAAGATCTTTTACTAGCGGTGTCTCGTTGTTCGGATTCGGACATGGGATCTGGGACCGATTGGGAAAATGTGAAAGAGATTAACGAGAGCCGAAAGAAGGGTGTGTCTTCACGCCCCAGTTCATTTTCATCAAAAAGAAATCAAACCCCTAAGGTTGATTTAATGGCAAGGGAACGCTGTTTCGATTATATCGTACAATCGATTGATGAAGTTTGGGCTAGGTACTGTGATACCACTTCAAATGCTGAAGCTGCAGTGTATGGAGGTGTAGCTCGTAAGAACCATACTACTGTTGATGCTTTATCATCTTCATATACCCATTCGCAGCGTGATAAGGCCTTGAGAGTAGCAGCTAATGGAGGATTTTCTTCAGAAATTGGTTCCGATGTGGATGAAGAACCATTACAGGAGGACGGCAACAATGCTAATTATGACGAAGTTAAAGATGATGAAGATACGAACACGACGGACTACGAAACCGATCACAGTGAATCACGTACTGTATCGAATTTACCAGATTCTGTGAAGTTGCAATCTTTAAAATCGAGATTAACGAAGGCAAAGGAAGATTTGGAGCAAGTTTATGATTCATCAGAATATGCCGATTGCTGTGCTTTTTGGCAGAGATGGGACATGGCTAAATATAGTGCTGTTGAAATGATGGAAGAGGATGATGATGACGAACTTATTGAAAATGTCATCGAAGAGCTTGAAGAAGGAAGGTGCTACACGAACTGAGTTCTGTGGCACTTTTGATGGTTTTTTTTTTTTTATTTCCTTTGTGATACTATTGCAGTCTTCTTTTGTTGTGATCTTTTACTTTATTTTATTTTATTTTATTTGGGAAGCGATGTTCGTCGTTATACAAACCGGGGTATTGTCTGATGTTTTGATATTTGTTGTTAACCGCAAGCTGTAAATTATAGAGGTAACGTTCTTTTGCAAAGATTATGCTTAAGTACATATGGGAAGCGGTAGATTTTAAGATTCATTCTTTTTCGGAGAATGAAGGGGAAGAAGATACAGTTGTATTATTTTTACTTATTTGGGGGAAGCTTGTCCGCCTAGACGTAAGTGATGTATATATGTTTTTAGGCTTATTATTATTCAGATATTTTTCTTTTTGTTACGGAATGAGTTGTGCATTTGTCTCAATTGAGGAGCAATAGAAGTTTGATTGAAACTTACTGTTAGTACTAGTTTCATTTTCTAACGGCGCGCCTTCAGGCTTTTGACTTTATAGCGTCATCAGCGACAAATACAATTTGGGCGGAATCAAGGCCTCCCTATAAAAAAGACCCTTATACCTTGAATAACAATCCATAGGAAACGAGATTTCTTGTTCTAATTTGTGATTTAAAATCGTATACAAAAATCAAACGATACTGTCATTATGTTTAACGAATCCTTATCCCATGGTAACGATGTTACAGATCGTAAGAATAAGCATGTTAGTTTTAAGGCAACAAATAAGTTTCATAACAACGATTATTCCAATAACTATATTCATAGCGGATCATTACCACAGAAGCACGTTACCAATATAGAAAACTCCGTACAGGGATATCCCAAATTGCAAAAATTATTCGAACTAAAAGATCGTCAAATCGCCCAATACATTACAACCCCGTTTGGTTGTAAAGTTGATATTGATCAAATGGTGCCAACATTGAATCACTGGATTCAAAATGAAAAATTAACTTTCGATGTTGTTATGATTGGCTGTTTAACAGATAATCAATTCATCTATCCTCTCTTAACGCAATTGGCGTTAGACAGATTAGTCTCTAAACCTGGATTTTTATTCATTTGGGCAAGCGCCCACAAAATCAATGAATTAAATCGATTGATGAATAACGAAGGTTGGGCCAAGAAATTTAGAAGAAGCGAAGAATTGGTATTTGTCCCAATTGATAAAAATTCACCATTTTATCCAGGATTAGATCAGGATGATCATTCGCTTATAGAAAAAATGCAATGGCATTGTTGGATGTGTATTACGGGTACAGTAAGGAGATCGACGGATGGTCATTTAATACATTGTAACGTGGATACAGATTTGAACATTGAAACTCAACAGACAAGAGATGGCGCTGTGCCTTCACATCTCTATCGAGTTGCAGAGAATTTTTCCAATTCAACTAGAAGACTGCATATTATTCCCGCCAGAACAGGCATCGAAAAACCTGTTAGATTGAGACCAGGCTGGGTTATAATGAGTCCTGATATAATTTTGGACAATTTTGCACCAAAAAGGTACAAGAGTGAAATAGCCAAGATTGGTAATTGCATTCCAATGAATAACCAGATAGAAAGTTTGAGGCCAAAGAGCCCTGTTCAAAAAGTTTGAACCCCTAATAAATTGAAGATTGTTTTGTCGAAAAGCTTAATATGCAGCAGGTTTGCGTTGTACTTTCAGAAACGAATAGATTTTGTAGGTTGCTAATATAATACCATTAATAGATTAGCATTTTAATTAAAAGCGTCTTGAGCTAGCTCAGAAATTTCGCGATTAGGAGTTTTACCTTACTCAGCCGCCCTCATTCCATACTTGATGGGAAAGTAAATGCGAATATGCTACCCAAAAGGTGCCTTCTATGAAAGTTCCCAGTGAGTTTATAGTCATATTCCCTCCAGAAGAGTAGCTCGTAATTGCAATTAACAATTGGTTCTCATCTGGTTAGATTTCGCACGGCTGTTCACACATTGCATGAGAAAACCGTTCTATGCGCGGCGCTATCAAAAGCACAGAAGGACAATGGTACACTGCTTAAGATAAATAGATGTGATGGAACCTGAGTAGAGTCTGTTGCTAAAGAGGTTGGGATTGGTGGGAACATTTATCAGAGGACTTTTCGTTCTAGCCAATTGACCATATACCAGCCAATTACCGGAAAAAACTCACAAATCCTGACGTGGAGGATAGCATGCTAGAAGGTAAGGAAACGGCTCGAAGTCAACTACTTTTTGTGAATTCTCCTTCATAATTATTCAAACATATCATTGGCGTCGATAGCCCCATTGGAATTTTGAGTGTAATTTTGCATGTAATTTTCTTCATTTGACATTTACAATGCTGTGAAGCCGGTCTCGCGTGCTCGAAGCCATGTAAAGAATTATATCAGATGGAATCTATAATTGAATGCGTTCGCGTTAAACAAATTGGTAGCCAGTCTATTGGGCGGTAACTATAGCATGAAAAACCTCAGTTGACCGTGGTTGTCTGAGTGAGTCTAAGTCCAATCTTTTTCGAAGAGCAAGAGGCCTCATCGAAAAGACCCGGTTAAGCTGTACCTAAGATATGAAACTGGAACCAGCTCATTCAGCTTTTGGTTCTCTGATATGCACCAAAATCCTCAATATCAAGTAAAACCTGTTGAAGCATTAGCGCTCAAGGAAATATACGGGGAATGGAACGCTGAGTAGGGTTGGAGATAAGTCTTGCAGAATTCATATATAAACCTATGGATTCATCCTTGTTAGATTGATAATATCCAATGCATCTATCAAAAAGAAAAATCAGAGAATATCAGAGAATATCAAATATTTCAACATGTAATTATTTCTATTACTATAAGTATTTATCACATGACCTACAAGAAAATTTTTCAGCGATGAGATGAGATGCGATGAGATGCGATGAGCTTAGCTCATCGCATACAAAAAAGAATACATACTACAAACTAGTCTGCACTTCCGTAACGACTATAACAGAGTGTCTTGTCGTTGTGAACCATGGGTAAGACTGACAAGAAGAATAGTAAGGGTCGTTTGGATAAGTACTACCACTTGGCCAAGGAGAAAGGTTATCGTGCCCGTTCTTCTTTCAAAGTTATTCAAATAAATGAAAAATTTGGTCATTTCTTAGAAAAATCAAAAGTGGTTATTGATCTGTGTGCTGCTCCTGGTTCTTGGTGTCAAGTCGCTTCCAAACTATGTCCTGTTAATTCTTTGATCCTCGGTGTGGATATTGTTCCCATGAGGCCAATGCCTAATGTAATCACATTCCAAAGTGATATTACTACAGAGGATTGTAGGTCAAAGTTAAGAGGTTACATGAAGACATGGAAAGCTGATACCGTGCTGCACGATGGTGCTCCAAACGTGGGTCTTGGATGGGTGCAAGATGCATTCTCTCAATCTCAGTTGACTTTACAAGCTTTAAAGCTAGCTGTCGAGAATTTAGTGGTGAACGGTACGTTTGTGACCAAGATTTTCAGATCTAAGGATTACAACAAACTGATGTGGGTTTTCCAACAACTATTTGAAAAGGTTGAGGCTACAAAACCACCAGCTTCAAGAAATGTATCTGCAGAAATTTTCGTCGTCTGTAGGGGTTTCAAGGCGCCAAAGAAGCTGGATCCAAGATTATTGGATCCAAAGGAAGTCTTTGAAGAATTACCTGATAAGCCACAAAATATGGAAGCTAGAGTTTTCAATCCGGACAAACATACGAGGAAAAGAGAAGGTTATGAAGATGGTGATAATCTATTATATCATGAGATGCCATTAACGGAATTTATCATGCATGAAGATCCTATTTATTTGTTGGGTTATATGAACAAATTTACCTACGATGAAAACAATCACGATTGGAAGATCGTGAAGAAGTTGAAACAGACCACTGGTGAATTTTTAGCATGTATTGAAGATCTGAAAGTGCTTGGTAAGAAAGAATTCAAGATGATCTTAAAATGGAGAAAGGCTGCTAGAGAGCTATTGGGAGTAGATAAGAAAGAGGAAGAAGCACCTAAGATTGAAGTACAGCCTTTAGATGAAGAAGAACAAATTGATAAAGAATTACAAAGTCTACAGGAGAAACAAAGATTAGAGCAGAAACGTGAAAGACGTAGGCGGAATGAAGCCAAGATGAAAGAAATTCACAGGATGAACATGAACATGCTGACTCCTGGGGATCTTGGTATCGAAGCCGCTGAAATCGGTAGAGAATCTTTCTTTAATTTAAAGACGGCAGAAAAAACTGGTATTTTGGATAAATTGGCAAAGGGTAAGAAGAGAATGATCCCCACAGGACAGATTGATAATAGAGATGATGACATATATGTGGAAGATGGGATTATAGTTCACGATAAATCGGACGCTAAAGAAGCTGATGACTTGGAAGCTGAATTGGACGAAATGTACAATCAATACAAGCTAAGGAAATCCGAAAGGGATGCAAAGTTTAAGGCCAAACAGGCCCGTGGTGGTGATACGGATGATTGGGATGGTTTCCAAGAAGGTGGCGAGGTTAACGAACCCGAATCAGATGGAGAATTGCAAGAAGAACATGATGATGAAAGTAGTGATGATGATTCAGATGATGACGAAGCCATCAACAATTTGATTAGCAAATTGAAAGGAAAATCCGGAGATCAAAAATTGAGTAATAAGGCTAAGATGTTATTTAATGACCCTATCTTTGATAATGTACAAGCTGATTTGCCAGACAAGACACCAGTAACGACGCAGACGCCGACGACTTCCGGTCCTGCGCCCGTCGGTGAAAAGCGTGAGGAACCAGTGCAAGACGAAGATGTAAATATGGATTCCTCGGCAGAAAGTGGATCAGAATCAGACAATTCAGATTTCGAAATTGTTGCTGGTGAGAGTAATTCAGGTGATGATGACTCGGACTACGATTCAGATGCAGAGCGTCAAAATAGTAGGGCTAAGAGCCATGCACAAGACGTAGAGATTGCTACTGTAGAAGCAATGACTTTAGCCCACCAGTTGGCATTGGGTCACAAGACGAAACATGACTTGGTGGATGAAGGTTTTAACAGATATGCCTTTAGAGATCAAGACAATTTACCGGAGTGGTTTCTTGAAGATGAGAAGCAGCACTCTAAGATTAATAGGCCGATTACCAAAGAAGCAGCAGCGGCTCTAAAGGAGAAGATGAAGGCTCTAAATGCAAGACCAATTAAGAAGGTGGCAGAAGCCAAGGCAAGAAAGAAGATGAGATCAGTACAAAGATTAGAGAAGATTAAGAAGAAGGCCGGTCTCATAGTCGATGAAGCTGATAAATCTGAAAAGGACAAGGCCGAAGAAATCTCTAGATTAATGAGAAAGGTCGGCAAGAAGGAGAAGCAAAGACCTAAGCCAACATTAATTGTCGCTAAAGGTAGCAATAAAGGTCTTTCTGGTAGACCAAAGGGTGTTAGAGGTAAGTATAAGATGGTTGATGGTGTGATGAAGAACGAGCAAAGGGCATTGAAGCGTATTGCTAAGAAACACCATAAGAAGAAATAAAACTGTTGAGTAAAGAAATCAAGTGTGTATAGACGTAGGATAGAATATTCTATACTTTTTTTAAAAAAATCTTTAAGGGCTCCGTTTGGATCCGGAAAATAGCTTGTAAAACAAATAGAAAATGGAACCCAACAAGCACAAACCGGTGAACCATTGGGTTTTTTCGTAGTCATTCCAATGAGCGGTAGGGATCTTGACTTCAATTTCCGAGCTTTGGAAATGATGGAACATAGTATCATTCGTAAAATATGCTTCATAGCCCAGTGCTTTGCTATAGAACGGATTTTGAAGCAAAGTGCTTATTTCTGTATCGCAAGCTTCGAATAAGATAGGCTTAAACTTTACACATTCGGCATTCGGCGTTTCTTCTCCGGCCGTGCCTCTCGGTCCGGAGTATCTCGAATGAAATTCTATTCTATTCAGGGTGCCACTACGCAAACGGTAAAGAGCTTCTGAACCCCAGCCATCATTGGCATTTTGCAGCTGGTAACTTGGTTTTTCTAGATCTGTTAAACCAGATACGAAAAGAGGACTTACTGAATCCGTAATATGACCACCAAACCTGTCAACGAAAAGGTTCTTCGGTAGTGTCACATACATGAAAATTTCACATTTATCAGTATAGGGCACGGTTTCTTGTAAATCAATTTCCAAATTGGGATGCATGCCAACGGGTTCAATTAACCTGATATCAATTTTCTCCATAGACAACGTGTGAGCCTTCTTAAACATAGTCAAGCTTTTTTGACATTTCTCAATTCCCGTACTATTCCATCTACAGATGATTCCTTCGAGTCCTACATCTATACCGTCGTCCAATTCCAAATTAAAGATACCAAACTCTGCCCTTCTTGTGTCATCACCGTCCTTACCGTAAACGATTCGCTCTCCCTCAGGCAATGGACACCACTGATCCACAACAGTTTCTTGTATGCCATATCTTACATCAATATCACAGTTTTGCCAATCCAACTCTACCCCATCCACATCGCTAGGGCCTTCGTATTGAGCAGAATGGTAAAACGAATACTTGGGAGTAACAATAGCATTCTCTGGAGCCTTATCCTCAGAATATAAACTAAATCCATCCACAATACGTGGTTCCCAGAACTGAAGCTTCTCCCAGGGCAATGATGCACATTTCCACGTAATACGACTTTTCGTATCGGTGTTGCTATTCCTCTCAATAATAAACCTCCTGTGAATCGCCACGACGTGCGAATTTCCTTCGACCACTACATGCGTACCGTTGTCATGACTGCTACTCTCCACATAATCTAATCCGTCAACGACAACTGATAGCCGACTTCTCTTGCTGCTGGTATTATCGCCCATCTCTGTTCTATATTTCGTTCTTCTTTTAGCGTTGTTTCTTAAAGGGTAAAAATATTTCAATATGGAACGTTGTGAGTTAAAAAAAGGACAAGCACAAGATTTAAAGAGTTTAAAAAGAACTTTTCACTCTTATTTAAGACGTAAATCTTATTTACAACAATAGTACTTTCTTGTACTAGTGTGGTTGAAATCTTTTACATCTATTTCCCACATATTTTATTTGCTAGCTAGCCACTACCAACTCTTTGCCCTAGGAGCAGGTGTACTCCAGGAGACTAAGGAGGCAACTGAACGTGTAGTGTAGAGTTAGTGTTTTTCTACCAACAAGAATTCAAAGTGATTTGAATCGAACTATCCCCTAGCTGTCGGTTCCGTTCTGTATTTCCAACTACATTCATTCTTTTAGAACGACGTAATCGAAATAGTAAAACTTCGATAGTGTTAAATGGCAGATACGCAACATTTACAAGTGACAGCACCTCCACCACCATCTATGGGTAATGAGAATGTGGAAACAACTCCATATAGAAGAGGTCATCGTCATAAGAGGTCCTTTGCCATCTCAGGCGATTTTGAGTTTGTAAAGACCATGGAACCATCTTCAGTGCCACCGCCATTACCATTTAACGTTACTTCACCAACACCAATGTCACCAGCACCTTTAGAACCTGAATATGCTGCGAAGCCCACACCATCTGCCTTGCAGTCTCCGAAATTTTTTGTTAGTGAAGACCCCAAGTTCTCTTCACCTTTCAAGGGAGTCCCAGACGCTATTATCAATTTGGATGATGCTTTAAAGACCAAACCAAGGTCTTTCAAGAGTCACAGAAGGGCGGAGTCTGCGCCCGCAGACCTAGAGGCTTTCATGAATTTGAAGAATTTTGGTAATAGCAATGGTGATACTAAGGAAGAATCGGCGTGTATTCGGGAAGAGGATGATGACGATGGTGGTAATAATGATGATACGGTAAGGACGCGTGCTAATGCAGAAACTCAATTGATGTCACCATTAAGACCAAGATCGCCGACGCCGGGTGATGTGAGAAGTGATAATCTGGGTTTCCATAGTGGATCTCCTTCCAGGAATAATACTTTGCATGCTAATGGCGGTGGTAATTTCAACAACTCGTTAAAAATTAATAGACAAAAGCAGAGATATTACCATTATACAAAGCAATTACCAATCCAAGCCGCCTCACAAATTCAATCGCAATCCCTGAAAGGTCAGGCTTCTTCCGGCTCGCTTTCATCGGCAAATATGCAAACACCTGGATCAATGGCGCATACGCCTTCTAAACAAATGACAACGCCATTGACTCCAGTGAGCAGTGGTAATCCAAGATTCCAACCTTCACATGTGAAGAACGATGACAGACCTACGAGTCCAACTCTTCGGAATCATCATCATAATCATACTCAAGTTTCGAATAGGAATGGTCCAAGTTCCACCTCTTTCAACTACGAGTCCAAATTGTATGATATGCCCCATAGCATAACGGTCACAAAATCGCCATCATCTACATCAAACGACAATAGGACTTTGAATCATAATCAAGATTTAGCTTTCTCCCAGGAGGAGAAACAAAGTTCCCAACGTTATCATGGATCGTCATCCTCATCATTCAATTTGTCAGTTTCTTCAACTAAACAATCTAACACAGAAGAAGAGAATAATTTAATTCCGGAATCATTGCTTCTAGGTGAACCAGGTGACGCTGAAGATCCAACCGTTTCATTAGATCGTGAATTTGCTCGAGGATTACATCCAGTATCTGCTGAAAACCGTTTACCATCGGGAAGTGATAGCACCAGTGCTAAAAGCCATCAAGAGTCAGGAACTGTCAGCGGCAGCGTTTGCATTACGGAAAGAGAACAGTCAAAGGATAAAAAAAAGAAAAAATCAAGACTTAGCTCATTTATGAGCCTCTTTGCCAGATCACCATATCATCATTAAAACATTTACCCCTTTCACATTGTTGTTATTGTTATTATTGTATTATACTTCTCTCACTTTATTTCCATAGTTGTGTCTGGAACCATCATTTTTTCATTACCATTTCATTAAATATTAATCATAAATATATGTCAATTCTTTTCTTAGAACGATTTTTATTTGATGTTAACTTAACTCTACAAGAAATGAATAAACTATAATTCCGTTGTGCATAAATAAATACTAGGGATATTAATCCATACAAGTATACCTCATCATGAAGTTTATTTGGTAACTTCCAAGTTGTCCAACTCTTCCTTTTCCCTAGCAGCAGCTTCAGCTTCTAAGATGTGAGGCAACAAGAATGGGATATCCTCCTTTGGTTGAATCCATTCGTTCTTAGGCAAAAGATGGTGAGTTAATTCAGTTTGGTGAGCTCTAATAATTCTGTAGACTCTTGCGTAGGATTCATCTTCAGGTAATCTTCTCAATGCAGTTTGGACAATTGGATTTTCTTCAGCGATTAAATCATCAAATCTCAAACCCAATTTTCTGTAACCAGATAGATTGATGTATTGACGTGCAACTGGGACCAAAAACTTGGAAAGAGATGGTGAGTTCAAAATGTAATCACCAATCTTAACGATGGAGGTAAACGATTGGGGCATGGCTAGACGTACGGATGGCTATTTTCACTAGTAATGCTTCTATGAACGCAATCTTCTGTCTATTAGTTGTATAGTTGAAAGGCTCTGTATGTTCTTTTACCTTTTCCCGGTCTTAGAGAGAAAAAATTCCGAGAAATATAGCGAATCGTCATTGGACACGGGTCACGTGCCCATGTACCTCGGCGGCTAAATCGAATATTGTACCAAAATGTAGGATAAT
Source organism: Zygosaccharomyces rouxii (assembly GCF_000026365.1). Lineage (NCBI taxonomy): Eukaryota > Fungi > Ascomycota > Saccharomycetes > Saccharomycetales > Saccharomycetaceae > Zygosaccharomyces > Zygosaccharomyces rouxii. The sequence continues at coordinate 1,506,419 of NC_012995.1, read as the reverse complement.
ACGCTTCCAATAGTTTCAGATCCCATATTTCTATCTATATGTTACGTATACGATACATATTCAATATTCGTACTCGGTTGCCTTCTTACCAGCAGTAGATGGGAATCCACACTCTAACAAAGCTTGTTGAATGACACTGTTATCTTCTTGCACTTTCTTGAAGGTATCCTCTTGCTTGATCAAGACAAGACCTGCATAACCAGTTGAGTTGAATCCAATATCCAATGATTGAGCCTTGGTATTGGAACGTGGCACAAGACACATCCATTGTTTGGTCAAAAGCACATTGTAACCTTTTCTCTCTTGCAAACCAGGTATTTCGTTAGTCCAGTCCTGGAAAAAGGATAGAGTTCTCTGTAAAAGTGAAATGTACACCATCGCCAATAGATCCTCATTCACGTCTTCAGGAGATTCAGGTAGAGGTGCCACAAAGTGGGCAAATGATACCTTGTCACTTTGTAATGGCTCTACTTTGACATTAGGGATAAAATGTTCCTTACCATTGCATAATTTGTCTTGTAAGCAGTTAAAGTTATTAGGCAATGGCAAAACTTGTAGGTGCTTGTGATCTTGAGAGGAGCCACTGGATGGGCCGGAGTTATAGAAAACCATGTGTCTCTTACCCTCGTCTTCATCATCCAAAGTGTCCAACAATTGGTATGACATGTACAGCTCCTTGGGGCTCAATGGTGATTTCTGATCTTGGAATTCTTTAGTGACTAACAGCGAGTGTTCAGCAACGATTGGGAACTTGTTCAATACCAATCTGTAATCACCGTCGGCGACTTCGCCCAAAACCGTTAGCTCTGGTTCAGGATCTTCAAATGGGTTCCTTTCTGGTTGATCACCCCTCTCAGGTTTCTTCAATAGACTTGGGGCGTAACTCAAAACATAGGGCATACCACTCTTGGCATCTTTAGTCTTCTTGGTTGTAGTATCTGTAAAGTGCAAGTTACCACCTTTTAGTGCACTGGAGTACTTCTCGCTAATCAATTGTGATAAATTAGATGGGAACATGTTGATACGTTTCTCACTGGTATTGACACTGTACGCTGCTCTTTGACAGGCAATAGCTGTAGTTTTAAAGTTCAATGTATGTGTTAGTTTAAATTCCAGACAAGAGGAAACCCAACTGACATAACCTGATGCCACGAAACCACGAGACTTAGCAATATAGAACATTGAGGAAGCGTAAAGATGCTACGTATGGTGGCTAACCTAAGACTAAATCTCTAGACATCAAGAAGTTGACAATTGGAATGAGTCAATGGCCATCAATCGGCGACTCCAATAGATAGACATGTACTTCGAGAGGTTCTTTTCATGTTGATTGAAATTTTTCACCCATCTCGAACTGGAAAGAGATAATGAGCCCGAAACCTTGTTGGACTATCCCAACGTACACTAAACATAAGTAGATTACATCTTAGCTCTATTATATATAAGGCAGTAGCTTTATGCTTGTTACAATTGGGTGTTGTAGACGGTGAATTACGAGACAAGGCAGACGTATTCTATCTTTCTGGCCAGAATGAGTGAAGCTGATGATATCCATTTCCCATGTCAGTACGTTGACAGAACATTTACAATAGCGATTGATATTGGTGGTACGTTAGCTAAAGTCGTATTTTCACCAATTGATAGTCACGACCTCAAGTTTTACACTGTAGAAACAGAGAGAATTCAAAAATTCGTTAAGCTATTGCATTCAATTGTTGATGAATACAATGGCGGACAGTACGACAATGTTAGGATTATAGCTACAGGCGGTGGTGCATACAAATTTTACGATCTTTTGACTAAAGAATTCCCCAAAGTTAGAGGTATTAAAAGGCTAGATGAAATGCAATGTCTCATCAAAGGGTTGGATGCATTTATTCACGAGATTCCCGACGAAGTTTTCACTTACAGTGATCAAGATGGTGCCAAGGATGTGCGACTGCCGCCAGAAGATTCTACGCAGACATACCCTTATATCCTGGTAAATATTGGATCTGGTGTTTCCATTCTAAAAGTTGATGCTCCGTCGACATTCACACGTGTTGGTGGTTCTTCACTTGGTGGTGGTACACTCTGGGGGTTATTATCTTTGATAACAGGGGCCCAAACCTATGATCAAATGTTAGATTGGACTCGTGAAGGTGACAATTCAAATGTTGATATGCTCGTTGGCGATATTTATGGAAACGATTACGGCAAAATTGGTTTAAAATCTTCTAACATTGCAAGTTCGTTTGGTAAGGTATTTCAAAACAGAAGAAACAGCGTCAGTCGTCCCAATTCTACGAGTTCTGCGTTGAGTAATAATCACAGTCATGCTGCAGGTCCTAGCACAACATCACATGCAGAGATAGCTAATAGAAACAAAAGATTCAAAAATCCTGATATTTGCAAAAGCCTTCTCTACGCAATTTCTAATAACATTGGTCAAATTGCATATTTGCAAGCTAAAGTGCATAACATTCAAAATATTTATTTCGGCGGTTCTTACATTAGAGGGCATTTAACCACTATGAACACACTAAGTTATGCAATTAATTTTTGGTCTCAAGGTACAAAGCAGGCTTTTTTCCTCAAGCATGAAGGTTACTTGGGTGCTATGGGGGCGTTCTTGGATCGCTAAGTTCAATTGGAACCTTTTGCTTGCACTCTCCTCTGTAACGTATGTATTATATCATTTAGCCCATTGTATATATTATTGGTTCCCAGATAACTATTTTTTATTTCGTCATTTAATCCGTGATCCATTACGAGACTTTTAGCATCCTTTCTATACACTTGAACATTTTGAAAAGTTGTCTGATCTGCAAGTGTAATGACCACCGTAAATGTGGGCTCTACATCGAATTGGAACTTGCGTGATTGCGGGAAAAGTTCTAGGTGGGAGATACCAGGTTGCGGTAGAAATTTTGTCATCCAAAGTTCCACTAATAGCTCTAGCGCCTTATGATTTTGTAACATTCGTGGGTCATTATTACTCAACTGCCTCGATCTCTTTTGATAGTCTTCATACGACTCTACACGAGACTGCAACCTTGACGTTTCCTCCTCTAATAATCGCAATTCCAACTTGGATTTTTGCAATGATTCCCAGTCTTCGTAGGTTTGTGATACTGGATCATCTTCGATCGTATCGGCTTCCTCACTAGTTTGTTTTTCCATACGTAATTGAGTCAATTCGTTTAATAGAGCATCGCACTCTTCCAAGGCATTAGAGGTGTCTAAGAAAGTCTCATTGATTGAATCTTGGGCCATACTTAACTCCTGGCATAAGTTCTTTATTTGACCCTTGGTGGCTTCGATCTCTCTTTTATGGCTCTCCAACGTACCTTGTTCCAACTCTTTTACTTGTGATTCTAATTCCACATATTTGGCGTCCTGCACCGAATTAATTTGCAAAAGATTAGAAGATGATATTGTGTATCGAAGAAAATTATCTAATGTCTCTTGTTCCAAATGGGTGACTTTCAATAATTCCACCAATTCTACAAAAGTATCGATCTTTTCTTGGAAACCGCTCGGATCAATTACCAATTCACTTTCTTCTTTGGATTCGAGTTCACCTTTAATTTCGACTAACGAATTCTCCTGTCCCATAGCTATTACATTTTGAGTTATCTCTCGAAGTGATGCCAGCACCCTCTGTTCCTGTTCCAACAACGCTTGTTCACTATAATGAGCAGTTTGGTTTTCTAAACTTTTAATTCTAACTTCATAACCGTCTAAATCAGATTTCATAGTGGCATATCAGGATCCAACTGAAGTCTCCAATTTTCGTTTCTCTGGTTCGCGATTGACTATTGTGTTTTGGATATTTTTTCAAAATGCGATGAGATGAGCTTTAACAACTTAAGAAACTTTTCACCACTATTTAAAATTTAAAAGAAGGAAGTAAAGTGGAAAAGTGCTTCGATGTAGCTGCTGAATTTTTTACTCAGTAGATTTCAGCGATTTAGGATATCCCTATAGTTGGTTTGACAACGGAGAGGCACTTTTTTTTCATTATATGAAATTGCACAACTTAAGTTTGAAGGGTCTTTTCAATATCCTTTGAATGTGTCAATGTGCGTAGATAAATCTAGTGATGTTATTTTCCTCAGATTCCGGGATCCCGTCGATGCAGCTGTTGGTCTTTCAGGGACCGACACTGGGATACCTTAAATCGAGCAGAGACCAACTCACTATGCGTTCTGAGTTCTTCAGGACCATGTGTTTGGTTGATGCTTGAAAGGTATTTCCAGTTTACACGGCATTGGTGGGAATTTTGAGTTTCCTCTTCCTCGGTCTTGCGTTTGGAGTCACTTCTTCCAACTGCCAATTTGCCTCTGCGTTTTCTTTCCTAGGGTTTATCCACACTTTGCATTCCACTTTGAAGGTGCTTGCATGTTTTTGGCTCACTTCGATTAGGGTTCTCCTCTTCGAATGGTCTATGCAAGTTTTCCTTCTTGGCAGGAGGAGGATTTACGTAGGATTAAAAAACGAGGAAGGGAACTATTAAAACACATCATACATTATCTTCATTATAACTATTAGGCGATTTTCCCCTGAAATCACCACCGCCTGTTTTCCAAAGCCACAGAGCTTCTAAGGCGTAATTTCTAACCGATATATGTCTTGTCTTGGTCTCATCCGCGGCGTCTTGTAGGCAATCTATTATTCGACAATCGTTGCACAGATCCCAAAACATCGAGTAGATCTTGTTAATCACACCTTGCGCACTACCTTCTTCTTTATACGTCTCTGGATCGACTTCAGGAACCAATTGGTAATAAGACTGTTTACCCAGTTTGTAGAGAATTCTACCCAAAGTTTGAACCGCTATAGCGCGTTGTGCTGGAAATGTAGATCTTGACAGTCTTTGTAATTCGGGAATGGTGTAACCAGCTAGTTGAGGATCATCTGAGTGATGATGCAATGCAGAATGCACTGTCGAAGTAATTTCTCTTGTTGGAGGCACTAGATTACCGTTAAAATCGAATCTACATTGAGAAACATCTTCGATAACTGTGTCACCGGGTTTGGTTTCAGGTAAAGGTTGCATCCATTTCAATTTCTCCACATCCTTTGGTAAATCTGGGAAAAATTTATCATGAAGCTTACTATCGAAATCGGGATCATCTAGACGCAACTTTTCTTCCTCTGATTCTTCAGGTTTCATGAAATGTACATCTTGGAATAACTCTTGATTGGCCATGTGGTCGACGGATTGAGCCGCCTGGAAATCTAGTGGAGCAACATCGTCTTCATCTAAATCTTGAAGGGATTCCTTTGGTGGAAGTTGGCTAGGTGTCTCGGATGGTTCTTCTGCAAATGAAACGGATTTTTCCTTAGGTTTGCTGTTGGATTGTATTCCCAGTGCCTTATCGACTTGTTCATCGCTCAGGCTAGGTAATTCTCCATTTTCCCTATTACCACCAACCCAGGTGCCAGGAGCACCTTCCACTTCTGGGAAAAGTGTTTGTTGGTTTTCTGATGCTCTTTTTTCCATATTACGAATCAACTTTTGAACCAATTTTGGATCTAACGATTCCATTAGTTCATTCCTTTCTTTTTCGATGGCTTCTGGAGACATTTGCTTCAAAGCCTGAAGATTTTCTTCATGAATAGATTGCGCAGCAGAGGTTGGGTTGGAGGGTTTAGAAGGAGCTTCCGATGGTAAGGGTTGTGAACCTGTATTGTTTTTGCCTTTCTTGGCACTTAGACGTTGTTTCCAGGATGAAATTTGCTTGGGTCTAAACGGCTCTGGGAATCCATGTACGTCGCAATTAACTGCATCAGTATTATTATCATTAGTAGTATCTTTTTCAACAATATCACCGAGCAAATCCATGTTTAAGGGAGTGCACTGTGTTGTTTGGATTGTACTAGTTGTTGAAGGTTCATTAGATGTGATGAGATGAGATGAGTTAAGTGTAGCTTCGGTATACTGACAAATTTCGCACACGTGACATGTGATTTACAGATGAAGGCATATATGTATGTATGTGATCTTCTCAACAGCAGCTGGATATCTAGACGTAGCACACCAAATCTCCCGTAATACTTATAGTTGGATCATCCCAAGATAAGATTGCCCTTGACTCGTTAATACTGGGGACAGTTTCAAACCCGATAAGATTGTCCCCGATGGAAATCAATTTCGTTGGTAAGTGCGTCAAATATCATACGGTTCCATACCTGGTTCTATGGCGGCGCACTCTAGGCGTCTTGTCAACTTCACGACGTTGAGCTATAATCCACAGTGCATGCAAAAGGCCAGGGAAAAATCCAATACAATATAGTAAAACGTTTACTAATAAGTCCCTTGAGAATCCTCGTTTCATAACAACTGCTACAGACGGTACGAAAACACTTACAAATACCAAGACAAACTCATTGTAGATCACCGACCTTGCAAACCTCCCTGTCATTAATCTTAGCAGCTGCTACCACGAATTCGACAGCTACTTTACAAGGTTCTATCAATGTAACTTCACTTGGTACTAACGACTGTAGTTGGTCCCTAATACCGCAGTAACCCGCACAACCTAGTATAACTGTCTTGCTGCCGTACTCTCCGTAGTTCTCGTCTCTAATGACACGGGCTACATGGTCTGCCTCCCCTGACAAACCGAGTGGATTAACTTGGGCGGCTACCGTGGGGCGCCAACTACTACGTTGTTCCGGTGCCACCATCCTATGCAGAGAAAGATCAAGCGGCTCCACCCACTCTTTCGAAGAAGTAATAATAGAAAAGGGGGGCTTGTTTCCCCCCGCGCCGCCTCCGAATAAATCTAAATAAAACACAGATGGCCTTAACAATGAACAAACTGGTGGGCCAGATTCTTGCTGCTGAATCATCTTAACCAGAGGATGATCGGAGAAACAAGCAATTACAATACCTTGATAGTTAGCGTAATGTAAGGGGTTTCTCGAATCTCCCAACACCTTCCAGCAGCTCTCCGCACTTTGCACAGCCGTTCTCTCATCATTGATTTCTGGCGGAGAATCCTTTGGACCTGTGGCGAACACAACGTCGTAATTGATGCCATTGGCGTTGCAGTTGCCGCCCAGGGCTTCCGCCACCGACCGGGTCATAGATTCGGAGCTATTGGGGTTAATAACCAGAATTTTCATGGTATTCTATTTTGTTCTGTTCCCTTCCTGGTTACGTAATGGAATTCGAGTGTCCAATGTTTTATTGGGTCACAGCAATTAAACCAGCAAGTATCGGTTTCTTCTAATTTGTTTCTCTACTCCCCTACCATTTTATTTTTATTTTAATTTTAAATTTCCCTGCTTATCGTAACCCTGTTACAGATTCGGCTACGTTATGTCTTGCAACAGCCAGAGAGCTCCGAGGAATTTACTCAATATAGTCACTAAATGACCTAAAAGAGATAGGTAATGAGGAATGTCCTAATGAAGGTATGGGCTGGCCCACTGTAGTATCACTGCCACGCTATTTTAGGCATACGTCGAGGTGACTCTACACCCATTCACGCACGCGATATTTTACGTGTCGTACGGGTTTTTCTGAGTGCATAGCTGAGCAGCGAATCCAGAACCGTGTCTCGGGCGACAACCGGAAAAAAAAAAGAGAAAAAAGAAAAGTAATGTGGCGCCTCTGGTGGGGGAGCGAGGAGTAATGAGAAAAGAGAAAAGAAAAAAAAAATTTTCTCAGATCCGCGTATATAAAAGGAGAAAGAAGATTAGTTTTTCGAGGCAGATTTCTTCTCTGTGTCACTTCCTCTTTTCTGTTACACCTTCCATAGAAAACAAACACTATCCATACAACAATATATTAAAAATGCAATTCCAAAACCTAGTTGCTCTATTTGCTTCCGTTGCCGCTGTCCAAGCTGTTTCCAACTCTACTGTTGTCGGTGGTTCCAACTCTACCGCTGTCGGTGCTTCTAACGGTACCGTCGCTGGTGGTCACAACGGTACCGGTGCCGCTGCTGGTGCCTCCAACTCCTCTGGTGGTGCTCACTCCAAGATCTCCACCGGTGGTGCTAACTCCAACGCTTTGAACGCTGGTATGTTCGGTGCTGCTGTTGCAGCCGGTGTTGCTTTCTTGTTCTAAGCATAGAATGGATAATCAAATAAAAAAGATACAAATCGGAAGAAAAGTGTTTTAATTTTTTATATACTATAATATAGTTTTATTTTTTCTAATAGAGGTAGCGGTAATTGATTGTGATAATCGGTCTTTATTGTTAAGTGACTTTGAACTTTCTGGTAGTAGAAGGGTACGAGGAATGTTGGCTATGTGAAACATCGTTCTTTTTCTTCTTCTACCTTGGGCACGTGATACGATGAATTTCTTGGCAAACGAAGAGAATATCGTTAGAATGAGCTTGAACTGCATTAAACTGTAGAGGTTGGCAAGAACGTGTAATTGCCACGGTGGATAGGGCATAGGCGTAAAAGTTGAAATAAGAGATGCGAAGACTTCGTGAGGGTCTTCTTCAAGTAAGAAATCATCACAAGTCTGACGACGGATTCCAGCTGCAATTGTGTTCCCTTGGTGAACATGAATTTAGAATTGGTGGAAATTCCGTTGTCATGGAAAATGCACATATTAGAAAGACAACTTCGAGAACATTAGACGTTGAAGACTACGACATGCATTCAAGGTTCACGCTACAATTGCCAACTGAAAAGGAGTTGAATTCATGGCTTGATGAGCTAAAGAGAGTGGCTGGATCCACTTTTACAAATAAGAAGGCTACTGTACCGAATAAGAGACCAGCACCAATACATCGATCAATGACACTTACAGCGCTAAACGGTGGTAATAATAACAGTAGAGAAAAAAGAAATTCGGTTATGAATGAAACTCCGGTGGTTGGAGGCAACAGTAAGCCAATAACTTTGGTGGAATTAGTGAGAAAACAGAATTGTTCGAATTGCAACTGTTGTGAATGTAATAGTAATCAGTCAGTGGAATGGATTTCAGTAAATCTGTTGTGTGTCGTTTGTATTAAATGCTCGGGGGTTCATCGGTCATTAGGTTCACACATTTCAAAAATAAGATCACTGACATTGGATAATTTTACGTCGCCTGAAGTCTTACATTTGTTACGATATAAAGTTTCCAATGCGAACGTGAACAGTGTTTATGAATCGAACTTACCAGTTGGTAGCAAGATAAAACCCTTTGCATCTGACGTGGAAAGATCGCAATTTATCACGGAGAAGTATAAAAATAAGGCTTGGGTTGATGACATTACTACAGATATCAATCAGTCCTTCAAAGAGTTGATTAAAGCGATCCATTTGAACAGCATTTACATGTTACAAAGATGTTTGGCCCAATCGAAACTTGGGTTAAGGGAAATCGTTCAAAGAAAAACACCGCCTGATGAGGAACTGCCAACAATTTTCCAGTACTCACTGAAGCATCATGACATGGTTCATGGTCGTCCTCTGTATTATATTACTGAATTTCTGCTGTTAAATGGGTTACCGGTTGACGAGATCCCGTTAGATTGTTTAAATTCAGATCATCCAATGTATAGATATTGGAAGAAAAGATTCGAAACTTACGGAACTTACCACTGGAGTCCGCAAGGTAAAAGTGTTGGTAGAACTAATAGTGGTATAACTTCCATTTCATCTTCAAATTCGATTTCGTCTAATGATAAAAATGCAAATAACAAAAGATGGAGTTTAAATGCAATGCCAACGACAGCTCAAGTTATTATGGCACCTACGAATCTATTGACGGTGCATAAATCCTTGAGACTATCAAGGAGAGGTCATAGTAGTGGGAATAATTGAGATTTGCCCTATTCATAGGCATTTTCTGTATTATTATATTTTATTTTTTTTGCCGCGCGCCATCGCGCCGACGAGCAGGGGACACAGATTCCTATAATAAATAATAAACTTTGTGACGAGTATGATAATTGGGATTTTGGAATACTTTATCCACTTATAATTGTTCCCCTTCTTCGTTTTCTTCTATTTCATGGAATTTTCGTTCAAATCCGCCAGCAGATTCACACCAGCTGTAGAGCATTACATCTGCATTACGTCCACCCTTCGATAGCTTTTGCTTTATTGGCTGTTTTCATTATTGGCGATACGTTAACTTACTAGTACGTTGTGGAATTTTAATTTGTGAGCTTTTAGAAATAGCTAGCTAATCTCACGGATCGATTTAATTGCTACTATCCAACAACGCTAGTTACTTTCTCTTTCTTTCTTTCTTCGCGGTTACGGTTGTTTTTTTTTTCTTTTGCTTACATTTCCAATTTCTTTTAAGATGGCAGAGAATCCTTGTGGAAGTTTAGATCCTTCGAATACTTATATTATTCAGCAATGTGTTGGCAGAGGTAATTTTGGTGATGTTTATAAGGCGTGTGACAAAGTCGAAGGCAAAGTAGTTGCCGTTAAAGTGGTGAATTTAGAACACTCTGAAGAGGATATCGACCTTTTAGCTCAAGAGATTTTCTTCTTGGCAGAATTGAGATCTCCTTTTATCACAAACTACATTACTACTTTAACTGAAGATGTTTCCATGTGGATTGTTATGGAATATTGCGGCGGTGGATCTTGCGCAGATTTAATCAAACATATTTATATCAATGGTATGCCAGAGAAGAAAGTTGCATTTATAACTTCACAAGTCCTCAGAGGGTTAGTCTATTTACACGAACAAAAAAAGATTCATCGTGATATTAAAGCTGCTAACATTCTTTTAACCGACGAAGGTACGGTTAAATTAGGCGATTTTGGTGTTTCCGGTCAAATCAGAGCAACTTTGAAAAGAGGTACATTCGTGGGAACACCATATTGGATGGCACCAGAAGTCGTTAGTAAAGAAAATGATGGATATGATGAAAAAGCCGATATCTGGTCATTAGGTATAACCGTTTATGAATTACTAAAAGGAGCACCGCCATTATCTAAATGTGATCCTATGAAGGTTATGATTAATCTACCCAAGAGGAAACCACCTGCATTACATGGTCATTATTCTCATTCTGCAAAAAACTTCGTGTCTTCGTGCTTGGTGAAAAATCCTGTGGGGAGAGCGTCTGCATATGAAATGGTTGAACATAATTTTGTGAATCAATTAGCTGTTCCCAATTTAAAAGAAGATGTGGAGTATTTAAAAATTAAAAAATCAAATGATAACTATTCGCGCTCTCCCAAATATTCTTTAGAGAATAGACTTTACGATGGATCTGCTCCTAACTTTACTTGGGATTTTGAAACTATAAGATCGATGAGGAAACCCAATCTAGGGTCTGCTTTATTGAGTACAGCTCAATTGACACCTGATCCTTCACCGAGTCCCTTATCTTCTAATATGCATAGCCCTTACCAACAAGTAGAAGGAATAACCCCAATTACACATGCTACTACACCTTCATTTAGACAATATAATAATAAGGATAACAATTACGACGTGGAATCTCCAATGGAAATTGATTTGGACTCCCCCAGTATGGCAGAAGAAATTAGGAGTAAAGGTTTAGACTATCATAAAAACGTAATTTTCCATTGCTTTAGAAGAATGCACGATCGTGCTCATGATGATGAAACAAAAGTTTACGTAAATGAGATGTTGAAAAATTTTGCATATACAGAGTCTAAGGTCGCTGGATTCAGTGAAGTTTTCATCGAAGAAGTTGCATTGAGATTAGATTCTATAAAAAATTTTTTAGCCAAGTAGTCATTTTGAGAATAGAGAGCATTAAATATATTAATATGATTTGATTATTTATCTATTCGTTTATTTTTCTAATTATTTTTGGCAAAGGGTCCCTCTGACGTCTGCCAGTTTTACTTTGTTTTATTTTATTTTCCTTTTGTTTTGTTTTCTTTTTTTTTTAAAGGATTTACCTTTGATCTACGCTTTTGTGTCGAACATGCATGAATATGGGGATAATGAACAATATAAAAATGCATCCAATTTCTGTTGAACTTGTGAATTTCTTCCCTCCACAATTTAGATTCTAAATTTCTTCTTAGCTACTTTTCACTAGCAAGCACACAATATTCGATCTGGTTCTATTACCTTTTTTTTTCCGTTTTTTCTCACACAGATAAGTATACTGGAAACTAGCATTTTTTATTCTTTGACCAATTTTTAATGAAATACGAATTAGCTTTTCTACTTCCTTTATTTGTGGCAAGTACGTTTGCAAAGTTAAACATTCAAGGACAGCAACCATCTGTCGCAGAAGAGTTTAGCGCCTTCGGCGGCGGTAAAGGTCCTAGGCTTCCTCACAATGTAAGACCCCATGGAAATTTCCTCAATAACAGGAGGGATCTTTCAGAACTGTGTAGGAAAGACCACCATATTATTGAAGCATCCGGTGATTTGCATATATTGGGAATCGAATGTGGAAACATTTCTGGTAGCATTACATTTAGCAATTATGAGGATTCCGTCATTGATTTTGGTGATTTAGAAAGTATTGGTGGTGGTTTAATTATTGAGGGCTCTTCCTCAGTAGTTAAGATTCAAGGTAGAAAATTGAAAAAAGTAGGTGGTGTTTTTTTCATCAAGAATTTAACATCTTTAGTTGCCATTGAATTACCTCTATTGAAATATATTAATGCCATTGAATGGAAAGTGGTCCCCATTTTAACCAATGCTCGTTTAGATGATCATGTGGAAGGGTTGACTAGTATTACAATTTCAGATTCCTCCTTGGCTACAATTAATGGATTTCAAAAAGTTGATGAGTTAGCAATTTTGGATATCAATAATAACAGATTCCTGGAACGTATTAATACTAATGTGAAAAGAGTCACCAAAGAACTTCGAGTTCATGCTAATGCCAAAGAATTAGAATTAGAACTACCTGAATTGAAATCTGCGAGAAACATTACTGTTAGAGATACTTCTTCTATTGAATTACCTAAGCTTGAAAAAGTGGATAATTCATTAGAATTTATTGAAAATCAAGTCTCGAAATTGTTTTTATCTAATTTAAAATCCATCGGTGGTACTTTAGGTATAATGCAAAATAGCCTTTTATCAAGCCTTGATTTGGGTAATGTTACCGATATTAATGGTGGTTTGGTAATTGCCAACAATACGCATTTAGAAAAAATTGATTTTTTACAAAAGCTAAAGCAGATTGGTGGTGCCATTTATTTTGAAGGTAGATTTCAAGATACCGACTTCCCAGAATTGAAGTTAGTTAAGGGTAGTGCGTTTATTAAATCTAATTCTGTTATATTAGATTGTAACAAATGGATTACCCCGTTAAATGGACGTGCCATTATTAGAGGTGGTAAACTATTGTGCATTTCTGGTCGTAAGCAAAAGACTCAAAATATTAGTCAAGATGGTAAAGTCCTAGATGAGAGTGAGGCAGGTAGTAATGACCAGAATAATAAAGATAATAGTAAAAGCAAAAATGGTGTCTTTTCTAAGATTACAAGTTCTGGTAGTTCGATTTTTGACAATTTAAACATGGTTTGGATCTTTGGTATTACTTGGGTATTTTGTCTACTATCCGTTTTCCATCTGGGATAACTATTTTAGTAAAACGAGTAATGCCGTTATTTAAATCTTTTTCGCATTATATAGTTATACATTTTTCTCAAGAGATTATTTTTATTTAATTTTCTAGCGACACACTGACATTGGCTCTTTTTTTTTCCGGTATTCTCCGTCGGCAACAAGATTTACGATTTTACTTCAGCATACGATAAACACTGCAATCACCTTGAATTAAAAATGCAATTGATATTTTAAAGAATTAGATCGATACCTCACATCATCTTTTTCTATCTATGAATAGCTGAATTGTTAAACTGAAGCGCTGCTATATGGTTGGTAGGGTCGTTACTCGTTCTTCAGGCTTATCTGTAGAAGAAAGACGGTCAAGTGTTGTTGACAACACAGGACAAATAGACAATAGTAATAATCACGATGCCCTTGAATCTATGGAGAATAAAGACGATAGAAGCTATGAACGGAAACCTAGGAAAAAGCGTAAGACATTCAGTTGTGCACTTTGTCGAAAGTTCAAAACAAGATGTGACTTTGAACCACTAGTGGGTAAATGCCATCGTTGTAACGTTTTACAATTAGATTGTTCACTGACACGAGACAGAGAGGATGAAATTATAGCAGCGATTGAAGAATCTTCTAAATCTTCCATAAAGACTGGAACCGCTGAAAATCCTCTTGCGGAACATTCTTCCAATGATGGGAATGTAGTTATGGGAGGAAACACAGTAAGAAATCCATTAACAAGGACGTTAAACAATAGATTAAATCGGTTAGAAGAAGGGTTTAACAATGTTAATAGCAAGCTGGATTTGCTAGTAATGTTATTACAGGGGAATTCTGGTGTAAATCCATTAAGTAGAATGGGTGATGAGTTTAGTGATGATGATTCTAATAATACTGAAGTACCAAATGGTAGTAAATTGGTCCAATTTCCAAAATTGAAGGAGACACCTTTAAAATTGATACGCGACTTAGATGAAAGGTTGTTTCCAACGAGGATTACTTCTGAAAAGGATAAAATTGCCAAGAAGAGTCGTCCCTTTGTTGTAGCGAGAGTCAACTTTTTAGAATTTTTTGAAAGGCACAGAAAGCTATGCTTAGACTTATCAAAGGAATTTCTAGTTAGATCACATTCTTGGATTATTCCTGGTGGTATTAAAGAAATTGGCGAAGAGTATGCCTATAGGCATGTGTTTATTACAAGTGTTTTCACAATTATAGCGATGAGTTTTGACGATAATGAGAAATATGCAGAGGAACAAGAGGTATTGTATCCGTTGGTAGAAAGACTTTTGACAAATACTTTAACCATGTTTGACAAATTGATACCTCATGATATTGAAGCCATTCTTTATTGTTGTATGTTTAACGTTTCCAGGAAGACAAAGAGACATAGGCAATTACAGTTCAATTCACTTGTTTTGAGTAATTTTGCCATTGATAGTTTACTTTCTATTTTAGATTTCGATGAAATTAGGAGAAGGGTTTTGGAACTGGAACAGTATGATATGGAGGATCTTTATCATTTGAGGATTTTAAACTCTTTGAGCGCTTGCAAATTAGAGTACTCTATCTGCTACGGTAATTTTTCACCAATGAATGATACTCTTAAGGATTTGAATAATTTAACTGCGAAATTTCCACAAGCTATTTTCGGAGATGATATCAAGATTAGTGAAGTCAATTTGGGCAATATAATTAATACTTTGTTTCAAGATTTCGAATCATTTTTCAATAGTACAAAGAGAAATTTTCTCAGAGATCATCAAAAGGATAGTGATGATGATACGGAAGGAATCTTAGTTTTCCAAGAATTTAAGTTTTGGTTGAAAAATTGGGAGGAATTGTTGTCTAAGGATGAAGGAGGTGTATTACAATTGACATTTGATTTCTACCATATAGTCATCTGTCGATCATTCATTTCGGAATATTTAGACCAAATGGAAGATTTCCCTCTTTTCCTTAGTTATACTTTAAACACCATGAGGAAGCATTCGTTTGCCCTCTTAAAGAGTTTTCTAAAGTTACCGCCTTTTTTGATCAGAGGAGCTCCCATTTTAACATCACATCAACTGCTTTATGCATGCTTAGCACTGTATGACTACTTACATTGGTTTGATCATTCAGATCGACAGAAAGTTCTAAACATTTGTACGAGGGTTTACTGGCATTTAAACAATATTGGAGAGAAGATGAACGAAGCTACAGATAACGTAGGTAAAATTATCAAATCGTTGATAGATTCCAGCAAATACAGAGTTGGCGTACAACAATTTTCACTGGATCACGGCCTTAAGGAAATACCAACTAAAAATGTTGTAGCTGGAAATTTAGCTAATTCGCCAGGAAGTACACATTCTTTGATCAGTTCTGTGGAAAGTACGGCGGCTGGGTTTACTATGCCAGACGTGGAACAATTCAGTACTTTCGAAGATTTTTTCCAAGATTTCTTCGACAATTTAAAGCCGAATGCTCGGAGCATATTTGCATCTTCCAAGTAATACTGCATGTTTAATCAAAATTGTCATTGTCACTTATACAAAAGGGTTCTTTCCTTGTCTCATTATATATTCTAATATGGATGGAGGTAGCTGGTCTTGAAGGTCCTCTGTTGTACAATCATTCAAGACAGCCTCTCTGATGTTTGACGAACATACAGATGCGTATTTTTCATCATTTACTTCAAGCTGAATCTTGTTTCCCCATTTTCGGGGTATCGTAGGTTCATACAAACCTTGGCTTATATCTGAACAGTATCTCATCTGCTTATCAAGTTCAGGGCCCGAATTTCTTGTTAGGCAAAAGAAATTGGTTGATGCCATAAATTCCTTCAACGCCTCAGATAGTGATTGAGGAAGGTAATACTTTGGGTCAAGGATTCTGACGATAGTGTCGAATCCAACCAAATAGGATATCAATCCACGAGATGAAAAATGCTCTCTTATTATCCTATCCTTATCTACAAATTTGGCAGAAGTAGTGATCCCCACGGAAGTTGATATGTTCTTAGTTTGTAAATTGTCAGCCATAAGGCACATCATTTCCATTCTTTTGTCAAAAGTAGCAGGTTTGGGAGCCTTATCAGCATTATTCACCGAAAGCAATAGTAAAACGTGAAATGATTGATTCTTATAATGTCTAACAGCCCTATCCACTAGATTTTGATGGGCTGAGTGAGGAGGATTGAATGATGAGTCCAGGACTAGTAACAATTTGGGATCAGTCAACTTTTCCACACCATGGATTATCTGGAAAGTAAGCTTCTGATCACAAAAGGATTTATAGATAGCTGAACAAGATTTGTTAGCTAATGAAAACTGCATTAGTTTCCCTGTATTTTGTTGGATCTTCTCGCCTCGAGCGTATATGTAGTAGAGTTGCAGTCATTCAAAGTATAAAGATGAGGTAGGTACCCGGTGGACTCAAAACTTGGGACTTCGGCTCGAGAGATAGATGAAAGCATCCAAGGACCTACCGAAGTTTCTTAAAGTTTACTATATAATTCAACGATAAAATTTCTAACTGTCCTTGTTTATAGAAACAAGCTTGACGTCAAAGACCATATCGGAGTTGGGAGGAATGACTCCTGGAATACCAGTTTCACCGTAGGCGTATTTGCTTGGAATTTGAATCTTACGTTCTTCACCAACACAAGTACCAACCAATCCTTGTTCCCAACCGTAGATAACTTGACCAGAGCCTAATGTAAAGGAAATAGGTTTACCTCTTGAATAACTAGAATCGAACTGCTTACCATCATCTCTAAAGTACCCAGTATAATGAACGTCAACAACGTCACCAGGGAATGCCTTTTCAGTGCAGAGAGGTGCTTTTTTGGTGATACCAATCTCTAAATCTTGTAAAGAACCCGCTGTCACTAATCCTAGTAGAAGGAAGTAGAACAAATTGACGAACTGCATGTCAGGAGAATGATAACTAAAACGATGCGGTAGGCTTAGTTAAGTTATACTAAGCTTTTAGAAAGTAACTAACCTCGACGATTCTTATGTTCTGTTTCTTTCACTCTTCATAGAGGTACAAGTGCTGGGAGAACTACGGCTTAGATAGGTTAAAACCCTTAGTGATGTTTGCAGCGGGAACTAAAAGAAAACAAAAATGATACTATGTGAAAAATATATATTTGGAATTTATCATGTATAGACAAGTTCTTTACCATGTTCAATTTCTTACCATCCATGAACTCTTTAGTTTCTTGGCTTCAACCGAGGGACGAATGAAATAGCATAGGAATACTAATCCAACGATAGTCGCTATGAGCTTGCCCTTCTCAAAAGTTGGACTCATTATATCGAATTGACCTGAGGGTGCGATTTTGCCGCAGAATATATCATGACCCAGGCTGCACACTATGCTTGTGGATTCCAAATTTGTGGGGATAGAGATTAATTTAGAGTTGGAACCCATGATCAAGTGTCTAATGTGTGTAATGATGAAATGATCGTTAATTGGTAAAGTGCTGAAATATGGCATAGCCATGAATTCTTTCTTGTCATCATCACTCATCTGTGATTCGTCTTTACGTCTAGCGTTCAAAAGAGCCTTCGACAAGTATATGAGTTGACCACTTTCCAATTCCAATACTATTGATTTAGTTGTAATGCCAAACTTAGTGTCAGACAACTGCATACGTTTGATGACCTCTGGGAAAAAATAGGCTTGAGTGATAACTTCTGGTGGGTGAACACCCTTCAAAGGATTCAACTGTGTTGAGTTGTCGGAAACACGATGGTCAGGTTCTAAAGATTCGTACAATTCCACCACGGCCAATTTCTGTTCAGGAATTGGTTGGGAGCTGAAATATGAGTACACAAACCAATTTTCTCCAAACACCAGCTCAATTGGTGAGCTTGGATCAACACCATCGTCATGGACTTGTGAGTGGAGTAAGGCGCCGTTAACGCTGTCAATCAGATGGATAAATAAATTTCCAGTCTTCTTGTTGTAAACAGCATAACTGACCAAATTGGGGTACAGGTATTTGTAAAGAACGGTTCTATTCCCTAAGATGTGACCTAAACTAACTGTAGGAGTATCTTCTCTTTTAGCGAATGATAAAATCTCTTCATCATCATCCAAAGTAGTAACCCAAGTATCTCTTAACTGACCATCAGCAGTTACAACATGGCCATATATGTGGTTTTTATCATGCGTTGAAATGAAAGTGGAAGTTAGCGGTTTTTCGCCTTTGGAAGAGAGAGATACAATGCTCTTCTGATCGTCTTCCGTAGTGATGAAAAATCTCTGGCCATCTAACAATGAGATGGTATCAATTTTTGTACTACCAAAACGATCTTTTTTAATCAATGTAGGCTGAGACAAATCAGTCAAATCGTAGAATTCATAAAGCCCATCTCTATCGACTGCAACAAGTTCGCTGGAATCTGCAAACCATTCGAGGAGGATTATATCGTTCAAATTGGATTGTACACTCCATTCTACAATTCCGTTCTTTATATTTAAAGCAGAAATTTTACCTCTTTGTGTGGCCACCACAAGATATTTAGCTAATCCAAACACAAGTTCACGTTGTTCCTTAGAAGCATCATCATCAGTTTTGAGCATTTCCGTGAGCATAGCACCAGGAGAATAATGGTATTTTCTCAATAGATCTTTAAACCTTTGTAAATTCTTGGAAACTCTAAATTTGTAGGCTTCCCAAAGAGTTGAAGTATCCTCTTCTTGAACCAATTCTTGAGAGATAGCATCTAATGACGAGTCTGGTAGATTAATAACCGCGTGTGCTACAATATCACTTTCACTTTCATCTCTGACCCATTCTGAGATCAATTCACCGTTCTCTACAAATTGGAAGACGTACTTGGAATCGGTCGTCGAATACAACACCTTGAGAGTACCTTGAAAATCGGTGTGAATGTACTCAACCCTTTGGAAGTTGTCCCAAAGATCCACTTTAAAAACAACCAATTGAGATTCAGGATCTAGCACTTGTAATGTCTTGTCCTTCAACTTGAAACCCTTCATATCTGGCTGACAACTGGACTTGAAATTATATTCGCTAACATCTTTTTCCAAGGGAAATCCGTTCGATCCATTAAAGGCTCTCATTTGAGAATTATCATCCATAATCACAAATTCTGATCCATTATCAACTACCATTACGTCTAAACCGGAGAAATCCAGCGGTTGCCTAAAGAAAACTTCACCGTTAACTTCATTGATAAAGGATAGAAGAGATTTCTGACCCAATTGCGATAAGGTTATTAAATACTGACTATTATCATTCTCAAATACGCATTGGTATTCACCGACGTTTTGTAGTTGCCAATCGTTCACAAACGCTTCATCAGAATAGATTGCCTGTACATTAGCACTCAGCAGAAGAAGCAGCAAACTCAGAAAATACATTGGACGGGATTCAAATGCAGTTTTCCTCGTACTCAATGTCAATTAAAGGTTGTATTTGACTATAAGTTATATTATGTACAGTGTTAAAGGAATCTTTTGTTCAATTCCCCAGGGTATGATCAACTTGTACGACCCACTAGTAGAGAACTGGTGGCAGGCCAAATACTAATGAAATAAAATAATGGACGTCTATGGTGTTTCCATTATTCTAGCATCACTCTGTCTTGGTCTCATGGTCGTCCTGAGAATCGTTTTGGTTTTGATTTGATTGGCTTTCAGGTGACATTACCGTGGGGAGGAATTTTATACTTAGCGAAGTGTCGAGCGCTAAGTTCATCCATGGATCGTAAAGAGACCATACCTCATTTAAGTCCATAGAATCTGGATCCTGTGGGTCCACTTCAAGAATTACACTCCTTAATGGGAAACCCTGTGAAGCTACGGATGAGAGTGCCATCGATCCTTCGGGTGCGTTTTTCACTAAATCTTTAGTTCTTTCTTTAACTTCTTGGTTATGACGTACAATGGAATCTAATTCACCTTCAGTATGTGTAATTTGAGTATTCAAGTGTTGTTGGTTCTCCTTGAGGGTTCTCTTGTCGTGTAAAAGGGCATCGATGTCAAGATGATATTCCATTCTGTCCAAGTATTCTGTAAATGACATTGGCTTATACTCTATTGGACCAAACCATTTAATAATAGGGTTTTCTGCTTCAGCTTGGGCTCTCACCAACGCTACGCTTTGCTTAACTTCTGGGATATTCGTTGACATTACATTACCGTTGGTGGCGTCTTTCACTTTCACTTTGGTGGGATCAATTCCTTCATGGTAGAATTGAATAATATCGTTAAAGAATTTCTTGTCACGTACACTTTTTGCCTCCTCATACCACGGATCATATTTCAAAATTGTCAGTCTACTGGCCTCTAATAACGATTGTGATAGTAGTAGAGTACCTGTAAGTAGGTATACTACATTTTTAAAAGTTGACCACCTGGGAGAGCTGAAAAGTTGTCTAAATCTTGAATTTGAATTCAATGGTTTTTTTAATGGATTATTTACTGGATTCAAAACCATAGCACCATGAGTCTTGGAAAACCTGTTTAAACTAGGGATATTTGCAATATCCTTGGAGACAAATTTCATGGAAGCTCTCAAGACTCTAATTCTATGGAGACAGAAAGTACCAACGGCGGTTTGAATCCCTATAAGAGACCAAAGACCCATTTTATTATCTGATGCAGGTACTAGGGGTCCCCACAGACGAAGACCTAAACTGGGTCGAACGTAGAATTTCTTTATATCATCTTGTTCTCTATTACTACCACCTTTGTCCTCTTCGTTTTCATGAGCTTTGGGGGGAGAGGATTTGTCAGGAGGTGTATATAATGCCATTACGATATGAACGCAATGCTCTTCTTTCTCACTTGCCTTGGTTTCTCTATAAAGTGTTAATCAAGTTCAAGGAACGCCAGCTCTTGCCTTGTCATACTAAAAGTTCACCATTTCCACGTGATCATGAGAGGAAGGTTATGGTCACCAAATAATCCTAAACTTTAAATTTAAAGGTACGTACGTATGAGTTAAACTAATAGATATTTTTCTTTTATTTTTGCTTCAGTACTTAAACCTCTATCTGCTGTTACACCTAAGGAAACTACAATTCGTCGTGTCCAGTTTCATCACTTTCGTCTTCATCAGCCTTTTTCTGTTCAGCTTGGTACTTTTCGTAAACCTTTTCTAAGTCTAATTTAGTACCACCGTTCTTCTTTAAGAAGGCCAAAAAGGATTCCACTGATCTTTCTTGTTCAAAGACCACTGGTTTGGAGTTCTTACCTGCTGGGTAAAGGATGATAGTTGGGTAACCTTCAAGATCCACACCAGGGACGTCATTTTCAGTAGCATCAATATCACCGATGACAAAACTCTTACTAGTCTTATCATCAGATGCTAGGATGTCTGCTAATTGTTCATAAATTGGTGCTAATCTCTTACAGTGACCACACCATGGTGCGTAGTACTTGACTAGAACGTCCTTTTTGTTGTCTTCAATCAGTTGGTCATGAGTCTTTCCGACAATCTTGATAACGTTACTTTCTTGCTTTTCTGGGATTTCCTCAGATTTCACGATTGGTTCAGCTTTACCGGAAACGACGTCGTTAACCAATTTACTGACTTCCTTTGTGCTCAACTTAAGTGGTTTATCCAATTTTTCGTATTTCTCATCTGGCAACTGAGCCACACCGTACTTCAAGTTGCTGCTCATGTTATGGATTGCGAATAGTGGAAATTGTTCCTTCATGTTCAAGTTTTCAGCATGTCTACCGAATTTACGGGCATCTAAACCTGCAAAACTCAATTTACCTCTGTATTCTTTACCCAATTTTGTGAAAAATGAGCTGTATTCCTTTCTTTCATCATCGTCGTTGTAGAAGAAGTAAGCTAATGGCAAACCGGATTCCACGTAAGCACCAAAAGTTTGACCGTTAACTTCACCGAAATATGGCAAACCTTCAATCTTAATCCATGCTTCTAGATCATCCGCACTCTTCTCTATACCCTTACGGTCGCCCTTGAAACTGATTGGCTCATCTTCATTTGGTAGATGTACTGCCAAATATTCTTTAGCACCATCGAAACTAGCAAATGTAAATTCGTTGAACAAGCTGTCAGCCACTTTATGGAAAGTTTGGTTCAAATTCTTGTCGCCGTTGAAAACAACAACTGGTTGTACTGATTCCTTTAACAATTCTTCAAATGCCTTTTCATCATCAAAAACTTGGACTGATGGTAATGATTGTTTAACCATGTAGTTGATAATTGATTCAGCGGTTCTACCACCTTCATATTCTAGGGCCTTACTTGGATCACCACCCTTAAAAACCTTCAAAGATGGGTAACCTCTGATACCTTGATCCATACATAGCTCTTGGTCCTCTGTACAATCGATCTGAGCTAATGAAATGTTATCCTTCTTTAGGGCACTAGCAGCCTCCACGTATTCAGGTGCCAAATTCTTACAATGACCACACCATGGTGCGAAAAATTCTGCTAGTACTAATGGATGTGATTCGATGTATTCCGCAAAGCTTGATGTATCTAGCTTAACGACATCAGAGCCCTTAGGAGCAGTTGCATCTTGTGCGAATGCACCAAGTGCCAGCGTAAGCAATGTAACCAGATTCTTGGAAAACATAGCTTGGGGGGATTGGAATATAATGTATTGAAATTTCTTCCTGTGAATAGTAGTTACTAACACTCCGGTAACTCGTTCTGTTCTCTTTTATAGTCTCACTAAAAGGTAACACTCTGGCATCATCGCGTCCGCAAACAAAGGACGTGTTTCGTGTCGTATTAGTAAAAGGCTGTTACGCTATTTATCAGTAATATCTACACATTATTGGTAGTCGATTTGGTTGGTGGCGGCTGTTGGTCGGCAGCTTTTAATCTTGAAGAGGTATCTTTACCTTCGTCGAAGTAGTTACCAAGTGCTCCTGTTGCAGATGGAGATGCTATATGCTTCTTGCGATGTGATGAACGCTGAGGTAGAGCTAGAGGAGGCGCTGTTTCTCCAGGCGCCGTTGCAGTTGGTGCCGATGCTGGTGCTGGTGCTGGTGCTGGTGCTGGTGCTGGTGCTGATGCTGTCATCGTTGGAGGGGCTGCAACCTGAGTAGGAACGAATGCATCTTCTGAAAGTGGTTCCGGCACGTACTCTTGAGAATCTTGTACTTCTTTCACAGCAGGGATACGGTGTAAGAAGCCGTATCCCACGTTGCATCCCAACCTGCCATCTGGTCCAATGTATACAGTCAGTGGCCTCGTGCAATCATGAGCTCTGTTGTACACGTAGAGCACTAAGTCGTGATGAGCTCTTGATCTGACAACGTCTTGTAAAAGGGTTTCGCCACCAGTGGCCAAAAGGCCATCCTGACAACCAATGATATAGTCCTCATCGGGGATCAATCCAGCTGTAGCTGCAGGCCCATGCTCCAGGTTGATATTCAGGACGTGATACGTGTATGTAGCAGCTACTAATGGCGACCATTGTACTTTGAAGCCTAACGGTTCGAATCCTCTCTCGTCACTCATATGTGTGAGTGATACTTCCTCTAATCGATTCTCATCTTTGGGACTTATACGCAAGTATTCCTCTCTATATGTACCTCCCTTTGCTGACCAAACGTTTAGCTTAACACCATCGCCTGCACGTCCATTGAATATTTGAACTAACTGTGGATAATCCGGATAGTAGTATCCATGAGCATTACCTAGGATGGGTATAGGTTGATCTTCTATACCAACGATGTAGTCAAAGAACGATTGCAACTGTAACTGGTGCTCTTCAACAGCTACGACTCTAAGTCCTGAAACCATCCCATTAAATCTGACATGGTCCTCTTTGAAGGCCTCAGCCTGTGAGAGTAGCAGCTGTGGTGGTATAGATTGAAAGAAGGCATCTAGCTGCTGATTATCACCACCAGCGAGTGTATCTTGAACACTCTGCTCAAGGGTCCTAACCAGATTTTTAGCTATACGAAACATTGAAACAGACTAGGGGATTTACAATCACAATCACAATCACGAATCCAATCGGTGTTTTCTTAATGATGCTTCCAATTATGTCCCTAGTGAGTGTATTCTAGCAACTTAACCTTTTTTGTCTTCAAGGAGGATTGCGGGAGGTTGGAATGTGCAAATTGTTAACGTTGCTAAATAAAGGATCCACTGATATATCGTATAAAGACTCTACAACAACTGGGAAGCCTGGAAGCAGTTGTGATGGTGTGTTCAAATACCTCGTTGAGGAGATCAGTAAGACTGTATAGGATTAGGAACAAGAATAAGAATTAGCGCTGCTCGAAGATGTCATTTGAAAGCGTTCATGGGAAAAAGGACAAAGCATTGTCAAGGAGGGTCGATGAGATTTGCAAGGAGTTCACCATTGATAAGTCCGAATTAGAAGAGCTCACGTACCATTTCATTGATTCGCTGGAGGCTGGATTACAACCGTTGGGTAAAGATCAAGGCACTTATAGGAATATGCCTATGATACCATCCTTTGTGACTGATAAGCCCAACGGTACCGAGACAGGTCTATTTCTCGCAGCTGATTTGGGTGGTACCAATTTTAGAATATGTTCAGTGGAATTGCGCGGTGATCATACGTTTACTTTACAGCAGTTGAAGTCTGCGATTCCAGACGAGCTGCTTGAGGAGGAAGGTGTTAGTAGTCATGATTTATTCAATTATTTGGCAAGACGAACATCAGTTTTCCTCAGGAAGTACCATCCTGATTTATTAGAAAATGGTGAATCCAAACCATTGAAATTGGGATTCACTTTCTCGTACCCCGTGGACCAAAAGGGTCTTGGTTCCGGTACGTTGATCCGTTGGACAAAGGGTTTTCATATTCAAGATACCGTTGGTAAGGATGTTGTTCAGTTATATCAAAAGGAACTGGAGACACAGGGATTGTCATCTGTTAGAGTTGTTGCGTTGACCAACGATACCGTGGGTACCTTTTTATCTCACTGTTACAGTTCTGGTGATGCTACTTCTTCACTATCTGGTGAAATCTCTGATCCTGTTATTGGTTGTATCTTTGGTACTGGTACCAATGGTTGTTATATGGAAGAAATTGATAACATCAAGAAATTACCACAGGAGGTTAGAGATCAACTCCGAAAAGAAGGTAAGACTCGAATGATTATCAATACCGAATGGGGTTCCTTCGATAACGAATTAAAGGTCTTACCAGTGACCAAATACGACGTTGCCATTGATCAGCAATATTCTACAAACCCTGGTTATCACTTGTTTGAAAAACGTATCTCTGGTATGTTCCTGGGTGAAATCTTGAGAAATGTGCTAGTAGACTTGCACAGTGAAGGTCTTTTGTTCTCTCAGTACAAGACTTACGAACAACTACCACACCGTTTAAAGACACCATTCAAGCTAAGCAGTGAGGTTCTTTCTCATATTGAAATTGACGATTCTACAGATTTTCGTGAGACTGAATTGAGTCTGAACCAGGCTCTAAGATTGCCCACAACTCGTCACGAACGCTGTGAAATTCAACGTATAGTTCGTGCGATTTCTCGTAGATCTGCCTTCTTGTCTGCCGTGCCAATAGCAGCTGTTTTGATAAAGACCGGTGCTTTGCACAAACGTTTCCATGGTGAAGTGGAAATCGGTTGCGATGGATCTGTGGTTGAATACTACCCTGGTTTCAGATCCATGTTAAGAGAAGCGCTTGCATTGAGCCCATTGGGTCCTGATGGTGAACGTAAGGTTCATATCAAGATCGCAAAGGATGGTTCTGGTGTTGGTGCTGCTCTGTGTGCCCTAGTGGCTTAAGAAGAACTTTAGTTATTGTTTTTTGTCTAGTGATAGTGTATAGAACTAATCCAGGCACGAATGTTTGATTTATCATATGAATCTGGGTTCTTTACAACCGTAGTCATGTTTATTGTTATAAGGCGAAGCTCCCTTTAAGTTCCCTTTACTCAACTCTAACTTAACTCTTACAAAACATAAATTTAAAGAATCAAATTACAACACAAATGCCCCTTTCATATGGGTTATCAGAGAATCCAGAGGTATTTATGCCTAGTTACACAAGTAGGAAAAGGTCAAGGGTTAGTTCCACTGATAGTGGAATCACGAATACTGGGCATGAGCCCGGTTCTTTAAACCTTTTCGATAAGGAGCAATTAGCTAAGCTGTTAATACATGCACTCAAGGAACTAGGTTATGAAAATTCCGCTATTACATTGCAAAGAGAAAGTGGTGGTATTCAAGTAGAATCTAGTGTCGTACAAAAATTGTTTAACATTATTAGAACTGGACAGTATCAAAGGGTTACCTTGGCACTTTTAGCACAGTTGCCATCCAAATATGGGACCCTCTATATTGAAGGTATGCAACCACCAATAGGTTCAGATCATAGTCATGAAGATGGTTCTATGAAGATTGGTAATATTATTTCTCAAGGTACAGATTGGCAAGGTGTTGTAGTACAGATGGAGCAAGAACTGAAGAATTTTGAAAAATTTTGGCAAGCAACTAGTAAGACCACTCTACATTCACAAACTGTGGTGCAGATGATTACGATTGTAGAAATTATGGTTCTCATTAATAGAGAGATCTTTTTGGAATTAATTTTTGAACAAGATGATTCACCTTCAGCGGTGTTGTTTCTAAGAAATATCCTCCGCAAATATATCCAGCTTTGGGATTCTTTGTTATCTCTAGAAAATGATTTTTTGGATGAAGATGCTACTTTCACGCCAGAAAATTTGTTGAGAGAAATGACCACCGTATTGACTAGTCCTCTAGGATCCGCACAACGTTCCTCCGTATGGAGGGGATCCTTGGAAAAGTCTAGGGAGATATTGATTGAAGAAATTTCAGACTATATCAATCCCAACGATCTAGTGCCCAGAGGTAGACTCTTAACTTTACTCAAGCAAGCAATCAAGTACCAAAGGTCACAAGATGCGTTCAGCATATCGGATGATAACGATAACGAACTCGATGAACCATTAAATGCGGGTGGTGAAGATGAAGATTCACCATACCAGAAGAAATTTAATTTGTTACAGGACAACACCTATAATTTTCAACAAATCAAATTTGTCGAGGATAAGACTTTGGTTCAGAGTGTGGATGAAATTTGGTATTTGCAATTCTCTCCAGATGGCAGATATTTAGCAAGCGCCTCTTCTGATTCTTTAACGGATCGCAAGATTATGATTTATGATGTGGAAAACGATTTTCAAGTTTACAAGGTGCTAGCAGGAAACGATCAATGTATTGTGTATCTTTCCTTTTCGCCCGATAGTAGGTACATTGTTTCTTGTCCCTTTAACCAAATGGCCAACATATACGACATTCATTCGAAAGGTGATCCGACGAATATCAATCCAGCTGTGCAAAATGGGATTGTGGCTGAGGTGATTCAACCGATTGATTCGTTTCAAATTCCCAGTCCATCCTCGCCCTCCTCGACGAGCTCCGGGGTTGAATCAACTACGTGTGGTGGGGCACCGAGAATTTGGTGCTGCGATTGGTTTCATACACCTGAACATAGAGGTAGGTTCATCGTAGGTTCACCAGATCGTGAGGTGGCGATTTATGATATGAATAAAAAATCAATTTTGTTCCGGCTCTCCGGATCCACTTTAGCACCTTCCAGTTCCTTGACAGCATTGAACCAACCTCCTACTGAGCAATTTCCTAGAGTGCACGATCTTAAGATTACTTCTGATGATAAACACCTGATTTTAATGCCACATCAGGGAAATATCGATGTCTACGACTTATCTCATTTCCCCACGGTAGATATGGTAGAAAAGAACGACATCTCAATGGATAAAGTTACAATAACTCGTTTCTCCAGATTAAGTGTACAACGCAAAATGACATGTGTGTCTTTACCACAGGTACAAGACCCAACGAACCCACTTGCATCTCTGTTATTGGTGAGCCTTCAGTCCAACGAACTTCAGCTATGGGATTTCAAGGAGCAAATCTTACTTCAGAAGTATTTTGGTCAAAGGCAGGAACAGTTTATCATTAGATCATGCTTCGGATATGGGAACAAATTGATTGCAAGTGGTTCAGAAGATGGTAAGGTGTTTTTGTGGGATAGGATCAACGGTAATATCGTAGGTGTGTTAACCGCTCACATGGCGGATCGACCAGTTCCCTCGGGGAGTAACAAAAAGTTTGGGAAGAACTGCAACGTAGTAGTTTGGAGTCCCAAGGACAAGCCTTTGTTTGCTTCAGGAGGTGATGATGGGTATATAAAGATTTGGAAAGTGGTCAGGGAATGAAGTATTAATCGGAAATAGAATTAATAAAGATAAAAAAAATAAAAAAGTAAAAAGGTTTGCGCGTTTCTTCTGGTAAGGATCCGAAATCAGCTTCTATTTTTTTTTGTTGTTCATAAATCTAATGCTTCAGCCTCTACTCTATTCAACTCGGTTGCACTGACTTTGGCCCTATCTAATCTGATGGAATTGAAGATTGGTAGTGATAAGGCTAATAGTGCAAACAGTAAGTAGAACGAATATCTTATTTCATGAGTTTTATCAGTAATGAAACCTATCAGCAGGGGACCAACAATTGATGATCCTTTATCAGTGACGCTGAAAAGGCTAAAAAATGTAGATTCTTTTCCCTTAGGTATTATTAGACTGAATAAAGATCTTGAAACTGCAGCAACACCACCCACAGATATACCATACCATACCGCCATGATGAACATCTCAACAGGATGTTTCAATCCGAAGTCCTTAAATAAAAATCCCATAGTTCCATAAAACGGTATCAAACTAGACCAACAAATGATATAGATTAAAGTACGTTGTGGGGAAAGGTTGAATTTTCGAGAGATGTAATTCGGGATGAAAAAGGCCCCCATGATTGCACTAATCATGGTTAGAATACTAATCAGTATCAGACTTAAAGTACTCATCTTTAACTCAGTTCTGGCGAAAAGAATCGCTGCGGAGTTGATTGTAGTCAAAGAATCACTAACAATAAACCATCCAACTAAAAATATCACCATGTCTCTTAACAATCTTGCGTGTTTCAAAGATTCAAATAGTGATAACCATCCGTATTTCAGCATACGTGGTTTAAACGACGTAGGGGCCTGTGAACCAGTTCCGGGGGTTATTCTATCACTAGCAGGCAACAGTGTAGGTCTAACATCCTGTAATAACCAAGTCATTGGTGATTGCCAACATATCCACCAAATACCTACAAAGAGCACCGCAATTTGTATGTTATCCTGAGACTTGCTCCTTTTAACCAACCACATCGAGAAAATCTGTACTAATAGAGCACCGCTATAACCTATACTAGCACCTTTACCGCTGATAGCTGTAGTTAAACTTTCAGTATTTGATTCCTGGTTATCCGGTCCATATTGAACTAGATCTGATACAAATACCGGCAATAGTGAATTACCTACGACATTAACAACACCATAACATGTATTGGCAATGATGTAAAGTAGTGCCAATGAGTAGTATTGCTCCAACGATAATTGAGAAATTAAGACGACAGAGGTGGAACCCAAAAGACCAAATCCAACTAGAACTCTACTCTTAAACTTAACGGTCTTCCAAACGTCAACTAATCCTGAAACCGTAATGACAACAATAGTCTGGATAAAGACACTCATGGAAAAAGTGTAAAGGGCAAAACTTGAAGTATCAACAAATATTCTATTGTTGAAAAGACCAAGGACACATTTGTCATCATCTGGAGTACATTTCACTGAATGATCACCAACTGTAACACCATTAATTCTTGCAAATTGCTCTAAAAGTAATGGGATATAAGTCGAAACTGCAGAAACCACAAAGGGTTCACTCGAGAATGAATAGAAATACCAACCTTTAATGTTATTCTTTGCCCTATTCAAAAGTATTAGAGTGTCACTTCTCCTATTAGGAGGAGAACTATTATCTTCTATTGAACCATACGACATTAATACACTTCGTAAGACTCTTTTACTACTGTTAAACTAACTCCACCTTGCCAGCAAGACTTTCAATGTGATAAAGAATTGACTAAAGAGAGATAAAGGTCGAAGCATTTCCTCAAGATGCGGCTGCTTCGTACAATGAAAAGCCCGCTTCCATAGTATAATACAAAATCTACTTCCATCTAAATACAAGAATAATACGGAGCTTGGGCAATATAAATTAGCATGTATAGGAAACATACAATTGACAGAAGCAGTAGCTGCTGCTGCAATAGCAAAAAAATAAAAAAAAAAATAAAAATAAAAAAAAACCTATTATATGTAGATAATCCTGCTTCATTATATTCTATTTTATTTCAATGTGGATTAAAACTCTATTTTTTTTTTTTTTGATTTTTGACATAGTAGTAGTGCTGATGAGATTGATACCAGTTGATTCAGAAGGAAAAAAATTGATGCTCATTCAAGGGCTAATTGTACAGGAGGTTTCAACTGGTTTGGAGAGGAATCAAGTCCACTTATGACAGCTATTTTACAAAAAAGGGCAGGATGAAATGTTTGGGGTGGACAGACACACGCACACACACACACATACACATACGCATACAATGGGGTAAAAATGGAAAATTGTAGTCAACCATCAAAAATTGGTGGTTACTAATGCACACATAGTGTAAACGTCAACGACTAAATGCTAATTTCGCAAAAATGTTCTTTCGTTTCGAAAAAAAAAATACTTTCTTAGGGCTAGCACTTGAGGGGAAGAAATCTCATTATTTCTTGTTTTCGTCTTCTTGTTCTTTCTCCTGTTCGGCATTAGCAGCAGCTGGAACTGGTGCTGGGACAGGTGCTGGGACTACCGGAGGAACTGGTGCTCCACCTGGACCTGGGCCATAAACTGGTGGTACGGGCAAAGGAGCTATCAGGAATTCGTCCAATTCGTCACCTTCCAAATTCTTCTCGATGGTGACCGCTGTAGACACATCCTCCGGTAACAAATTAGACCATTCTTTGGAACGAATGAAATATTTGGCTAATGGAGATTCTTTATCTTGAGGCTCCAAGTCGAAATTACTTTCAGTTAAGGTACCAGCAGCAACTTCAACAGTTGAATGTTCGTTAGCAACAATTTCTCTTAAGGAGGCTAAGATCAAATATGGATCACCACCAAAGGACATATTGTTTACCCTGTAGAATTTGGAGATCAATGTTACAGGAGCATAACCTTCCTTAGATAACTTAGATCTCAAGTAATCGTCTTTCTTTAAATTTTCGGCACTGAAATAGTATTCCATTTGTTTAGCTACACTGTTAACGGCAACAATGATAGCTTGCATAGGGTGGAATTGTTGTTGGTAAGAGGGTGGAACTTGTTGTTGGTGCATTGGTCCTCCATATCTTGGACCGCGGTAGTGGTTATTAAATGGACGTCCAGATCCACCGTGGTATGGTGTGAAATTGCTCTTTGGATGATGATGTTGAAATCCATGAGAATTCTTGTATGAATCGTTATTATTGTTATTATGGTAGTTGTTATAATATCTTCTACGAGGGAAACCTTGTTGACGTGGGTGATGTTGGTTGTTAAAAGTATGCTGCTTTCTATGAGGGTGTTCCACATTTTCGTTATGCTTGTTAAAACGATCTTTGTTCTGCTGTTGACCACTTTCAGATGAAGTCTTAGATTCAGAGTCTTCATCAGCCTTACTCTTCTCCTTAGTCTTTTCATTACTCGTCGTACTAGGAGCATTTTCAGAAGAATCGCTATCATTCTTGCTACTAGACTGAGGTGGTGTAGACTCTTGTGGTTGCTGTTGCTTGTTCTTCGTACTAGTCTGTTGGGATTGTTGAGGCTGAGGTTGTTTCTTCTTCTTGCCAGCTGTGCTGCTAGATCTTCCACTGTTATTACTACCCGCTGGACCTTGGGACTGTCTGTTAGAACCCTTCTTGCCGCTACCAGATTTCTTCGAACCCGATACCACGATAGATGCCTTCATAGGAACCCATTTTGTTGAAGAAGAAGACTTTACAGTGTTAGAAGTTGTAGCCTTTGGTTTGTTCTTCTTAGGAGCTTCTAAAGATTCAACTGGAATCTTAGAAACAGGAATATCTGAAGAGACAGATTTCCATGGAGATTTTGTTGGCAAAGGTGCCGGTGTCAGCACAGGCTCTTTCTTATTCTCAGTGCTAGTAGTAGTAGCAGCATCTGGGGAAGAATTACTGTTTCCCTCTGGGGATGGTGATGACGG
The DNA here is from genome assembly GCF_000026365.1 of Zygosaccharomyces rouxii. Taxonomy (NCBI): domain Eukaryota; kingdom Fungi; phylum Ascomycota; class Saccharomycetes; order Saccharomycetales; family Saccharomycetaceae; genus Zygosaccharomyces; species Zygosaccharomyces rouxii. The sequence continues at coordinate 1,473,813 of NC_012995.1, read as the reverse complement.
TCTTGCAGTTTGAGGTGCGGAAGATGGAGAACCACTTCCATTTTCAACAAACTTGACCTCCTTGGAAACTCCACTATCAGAAGACATTTTGGTTACTGTGTTTCCTGTTTTTGAAGGATTGAAGACTATAGTATAGTATATTATATGGGCTGCGAATCTCTATATTAAAAGAATCAAAACAATTCGCAACTCCAACGACTCCTTTTTATGTGTCTTTCCTTTATTCCTTTCACACGAGGCAATGAGACCGAAAAAGGCTTATGTTTTATTCTGCCACTACCTACTTGAACGCCTTAAACTGCTTCTTAAACAATTGTTCAGTATGCTCATCGTTAGTTGAAGAATCAAATTTTTTTTTTTTTGATGATGATGAAAATTTTTGTGCTTGGGTAAACCCGTACATCCCATCATTTTTTCAGTAAATCGTTTGAAGCACATCTCATCTCATCCCATCTAATCTCGAGGAATAAGAAGGAATATACGGACATAAAGGGTATTTTAGGGACCCTTATATTGGTCTGTACGTGGTTAGTCGTTTTTGAATTGTGTATCAGCCTTTTTCCGCTGGTCGTTTCATGAAGAGGAGCATATCAAGGGCGATGACGTCGTCTGGCAGTGTTGCAAAGAGAACAAGTTTACAAATAAGATCCTTACCAGATACCGTTAGTGTTAATCATGGTACTCATGGCTATAAAAATGCAAGCAGAGCAGTTGTCTCGAAGAATAGATCGAAGAGAACAAATTGGGTTGACGAATTTGAACAGTTTGCTCGGTTACGCAGAGTAACCTATGAAAGCGATGAAAGATTGGCCAAGGCTATTGAAGACTATTTGAAACAAATTGGTAGTGATTATCGCAAGATGAATAACGTATCTACTAAATTGTTGAATGAGAAGTTACAACAAGCGAAGATGCAATGGGTTGAAGAAAATGGGCCGCTACCAGGAACTGAATCTTCTTCGTCTTCGATAGAGTCACAGGATGTTGATATCAAGCATAATCAAAAACTGTTTCAAAAAGTAGCTGCACAGATCAAGGATGAGCATTACCCTATGGTGCATGCTTTCCCGGGGAATACTAATTTTGAATATCTGTGCAATTGCATAAGGTTAGTCTCCAATAGAAAGACAATTCTATTCTCATTGGATATCGAAGCCTTTGAACGTGATAATAATGTGGTTACAGAAATTGGGATTTCGATTTACGACCCAAGGGAAAATGTACACTCGTTGGTACCGGTCAAACGTAATTATCATTTGGTGATATTTGAATCTCTGCATTTGAGAAATAAAAAATTTGTTTGTGATTCGAAGGATTGTTACATTTTGGGTGAAAGTTTGGTGTTAGATTTACAGGGATGTGTGGAATTTGTACAGGCATTGGTGGATTATTATATGATACCACAGACAAAGGAGGATCGTAGTTGGTCAAGGGCATTTGTTGGTCATAATTTACACGGAGATTTGAAATGGTTGAGGATGCTTGGTGTTAATATCCCTAATGATAATCAGATGGATTTCAGTTTAACCAATTTACGGGAGAACAAACAGACTTACGTCCTGGATACTGAAAAACTCTATAGGTCTTGTTACGGTAATTTCGGTGGTAATTTGGGTCGTATACTGAGGTTGTTCCGTATACCGCATGCTTTTTTACACAATGCTGGTAATGACGCTCACTATACTTTACAACTGCTAATGTGTATGTGTGACATTAGTTTTCGTAAACATGCAAGTATGGACGAATTGGAAGTTATACAGCGCAGAATTAAATGGTGGTTAAGTCGTGAAAAAATTGAACCTAAGGTCCTCCCCATATCTTACGTGCTTTCAGTTAATGAATCGTTACAAAGTGTACCAAGCAATAACAACAATAACAACCTTCCTAGCAGGAAGCGTTCAAAGGCTATCGTACAAACAGAATTTGGCGGCGCTAGATGGTTCGACAGCGCTCGCATAGCATTCGAAAGTACTTTGGGTTAGTAAATAGAGACATATGACTTCTGTTTTGTTTGTTTTTTGTTTTTTGTTTTATTATTATTATTTTTTTTTATTATTATGAATCTTGTATATGCTGGTTTCGGAGTTTTTATGTTGCCCAATGGGAGAATAAAGTTATTTCGGAGGTTTTCATAAAGGTAAATTGTATTGTTCGGTGCCCTGCTGAAGAAAATAAGTTTCGATCTTGGCACAGCCGTTTTAGGAACTCGCAGAGTACAGCGTTCCGAGAAGGGACATCAAACCAGCCATCTGAAGAACACAAGATATATGCAAGCCCTAGTCCCTGCAAAGTGTTTACAATGCCAATTGATGTCAACATAAACAACAGTTGAACCTGTAAGCTGGGCGAACTAGAATGGATTTGGGATTGGTATAAAAATGGACAGCCTCAAAAGATATCAGATATATGTTCTGCAATGTTCTTCTGTGTGAAGACAACAAGAAATTAAACCAGTCCAATCGCTTAATATTTCAAATGCATTTCAACATTCTTTCATGTTTGGTGGGTTTGAGTCTTTCCACTTTTGCAGCAGCACAACGTAGCTTTACAGTCCCTGTCAATTATGACAATGAAATTACAGTATCCTACTATTTTCGTGAGAACAATGATTTGGTTAGCGTGAGTGCCACTGATGAAGGTCTCCAAGTTTCAGTGAATGCTAACGATGCAGATATTTGTAACATTCTATCATCAGGTATGGTTATTTATGCTCCTGGTGGCCAGGAGAATACTTTGTTATCATGGAATCAATATAATGTCTTCCATTTAGTCGGACCTGATGGTCAACCATTGCAGTGGAGTAGTACAAATGCACAGAACTGTCCGTTCGGTTCTTCACAAGCATCCTCTTCCGCTTCCTCCTCGGCACCTTCTACTTGGTCTTCCCCAAGTTCAAGTTCTGTGTTCAGCGGTTCCTCTGCCACCGTCAGCCCCTCGAGCTTATTCGTTAGCTCTTCAAGCTCCGCCCCCAGCTCAAGCTCTAGTGCTATTCCTTCGAGCTCTGCTTCCAGCTCAAGTTCTGTTCCCAGCTCAAGCTCTGCACCTAGCCCATCAGGCTCCTCAAGCTCTGCCCCAAGCTCAAGCTCTGTCGCTAGCCCTTCTAGTTCGTCTTCTGACTCTAGTTCCAGCACTCCTATCCCTGGTTCTACCACCAGTTCTAGCCCTTCTAGTACAATTACATCAGCACCTGGCAGTTCTAACGGTGGTTCTTCACCAACCTTTACCAGGGATGGTGTCCACACCATCGCTAGTGAATACACAGTTACTTCCGATGGTCAAGTCTACATTTACACCAAGTGGTATGTGGTCTCTGCAAGCTTAGGTCCATCTACCACTTCTGTAAGCACTTTGAGACCACTCAATCCAACTCTGGACATTGCTGCTTTAACCGCAGCAGGTAACAAGCGTCACCAAACACAGGCTCCAGCAACCGCTGTTGTCAAGAGAGCAGAGGGTAACATGCCTGCACAAGGTGCTGGTGCCCGTAGCTTCCCATCCAGCGTGCTGCTGTCTCTTGCTGTCCTAATGGGTCTGTCAATCTGTGTATTCTAAGGGTTTTTTCGAATTTGTAATATATATGTATGCGTTTGTATGAATATGATTTTGATGTTAAGATATTAATAAACTGGAGAATCCCTCCAGTAGATGAATTTATAATGTATACGGTAAGTCAAACTAAATAATCTATTTTAGTAGAGCCTGCAATTTACCAGAAGCGTTCAATTCTTGCAAATCGCTGTTACCACCAATGTGCTTACCGTCGATGTAGATGTTTGGCACGGTTCTTTGACCATTGATTTCGTAAAGAGCATCTTGGATATCTTGACCATCATCGATAGTGTTCAATTGTAAGACGATAGCCTGGGCTTCTGGAAATTGCAAATCGGTGAAAAGGGTCTTTAAGGTGGCTTGGCAGTAAGGACAGTAAGTCTTGGAAGCAACAAATAGCTTCTTTTGACCGATTAGCCCCTTAACACGTTGAATAGTATCTTGAGAAACCATTCTTGGAGTTGCTGCAGTGAAAAACCTTTTTGAAACTAAACTTGTTAGAAGAAAAATGGTGACTATTGTAAGTATGGAGCTTTGGTAAAAAGTTAGATCCATACAATTACTAATGTACTAGTCTTTAGCCGAAGTTTGAAGGTGTTCACAATTTTTAAGCATCGCTTGGATGCTTTTATACCTCCCCTTGAATTGAGCCCTAATGACAAAGATTAGGGCTCGGTGACCCTCCAACCATATTTAGCATATGGGAGCCTCTTTCAATTAAGGTTTGAAGGGGGTTTGTAAAAATTGGTGATTTATACCAATATGCTAACCAATTACTAATCCCCTAGTCTGAGTATTCTTCTCCAGATATGTTTTCTTCTCGATGACTTTTTTTATTCATCAGACGAGCACTTCCCAATTCCTGAAGTACAAGGTTGAGCACCAAAATGTAAACTTTCTTACTGTGTAGTACAAAACTACGATATGTAAATCCGAGACAGAGAAAAGAAAAAGCAAACGTCACATATCTTTTCCCCTTTGATAAAGCAGTATGACTATGTAAAACTCAATTCCTCAATCTTATTCCTCAATCTTATGAAAGATATAATGACATAATACCTACATATTTATGCTGATATCTACCCATCCATTGTTTCACATGAAAAGATACAAGAGGATATAAAGTCACCGGTTTGAATGAATGATTTGACTACGATTTCAGTATAGAAGCCCTTGCTTCAATAGAAGAATATGGTATATATAAAGAGTGCCAAGACTTTTACTTCTGTAAACTGCTCCTTATTTGGTCATCTGCCTACCGTTTGAATCACCGGCTTCCCAATGGAGTACACTGCCTCCCTCTTCTGTAAACGAACTAACAAAAAAGGAAATAACCGTATGAGACCACTATCCCTGGAGCCCTAACTTGCCCTTTTTTCTCTCCATTCGCACCCTAAATGTTAGAGCCGCACATTAAAAGCGAAAAGTGCAACACACATTGGCGATATTGAAACTGCATCGTCATGTATATAACACTACAAGGAATCAAGAGGTGCTTTTTTTTCCTAAATTTCTATTGCAATCGGTTGTTAGATCACTCAAGCTTTAGATTCACTAAATTGGGATGGGTTTTTTCTCAGACCATCGAACCACATCGATCACTAGCACAATCGATAAGGTAACTTCAAGGGATGATTTTACTATTGAAGAAGAGCTGATCAACATATTAGAATTGATTAAGAATGCAAGCAATAAATATGAATATTCCACTAATCAGGAAGAAGCCGCTAGGGCACTAAGGAAAAAATTGAAATATGGTAACAGGGTACAGGCGTGGAGAGCTTTTGAGATATTGGATCTATGTGTCTCACAAGGTGTCAAATTGGGAGTCTTATATAACGATCCTAAGCTCTTAGATAGGGTTAAAATGTTAACAATTGATCGGGGTACAGATGCGAGAGGTCAGAGGTACAGTTCAAGATTGGTTAAAAATGCGACTTATGCGGTTTTGTCCTGGTACGATTACTTGGTTGCACAGGATTTAGATAAATCCCGTACTTTTGAAGGTATCTACAATTTATCGGTACAAGTGAAGAAAAGAAAAGAACGTGAACGCTCCCGTGACTCTTTGCCTGATACCGATAGGAATAATAGATTTATGGATGATTCTCCCGCTGATGAATCGATTTTCGCATCAGCACAAGATCCTGAACGTCATCAGCACAATCCTGATGAGCTGTACAGAATCCCTCGACTAGATATGAGCAAAGAATCTCCCAAGATTCGTATTGTGATCAGCGATGGATTAGCTGCTGCGACTGCCTTAAGAAATGCCCTAATGATAATGCCTGCAGGTGAACCATCGACCGCTGATACGGAAGCTACAGATAAATTTGAAGAAGCAAGGACCATTCGTCGTAAAATTTTAAGGTATTTACAAGTGATAACTGAAGGTGAACATTTGGGGTCGTTGATTCGATGTAACGAAGAATTAGTGGATGCTCTAAGTCAGTACGATGAAAGAGCAGGTAGTTTATCACCATCACCGCCACAATCAATAGCTACTGATGAGTACCCTGGCGCTGAACATAGTGATTATGAAGAACGCCTTGGAGGGACTAGTGATGAAGCAGAAGAGGAGCCAATAGATGAGACGGATCCATTTGCAGACAATCATAAAATATAAACACCATTAATAAAGGGACCAGTAAAAACCTGACTATGTATTTTTATACATCGTACATGCACATCATTTTTTTTCGAAATTTAGGGATGCACTGTTAATACAGTGTCTTGAATCAGTGGGCAAGTTAAGCATCTTTTGCCAACCTTCACCTTCAAAAACGTGGCCCAAATGACCACCGCATTTACCACAGCAGACCTCCACACGTTTCATACCAAATGCGTTATCAACATGGTATTGTAATGAATCCTTTGAAATTTCCTGGTAAAATGCTGGCCACCCACAACCGGAATCAAATTTCGCACCACTTGAGTAGAGAGGATTATCGCAGTTAGCACAGTTATATGTTCCCTGTTCCTTATTGTTCAAATAAGCACCGGTATTAGGTCTTTCAGTATACTTATCCCTAAGGACTGCTAGTTGTTCAGGTGTCAATTTGGGATTCCACTGCTGTTGTTGGTTTGACATGGTACTGCTAAAATTTCTGATTGCAACGTTAGAAATATATGAGTTTAGACGTGGTAACTGAGTACCGATTCTTAACATTACACGTTCGCTATGCTAAATAATAGGTTTGTATGTAACTTATAACTTTCCAAGCGATGAGATGGGATTGACAAATTTCACTTGATATATATAGTATACATTTGAATACAAGCAATATTTCCGCAGTACCACACATAAAGCACATCATGTCTAGCCAATATCCGACCACTATGTCATGCATGGATGCCTTCGACCAGCTGACTGGTTGCTATTCAGTCGGTGGGCAATTTCGTACTTACTATCGTTATGGGGAGTTCAACGCATGTCAGAAACAGTTAGCCAAACTGAAGTTCTGCATGTTTCATGGTAAGGATCCTATTGCTGTTCAACAGTGGCACAAGGAACAGATCGAATTTAACCAGACTCATAGAGGCAGTGCTGATGACATTTGGCAAGAACGTTAGTGTAAATGTAGAAGGTGGTCTTGTAAATAGTTATTTATGTATTGAATTAGTTTGAAAGAACAAGAATTAAAGGATGGGAGAATCTGATTCTAGTTTAAATCTTTATTCATGCTCATTTAGTATTTCTATTTTAAATTGCTTAGCGAAGTGATAAAAGTGTCAAACGAATCGAAATGGGTTATATTCGATAAACCTTGTAAGAGTGGGAAGATCAAACAAAGAGCTGCAGAAATTCACAGTCCACAAGATGTCAGAAAATGAAGTTCAATTGAATTTAAACCCATCACCATTTGTTGGTGAAGAATATACAAGATGGTCAGTGGAAGACGTGGTTAAATGGTGTATATTCTCCCTAGAGCTACAAGATGAAGATCCACTCGTCGATCAACTACGTAAAAATGCAATTAACGGTGAACTATTGGGAGAATTGACATTGGAAGATTGTAAGGAATTATGTGAAGATGATTTAAGCTTGGCAATCCGTTTCAAAGTTCTCTGTAACAGATTGCAGCAGGGAGTTAATGGTGATACGAAATTACAAGAACAACAGGAGAATATGATAGTTGCATTGAAGAATTTGCACTCAGCAATTTCACAAAAATTACAGGAATTCCAGTCTCAATACACCAGATTACGTGGTGACGTACTTGAAGTCGTAAAAACTTCAAATTCAAGCCCGAAACCTCCATCTCAACAGCAGTTTGCTTATCAACAGCAAGCTGCTGGTAGTGACTATTTCGATACCACTCATCATGGTGGAGAGTTCGCTACAGGTCAAGCAACACCCCATGGTATTTCTCGTAAGATGAGTGGTCATTCCGTGAAGCCTGCTAATCCAAGTAGATCAACGTCTTCGCATCTGGTAAATGAAACACTGGCACCATCACAGGCGTCACAACAAGTTTCATCAGAACCATTAAAACAATTGCGTGCTTCGAAAGAAGACTCATGTGAACGTATATTAAAAAATGCTATGAAAAGACACAATCTTAGCGATCAGGACTGGAGGGGGTACGTACTTGTGATCTGCTACGGTGATCAAGAACGTGTACTAGATTTAGACGAAAAACCAGTGGTAATCTTTAAAAATTTGAAGCAACAGGGACTGCATCCTGCAATTATGTTAAGACGGCGAGGTGACTTTGCAGAAGTGGATACTGAAGGTAATGTCACACCAGGTGGGAGGCTCTAAAGGTAAGTGGTACTAGATACAATGTAATTTCGATATAGAAGAAACAGAAGACATTTTTTCTCCTTCTCCCTCTTCCTCTATGTATATGGATTGAATTTCTTTTTGGCTTTCATGACTTTAATTCTTTCTTGATCCTCTTTAAATTTGACTAACAGTTGGTTAATCTCACGCTTCTTACGTTCTCTAATTTGGAATCGGTAGAAATCTTGCTTGGCCTTCTTATCCACTGCGGATGGTGGCAACACTTTACTCTCATGTTTCGATAATGGATTTTTGTTCAACACTTTCTTTCTTATAGAGTTCAAGGATTTGGTATTCTTCCCTACCACTAGGGTAAATCCATCTTCATCCACTAGTGAGCTTTGCACATCTTCTTGTGCCTGCTGTTCACGTTGTTCGAAAATGGACATATGTTCAGCGATATCTTCTTTCAAATAATCTTTGGGTAATGGTTTGTAAAAGTCTAATAAAGCGGATACTGATGGTGACGTATATTCCCATTCTATGCTTTTAGACTTGTCAGATTGTGAATATTTCCTTAGGGCACTCAAACAATTATTTACACTTGCTTCATCGACAAATTTGAGCAATGCAGTGTTCCTAGGTGTAAAACGAGTCTCTTCTGGTGTACCAGTAGACAACAAATCACTTGTTAACCTGGAAAGATCAACTTCCCTCAACCCAAATTCATCGTGATACAAAAGGTCTTCAATATGCGATACCGTATCGTATTGTGCAAATATTTTATTAAATGCGGATTTCAAAGTCTCTAGACCAGTCAATAGCGGTATATTCACCACAAATAGACATGACTGCTCCTCTTGTACCTTGGATTGATGCTTCTTCACAAACATGTAGTGGTGCTTAGACTCATCACCCGGCAGAAAACGGGTTACTGGGAGCCTAAATGGAACCACTAGAAAGCCATTCTTCATAGAATGGACAGATTCACCCTTAGCAACCATCTCGAACAACTAAAGTAGCCTAGAAACTTATCAGACTCGCTGAATTTTAACTTTTCAGCAGTAGAATTTGATAAACTTTTTATTATTCTTAGTGTTAGCTTGAAAAATTTCACTCCGTGGATGGCGACAAAGGAACCTGCGAGATGAGGTGAAAGGTTTATATACATGATGAAGGTCTGTAAGGTCTGGGATCAGCTATAAAGATGTTCGTGCAGCCAGCTATTGCTTAGTATCACTATTATCGCCATCTGGGGTTTCCCCCGCACGGAATTGTTGGGTTTCCTTCATGAGTTCATAAAGTTGGACGACTTGGTCCGATGACAACTTCTGTAGTACTTCAGAAGACATAGCTTCATCTATCCAGTCACCCTTGGTAATCATACGCAAGTAGTCTTGCCAGCTTGTTAGGAATCCAACAATATGAAGGGGATTCTCTGCTGATCTGTGCAATCTAAACTCATTCTTAACGTACTGGTCACCTAACTCCCTCTGCAATGCTGGTAAATTCCTATGCTCTCTAAGAATTCTTCTGTAAAGGTGAATAGGTGGTAACAATGGTTGAGCAGGACGATTAGCTCTGCGCGCCCTAAGAAGTGTTTGAGTAGCCCTGTACAATGGTTGGTGAGAATTCTTCATGTTATTCTATGAATATGAAGATTGGAGACGGTCTAGTAGAATCCAAATGCAATACAATTGCGTTGTAACTTGCTCTTACTTTTCTATTTGACTTTCAAATTCGTCAAAGTTCGAACTAAGTTGGGTCAAGTTTACTTTTACCCATCCGAATCCGAAAAGACAGACGTACGTTAAATCCAATACAATACGATATAATAGCACAAAAAGTTTTAGATCTAAAATTAATAGGTTAAAATAATAAAAGCTCTATGTACACAATTTTTTCCATTCTTTTTTAATTCATATTTACTGGAATCCCTCTGGTAAAAGTCCCAGTTTACTCATTCTAATCTTGACAGCGTTTCTGTGGGCATCAAGGCCTTCCACCTTGGCAACTGACATTACCGCACGACCAATGTTGTCCAAACCTTGAGGGGAGACGCTTTGAGCCGTAACGTATTTTTGGAAAGTACTTGTGTTAACACCACTGTATTGTCTAGCGTAACCGTAAGTAGGCAAGGTGTGATTGGTACCACTGGAGTAATCACCACAGGATTCTGGCGTGTATGCACCGACGAAAACACTACCAGCGTTGTTGACCAATTTCACATAGTTTGCAGCTTCTTTAATTTGTAAGATCAGATGTTCTGGTGCATATTGGTTAGAAATCTTAAATGCTTCATCGTAACTACCACATAATATGATAGCACTGTGTGCAATACATTTGACAACGATATCCTTACGAGGTAATTGGAGAGTTTGTTGACGGACTGCAGTTTGAATCTGTTCCACTTTCTTTTCACTCAACTGAACACCAATCAAAATGACTTGAGAATCAATACCGTGTTCAGCTTGAGACAAAAGATCACTTGCAACAAAATCCACATCGGCATCTTCATCACAAACAACAAGCACTTCACTAGGACCGGCTGGCATGTCGATAGAACATAGAGCTTGGGTGTCGTTTTGCACATACATCTTCGCAGCAGTAACAAATTGATTACCAGGACCCAAAATCTTATCCACCTTAGGCACTGATTCGGTACCGTAAGCCATAGCAGCAATAGCTTGTGCACCACCTGCAAGAACGATCTTAGAAGCTCCCACTTTCTGAGCGATGTAAGCGACTTCTGGAGAAATCTTACCGTCAGATTTACGAGGTGGAGATGCAAACACGATTTCACGACATTGTGCCACTTGAGCTGGTACACCAAGCATCAAAGCAGTACTTGGCAACACAGCTGTACCACCGGGGATGTAGAGACCCACCTTTTCAATAGGACGAGCGAATCTCGAGCAAACGACACCTGGTTGAGTCTCTACTTGCATGGTATCGACCAATTGTGCGGCATGGAATTTACGAACGTTTTCCATCGATAGATCCAAGGATTCTTTCAACTCAGGTGTTAGACCTTCAAAACAGTCCTCGGGGAAAGGTGCTTCTATTACACAGTTTTTCAGTTGTACACCATCGAATTTAGCAGCATATTCCACAATGGCTTTATCACCGTTTTTCTTGACGTTGTCTATAATTGGGTTAACCAAATGCATGATTTGAGAAGTTCTCTGAATAGGTCTTTTCAAAGCCTCATCAACAGATTTCTTATCCTCGGATTGGTAAACTCCCAGTCTTAAAGTTTCCACTTGCTGAGCTTCAGATTGAGATTCAGCTTCAGGTTTTGATTCTTGTTTCTTTTCCACAAATTTTGGTTTGGCATCACCTTTTCTTCTAGTAATTTTTAGATGCTTCATATCCAAATTGGTCTCGACATCATTCAGGCTAACGTCGTTAGCAACCAATTTAGCCAATGCAAAATAGAACAAATCTGCAGCCTCCCAAGACAATTCATTTCTATCCTTTGCCTCTGTCAATTCTTCAGCTTCTTCCTTAATCTTAGCGGTCAAGAGCGCAGGATCGTTAAACAATCTATTGGTATAAGAACCTTGTGGAGCATTTAGTTTTCTCTGTTGCAAAAGCTTTTCCAAACCAGCTAATCCATGTTTGAATTGACCAAAGCAAGATTCAGTCTCCAAGTGGCAAAAACTTGAGTTACGACCTTCTTGTACCACGACAAATTTCAAAGCGTCAGCATCACAATCCAATTGAATGGAAACCAGTTTTTGTGTGTTACCAGAAGTGAGACCTTTAACCCAAATTTCCTTACGAGAACGTGAGTAATAGACACCGACTTGTCTCTCCACCGCTTGTTCAATAGACTCCTTGGAGGAATACACCAAACCCAAACAACGTTCAAAAGTATCCACAACAAGTGTAGTGTAGAGACCATCGGTACGATCTGTTCTTACGGAGGATAAAATTGCCTGGGTCAAAATCTTGGAATCTAATTTTTCCACAGGAACAATATCTTCAAGTTTGAAATCATTCTTTACACCAAATTGATTCTTGTAAACTGACCCTTCAAGCAACGCTAATCTTTCAGCAGGAACACCAACTTCTTCCACTAAACGACTAGCATATTTGGCGTCTTGCAAGAAAAGAGTAGTAACTCCGTTGTTTAACAATTCCACAATATCGTCATCATTAAATAATTCAGATGTCTCCACCAAAACTGAAACCAAATTCAAAGTGGAACCAAATTCTGAAACAAATTGTTTAATGGTATCTTTGCCCAATTGACTAGCTTTCAAAAGCGCTTGGCCAGTAAGCGTCAAGTAAGGTCTTTCACTGATAAAACCAGTTGGATTTTGAGAGTACAGAGGGATAATAGGGAAAACCATCTTTGCACTACAAAGGGTTGCAAGTAATAATAATGAAAACTTCGAAAAGAATTCAAAGAAAGAGTTCCTCCTTTAATACAAGCTGAACTTTCAAAAGCTTCTGATTGATTGACTCATCCCAGATAGCTAGAATAAGGCGTTGGTGAAAAAAATTGACTGAAAAAAAACAAAAAAGGCTCATTTCACACGTCCAAAGGCATCCCCATACTAAGGTGATCTATAATCGATATAGATGCCTAGAACTGAGCAATTGTCGATCCTCTCATCATTTTTAACTAGAACAGCAGTTGTTGTGATGAGATATTCTTTGTTTTTTCATCGTGTGGCATTTCGTAAGGGCAATCTATACTATCATGACCGCTCTGTTCGCATAGAGCACACCAAGATTCCCTGCCTGCTGTAACATCAATCTTGTGTTTCGGTTTGAAGATCGGCAACGACTCCAATGTACTCGCAGTATCATCTTTATACATGGTTGGTGATGCGGTTACAGTTTGTAGTTGCTGTTGCTGATCCAATTTCCTCTCAAGAAGGAATATTCTCTTGTGTGAGTCGTCCAACTCTCTACGTAACTGTTCCACCAAATTCGTAGATTCCGTTCCTGATTTGAATCTATTTTCATTCAGTACTCTCCTTTCGTTAGCCTTAATCTCCTCATGTAATTCATCTACAACTGCAAGCAATTGTTCGTGTTCAGATTCAAAATACTGTTTCTGCCTTCTTTGCTGATCCATTTCTGCCGACAACTGAGCTCGCAGTCTAGTATTTGCGTCCTCTAACTTCTTACAATTCTCCTCATAGCTATCGATTGTCGGTTGCAACTCTTCTAAAATTATTCTTTGATCGTCAAGCAGTTTCTTGTATTGTGCAATTTCCCTATCCTGCTTCTCTAAGCGCTGTCGTAGCTGCAAGTAGCCATTATCAGTATCAACTGGGGCTGGGACAGGAGCAGGAGCAGGAACAGGAGCAGGGGGTGGAACAGCAGGAAAATCAAGCATTTCTTCCCCACTGGGCACTCTTCTGCTCCTCACCGGCGTAGGTGATCTGGGATCTACAAACATGGTAGATCTTCTAACGCTGCCAGAACTGCTGCCACCAGAGCTACTCACACGGCTGCCTAGATCTACCGCCATGGTAGACCTTCTAGAAGATGCTGCAGTACTAACCGAACTGTCGATGAGAGCCGCTACCTTGTGTAGCTGTATAAACAATCCACTCTGAGGGTATTCAGACTCGAAATACCTTATCCCTTGGAAACTGCCATCATTCTTGCCTATATTTGCCAAGAGATCTATACCTGCATACAATCCAGGCTTATTCTCTACAGGCCCCACGTATTTCAACTGGCCTCTACCCACGTTAGGTATCTGCAGGAAACAACCGATCTTCCTCTGATATCTTTCCATATAGTGATAGGCAACTTCAAAAAGTCAATTGCAACCAAACTCTATTCCGAATCGATCGAAAGATAACCCTTTTGGCTGCTTAATCTTCCTTATTCCGCGACTTCACTATTACCATTGCTGTTTAATTGCAAGAGCCTTTAGAAGCAGCGGCGTAAAAATGAACATGGCTGTACCATCGACAAGAAAATAGTATATAAAGGTCGACATGATGCGTTAGGGGGACAAAAGAGACTCAGAGTACTCTGATTGAGACCAAGATCAAGAAGGAGATCAATCGATTTAAATTTAATCGGATCGAATATGAGTGTTAGCAATTTGGTTCGTGAAGCAGAGCAGTTATATGAACAAGGTGACCATGGTGAAGCTGTTGCACGTTTAACGACTGCATTGAAATCTAATCCTAATGATCAAGATACCCAAAAGATTGAAGAATTAATTAACAAACTTGGGTTGCACGCTTTTGAGAACGGTGCTGGGAATGGTTCTAGAGATATTGGTGGAAGTGGTGAAAGAGGAATTGGAACCCAATTGGCCTCATCGTTCTTTGCACCATCAGGATCCAACAGTGCACAATTAGGTAAGTTGGCAATGCTAGGTACCATTTTGGCTAGTAATCAAAAGGGTAGTGGTGGCGGGCTACAGACTGCCATCTCGCTTTTTACTGGCCATCAAAAGAGCTCTAGTGGTAGCGGCGGTGGTTGGGCTTCATTTGCCTCCAAATTCTTTAGCAATGGTAAAGGACAAGCACCTTCTTCAGGTGGTTATGGTGGCCAACCACACCAGGATACTAGTACATTTTCAAAATTGTCTTCATTGGCTAATTCTTATATGTCCAACCAAGGTGGTCCAACCGGTGGTCAATATGGCTCTCAGGAGGGCCACCACGGTGGTGGATACGCCCAAGGTGGATACGCCCAAGGTGGATACGCTCAAGGTGGATACGCTCAAGGTGGATACGCTCAAGGTGGATACGCTCAAGGTGGATACGGTGGATACGGTGGTCCTCAGGAGGGCCACTACGGCGGTGGATACGCTCAAGCTGGACATGGCGGTTCCAATAATGCTAGTGGATCTCAAAGTAAGTTAGGTGCTGTTGCCTCGATGGCTAGTAACTATTTATCTGGTAATGGTAATAAACCTGCCCATGGTGCTGAATCTAACCACAATGAAAGTGGCCACGGTGATGGGCTATCCAGTTTAGCTTCAGTAGCAAGTAACATCATGGGTCATGGTAAGGGTCGTCATGAACCACCATCCGCGTACGGTAATCCAAATATGGGTGACAATGGCTTCAATTTCACCGGCGGTAGCCATTTAGCGCCATTGTAGATGGGGAAAGGTTTATACTTATATGTAATATTTATTTTTATTCCTTTTTATCAATAATCATCAAATTTTATTATAGTTACATTTTATATTTAAACATATTTATACAACCCAGTGATAAAACCACTGGTATAACCATTCTTAAATTGTGCATATACAAATCCCTTGACCAACGACGTTAACAATAAAAAAGATGGGGGAAAAATAGTAATAAGTCATTAACTTGCAAAAATCATTTCAAAGGTTTAACGTTCTGCTTGAACAAGCCGAATTCATCTTCACCAGCATTACCGTCATATATGTTACCTTGTGGACTATATTCACACAATAAGTAGGTACCGTCGTTTGGACATTGGACAGATGCACAACCAACTTCTTGAGATGCTGCCCAAACCAATTGAGTGAAATGACCAACTTCCACACCATCGTGGTAAATACCAGTAATATCGTTGTAATCATAGTGTTCGATTTCGTTGTACCACATATCAATTAGAAAATCCCAATTGGCATAACTAGCGTAGGCGATGTTCTCACCCATGTTATTCCTAGTGGAAGAATGTAACAAAGTACCAGAACATGGATCATATGCTGTTCCTTTTAGGCTATTGGCATATCCATAAGCCCATGCAGATAATGAATCACTCCAAGTCAATGGAGAAGTATCTTGATGTCTAGAACGTTTTTCATTGTGTAACTCCAATAGCGTAGAAGCAGTAGCAGCATCCATGGTTTGAGAACCACCACTACCACCGCTGGTTGGAGTTGCTGAGGAGCTAGGAGCTGGTGATGAACTTGGTGGAGTCGAAGTGCTTGGTTGATAAGATGAACCAGAGGAACTTGGTGAGAAAGTTGAACTTGGCTGAGAGGATGAGGAACTTGGAATATCACCCCAAGAGCTAGTGTAAGCGGTGCTAAAGCCAGAGGTCCAAGCCGTACTCCATTGGTTGCTAAATTCGGTTGGGGAAGAGCTGGAAGAACTTGAGGAGCTTGAAACTGGTAATAAACTTGGCTGAGAGGATGAAGAACTTGGAATATCACCCCAAGAACTAGTGAAAGCGGTACTAAATCCTGAAGTCCATGCTGTACTCCATTGGCTGCTAAAGTCGGTTGGAGAAGAGCTAGAAGTACTTGAAGAGCTTGGACTGCTTGGACTGGATGGAGCATTAGAACTCGAAGAACTGTAAGCGCTGGAAGAGCTTGTGGGAGAACTACCTTGTTTGTACATTGATGAAGGAGTGAGAGTAACGGTGTAATCATCCCATTGGGTTGTCTGAGCAGACACCGTTGAGGCGTAGGCAACAGCGAAAGTAAGTAGTGAAGTCTTCATGACGATTAACTAATGAATCAGTGAATGAAGAAATGAAAACTGCTAAATGAAAGAAATGGATAAATTCTCAAAGTAGGATCAGAAATGAATGGATGAGAAGAGAATTGAAAGGAAAGTATAGGGTTTTCTTTTTAATTAGGGAAAGTAGTCTTTAGGAATGTTCCTAATGGTTTTTGAATGAAAGAATGTGTTCCTGATAGTCTTTGAGTTGAACAATGTGTTCCTCCATTATCCATCAATGGTTTACCCCCCATTTATATAATTCAATTCTCGAGGTTGTGCGTTGAACAATCGAGCAATCGTTCCAGCAGCCTGCACTCCAACCATCAACATTCTACGCTGCCATCAGCGTCAACAAATAAAGTGCACAATGGCATCAATAAACACCATCAACAACGTCAACACAGGCTGCCAGCACCAAAACACCAACACACCGAGCCTGAGATTCCGATTTTTTTTGTTATTGTAGTTCGAAGTTTATAAAACTTTAAAATCGCTGGGCTCTTGGTTCGCCCAGCGATGCGGCTGAATCAAACTAGCCTGCAAACTTTAAACTTCAAAGCATAAACAAACAGAACAAGCTGTAAAACGTTGACTGAGGCTGAAAACATGTTTTCAATGTACGAATACAATCACAATGCTCGAAAAACCCCGAAAGAGTATACTCTTTTCACTTTAGACCTTATCGATGCCTAAACGAACAAGGCCTTGTCAAAACAGAGAAAATATGTAGAACTTATTTCCCAACCAAGCTTCCTTCTAAGCTTGCTGCTTGGCTAAACAAGTAGAAAAAGAGGGAACGGATGTGTTTTTACCCATCAATGCAGCTTCCTTAATTACACGGCCGCATATAGCAACTTCATCAATGCCAAAATTGTGAGAGCCCTCTTCAGCGAGGAAAAGATTTCTCTAGGTATCACGTATCACAATGGAATCACGATTTCCTTCATCCTGTCTTGCTAGGTTCCATTGTGAAACTTGAAGATTACTAGTATCACCACTATTCTTACTTCAACGCTTTTTAGTTAACATTTCTAGTGCATTGAAAAAGTCCGGGCGATGAGCTTGAAATATCTTGAAACATGTTGAAACAATGCTAAGACAACCATGGATTTTAGTCGGTTGAAGCACCTATATAAACTCAGTCTCGTTATGGCAATTATATATGTTCGAGGCTACTAAGATTGAAAGTATTTTCTTGTCCTTGTCGAGTTATGGGACTTGGTCATTATCCTTCGTTAAGAGGTTATCATTATATTCGGTATTATGACAGCTACCACAACATTGGAGCCCGTTTCCAACTATCATGGTACTGATGGTTACACGCCGTTAGTGCCATCTATGACTCAGACAGATTCTCCGCTTTCACGTATGGTCAGTACAAAAGGTTCGCCATCATCATCGTCATCGTCATCGTCATCGTCCTCATCGTCATCCTTATCCTCAGCTTCGGCTATACCTTCTACCGATACGGGACTCCAAGGAATGGTAGATTCTCAGAAATTTACGTCTGGTGCAACCATAGGTCTAGCAATTGGTTTACCAGTTGGTGTCTTTTGCCTTGGATTAGCACTTTTCCTAGGTCTTTCAAGAATGCGGAAAAGGTTAACGATTAACAGAAGGAAATCCGTTGACTCCCCTACGCTACCAAGTGCAGCTAGCGACCAAGGATGGTTCTCAAGAGCGATGTACGGAACTGATAGTCAATATGGTCAAGAGTATGCTTACGAGAAATCGCTACCTTTTGCAGACTCATCAACAATTCAGTATAAGGTCTCAAAATCAAGACCACAACACATATTGACTCCCAAGGCGCCCAGGTTACGAGATGATTCCACTTCATTAGAAGGTATGAGTATCAGAGATGATGTAGATGCTTTACTATATTCAAAACCGCCCAACATATACCACATTCAATCTGAAATGCCTTCTACTAGTAATCTACCAGGTGAAAAATTGGGACTATCGGTAAATTCACCAAGCAAGAGGCCCAAACCAGCGGAATTAGAATTACCACTGCAGAAATGGCATTATGAATCGCCCCTATCGAGTTGGTTTTTAAGAAATTCCACGTATTTTGTTGGTGACGAAGTCGACGCTGCTCCTGATGGTGCCGCCAACGCAGGTACCATCTTAACACCAACTGTACAACTAAAACAATTGAAGATTCTTTCGAGAATCAATAAAGACTATGCAGATGGATCTCAATTAATGGAAGATGAAAAATCACCCATCTTAGAAAAATCTGAACCTAATTCTCAAGATGAAGAAGAATCAGGAACCAACGGTATAGGACCATCATCAGGGTTTTATGGTGCGGTTGTTTCAGATACCAGAAGTAAAAATCCATTTGAGCATCCTTATGATAACAAGAAAGAAGAACGTAGGGGTAGAAGAGAAAGTATGTTGGGACATCATCTGCAGGAGGTTACCGACAAGAAGCCTTTACCGCTAACACCAGGAAAAGACCTTAAAAGAAATTCTGGCGAGAGGTTCCAGATGGGTCACGTCTATAAAGTAGTACAAAACTACAAAGCTATGCTTGCCGATGAGATTGATATTCAAATTGGTGAATTCACCTTAATTTTAGCAACACATACTGATGGTTGGTGCCTTGTAGAGAAATGTACGATGGATGGAACTTCAAAAAGTTATCTCAAGACGGGGCAAAAGGCATCGGACGCCAACGATCGAGGCTATCTGAACAGTGATAGAGGAATTATACCTGGAGATTGCTTAGACGATATATGAAGAAGATAAAAGTACAAAAGTTACACACAAAGATTACTCACTCCGAATTTAAGAGAAGATCTTTACAGGATTTTCGATGTAAGATTTTTGGGACAATTCGTTAACTGCTGGTAATCCGAAAACCAACTGGGAGTGTACCTGCCACTCCAATGGAATAGATTTTGGCAAAGCAGCCTTGATGTAACCATTGTAGTGTTGTAAGTGGCCGCCAATATCCAGTTGTTGCAAAGCGGTCCAAGTTTGAATTTGAGCAGCACCAGAGGAGTGATCAGCGAATTGAGGGAAAATGGAAGCATATGCAGGGAATTTGGCTTGCAGTTCTTCGGTGGTCTTGTCATCAGTGAAGAAGACAACAGTACCAAAGGCTTCATCTCTAGCGGAAGCAGGTCTCTTTTTACCACTGTCACCTTGAATGCTGTTAACGGTTTCATCCCAAACTCTCTTGTGTTCGGCACCAGTCAAGATAATGGCCCTATTAACTTGAGAGTTGAAAGCAGTCGGAGTGTCCTTAATAATAGCCTGCACTACACTTTGCACATCCTGTAAGGTGACACGAGGTGGTAGTTCTGGCTTCAATGCATAAAAGGTACGACGAGTGGCAATTGCCTTTAGGTATGGAGCTGCAGCAGACATTTTCAATTTTTTTGAATCCTACAGACTGATGTTGTCACAAGCATGTGAAAGACCAGCTGAAACGAGCCATACTAGAGTTTGACTTGAATAGCTTCTAGAGTTCTCTTATATATATGTCTTGGTATACGTGTTCGAGCAAGTTGACCCGAACACTGACAAATCAATTAGTAAATAATAGTAGTAATACTGCCACCACCACCACTTTTATCAACAAGACAAGGTGAATCTAACTGAACACGAACACGATGAAGACAATGCGCCGCAAATCGTTAAAAATAACTGTTGAGATCAAAAAAAGTTTAGAAGAATATACAAAAATATGTTGTAACTTGTACAAAAAAGTCATGATGATATAAGCACTAGCGAAGGGAAATACATTTCGTAAAAGAATTTGAAGAAGTAAATCTAAAACAAGAAAGCTATAACTTTGCGCCAGCGTGGAGCGTTTCTCATTTGTTCTGCGTACTCTTCATCTTCTTGTTTAATCAAATCCTCATCAAACACTTGTCTCTTGAAATCCAAATCTATATCCTTTGATCTAATGAAAATCCTAAAGTCTTTTTTCCAAATCATATAACCGAAGTAGAATACAATTCCAATAGGTGCTGCCAAG
The DNA here is from genome assembly GCF_000026365.1 of Zygosaccharomyces rouxii. Taxonomy (NCBI): domain Eukaryota; kingdom Fungi; phylum Ascomycota; class Saccharomycetes; order Saccharomycetales; family Saccharomycetaceae; genus Zygosaccharomyces; species Zygosaccharomyces rouxii. Next base: position 1,453,124 of record NC_012995.1, on the reverse strand, counting down.
TAATTCTCGAAGAAACTCTCTGCATCTAATTTGCCCTCACCAATGGGGGCAAGTGCAACCCAAAATTCTGCCATCAATGACAATACCAACAAGAGGCATGCGTAAAAGGAACCGTAGGTACCGACTTGAGATCTGAATCCAAGCTCACCCAAGGATCTTCCTTGTACTTTCATGGCAGATCTCATTCTAATGTGTGACACACAAATGGAGAAATAGGTAAAAATGGTAGACAAACCAGAAATAGCCAGTAACCAACTGAAAACATCAGTTTCCTTCTTAGAAGTAGCACAGAAACAGATAACACCGAATAGAGCAGATATTAACATAGCCCTTACAGGTCTACCCTTTCTGTCGACGTAATCAAACCACTTGGGAGCATAACCACGTTGAGACAAAGAAAGAAGTAGACGAGAACTGTAGAAGAAAGCAGAATTGGAGACAGACAAAACAGCCATTAGAATAACGGCATTAATCAAATGAGGAACAACTTTAACACCGTGCATGGCAATGGCAACAACATATGGTGAAGTTTTTTTACCATCACTAGAAGGTTGCAATTGTGGACTATCCCAAGGAACCAAAAATCCTAAGATGGTAATGGATGTTAAGTAGACCCAAATAATTCTGTAAAGAATCAACTTAGCTGCAGATGGAATTGATTTTCTTGGATTGGCCTGTTCAGATGCGGATAGAGCGACAAATTCACTACCACCAAAGGCAAAAGCAGAAGTGACAAAGACGGAAGAAACACCTTTGAAATGATCGATTGCCTTCTCACCTCTGAAAGCACCTGGATTATGCCAGTATTTTCCACCTAAATAACCGTCGTGACCTGCACCACCACAAGCAACCACAATACCTAATATGAAAAACCCTGAAATCATTGCCAATTTCATACAGTTAAAGAAGAAATCAGCTTCTGCATAACCTTTAGAACCGAAAAAGTTAATCAGCAAGATCAACAGATAAAAGATAACCACAAATACATCCGGATCTACCTTTGTCGTCCAATATTTGATCGTTAACGAAGCTGTAACCAATTCTAATGGTGTCATACATAACCATTGTAAAGTGTAGATCCAACCGACTGAAAATGCAAAGGATGGTGCAACTAAGATTGCAGGATACGCATTGAAACCACCAATTAGGTTAGCATAAGTAACCCCCAGTTCACCTGCAGCTTGGATCACACAGTAAACACAAGTACCCATAAGAGCATAACCAATAAGTAGACCAGCAGGACCAGCTGAGTTCAATGTAGATGCGTTACCAACCAGTAAACCAGTACCGACACCAGAACCAATTGCCATAAACACCATGTGACGCTGGTTGATGTCACGCTTTAATTCCTCCTTTTTGATCACGACTTCATCTGAAGGTATACTACCGTGGTAATTGGATAGTTGTGGTGATACTGCAGTAGTCAAATCATTCTCCAAATCAGCTATACGTGCTGTGGTTTCACCCCTTTTGAAAGAATCGATAAAATTACGAAATAGAGGATTCTTAATCCTATGTCTTGATACACCTTCCGTTGGCGTACCTTCGCCCTCAAGATTCGATGTGTATTGACGAGCGTCACCTAATTTATCAAAATATTCGACCTCATTATCTGGCGGACTACGAGAAGCGGATACAGCTTCTCCCTTAACGTCCTGTAGCTCATAAGGTGTTATAGTATCCTCGGGCCTCATGATGGATTGGTTAAAATATCACTTAGATATAAGATTGACGGCTGACTGAAGATATGAGAAACAATAAAAGAACAAGACTCAAAACGATTTAACGACTTGCCTATTCAATCAGTTTTCTGTTCTTATTTTTATATTATTTGATTCAATTTTTTGTTTCCTCCTTGGTATATTTCTCTTGGGAACTTAATTTTCTCTTTATAAGATCATATCAGGAATTGGGATAAGAGATATCAAATTCTGATACCATTAGATACAAACTGATATTATTGAAGCGATTGAGTGATAGTAATTCCTTTCCTCTATAATTCTTTTTAGCAGTAACTAAAACGTAATTGTCGTTGGAGTTGCGAGGGACATGCGGCATCACATTGACCATCTCATCGTGAAAAAATGCCTTCTTTTCTCTTTTGCCGTGTAATCGGGAATGGAATCCCTAACGTTCTGCGGGATATTCTGTGTACTGCCTTCGAGGATCCGATAGAGAAGAAAGAAGCAAAGAAAGAATATAAACCCATGCAGACGTAAATCTCGCCGTAATGCAGGATAAAAGGGAAAAACCTCAGAAAGAGTCGTACGAACAACTGAACCGAACTCCGGGAAATGGTCTACGAAGAAGTAGCATCGGCGCACGGAAAATTCTTGCTTTGAAAAAGAAACCAAATGACACGGAAAGCTTGTGCCGAAGAAGAGTGTTACCCGCGCAAAACTTATCAGGATAGTAGCGACCCCGTCGTGTCAACAGAAACGGGTTACCCCATCATTGTTGCGATTGTGTTTCGGCTAGTCGCGGTAGCAACCGGCCACACGTAGCAGAACATGTAATAGGTTCGACTGAATCACCGATAGCAGCGAGTAAGGCCACACTTCCAGCTGGTGGAATGTCTGATAATGTTCATAGCAGCAATGGAAATCTAGCAAAGAAAAAAAGAGCTATCATGGATCTATAGGAATGTTTCAGCAAATTTCAGCAGAACCTAAAGGTATGATTTTCAAGGGTACACGTAAATCAGAGTTGTTATTTTAACACTAAGCTTAAGAATTCCAAAGTGAAGAATAAGAAGCATTCTTTGATTCGTAGAGGTCACAGCTAATGTAGGGAACGTCGCAGGTTGGAACTCCGAAGTGCTTAACGATAGACAGAATTCGTTCCTGACCATGCCGTATATGATGATCGCGGCTCGCCCCGAAAATATCCATACCCGGACATACTATCTGTTACCCTGATCAAGACTTACCTGTATGGCATTACTAGGAGGAGGACAGGGTGGGGGAGAAGGCATGAAGGCAGGAAAAAAAAAAGAGATTGTATGACACCACCTGTAGAGCAATCTCGGTATATGATGATATACACTGAGAAATAAAGGATTTGGAAGGGTTTACTACCTACAAGAAAAACAGAAGACGTCAATCTGTGACCAAGACAAAACTCTCAGAAGCTAAAACGTCGTAAATAATTGATATAAAAACAACAAAATGTCCGAGTCGCCACCAGAAGCTAAGCCAGATGCCAAGCCAGAAGTTAAACCAGAGACTCACATCAATCTAAAAGTTTCTGATGGATCCTCCGAGATTTTCTTCAAAATTAAAAGAACCACTCCTTTGAGAAGATTAATGGAAGCCTTTGCCAAGCGTCAAGGTAAAGAAATGGATTCTTTAAGATTTCTTTATGACGGTATTCGTATTCAAGCAGACCAGACACCAGATGACCTGGATATGGAGGATAACGATATCATAGAGGCCCATAGAGAACAAATCGGGGGTAAGGCCTTTTGAGAGATCTAGATACTCTTGTATACCTAGCTAGGAGCATTAATCGATGAATCGTGGTGTTGAATGCAGAATAATGGGGCGGAGAGAGAGAGATGGAGTATGGTGCACAATGGACCATGCATGGTCACGTGACCAGCACCAAAATTTTTTCCCTTCGAACTTCTTTTTTTTTCGTGACGTGCCCTCATTCGGAACTTCGCGCGCGACGCGTAAAGGAAGCGCGTTATGAAATTTTAGTGCACATTCCAGTCGAAGCCAAACTGTTTGAAGGTCTTTAAAGAGAAGGTTATATTCCAACAGGACAGGTTGACAAATGGCAACTCTCTTTTACTCTTCATCTTCATCGACTTTCACTAAGATCGCTCACTCTCTTTAATATTCCTCAGATATACAATTCACAAACCATATGTCTGGCATGAATAAAAGGTCGGCCCCAACGGTGAGGGGCGATAAAGTGGGGCCTTGGAAATTAGGCGAAACGCTAGGATTCGGTAGCACTGGTAAAGTTCAGTTAGCGTGTAACGAAATCACCCAGCAATCGGCTGCCGTTAAAGAAATTTCCAAAGCCATTTTTAGTGCAAAAACAGCACCTGGGAATAGTTCTATTGCAGCCTCCACGCCAGATCCTCTACCTTATGGTATTGAAAGAGAAATTATCATTATGAAGCTTCTCAATCACCCTAACGTTCTTAGACTGTATGACGTCTGGGAGACAAATCCCTCACTTTATATGGTTCTAGAATATGCGGAGAAGGGGGAACTTTTCAATTTACTAGTGGAAAACGGCCCTCTTCCTGAAAATGAGGCTGTTTGCTTCTTTAGACAAATTATCATCGGTGTATCTTACTGTCACGCGTTAGGTATTGTCCACAGAGATCTAAAACCAGAGAATCTTTTACTTGATCACGATCTTAATATTAAGATTGCGGACTTTGGTATGGCCGCGCTAGAGACAGAGGATAAGCTTCTAGAGACTTCATGTGGATCTCCTCACTATGCCGCTCCTGAAATTGTATCAGGTATACCGTACCACGGATTTGCTTCTGATATCTGGTCCTGTGGTGTTATCTTTTTCGCGTTACTAACGGGTAGATTGCCATTTGATGAAGAGGACGGCAATATTAGAAATTTACTTTTAAAAGTTCAAAGTGGTAAGTTTGAAATGCCAGACGATGACGAAATTTCTCCGGAGGCTCAAGATTTACTGGCTAAAATCTTGACTGTAGATCCTGAATGTAGGATAAAACCAAGAGAAATTTTGAAACATCCGCTGTTGCAGAAATACCCAAATGTTAGTGATAATAAAAGCATTAGAAATTTACCCCGCGAAGATACCTATTTACACCCATTATCCGATAGTGGTTCTTCTGAGGTCGATCAAAATATCTTACAAAATCTAGTAGTTTTATGGCACGGCAGGCCCGCCGGTGAAATTGCTGCTAAATTGAAAGATCCAGGTGCTAATGCTGAAAAGACTCTTTACGCTCTGTTAGCGCGCTTCAAAAATGATACCGAACGCGAAGCCGCCAGGCAGAAACAAATTAAAAAGAGGTCGTCTCTAAATGGTACTGGTGCTGGTGTAAACAATAATCACGTTTCTCCTAAGAAGAGGAACAGAGCTTCTACAATCAATGCATCGTCCTCGCATAAGAGACCAGTATCTCTAATTAAATTATCTGGATCGAGTAACAGTAACAGTAACAGCAACCCATCAAGCACTTCAACAACACCTCCGAAGAGAATGTCTGTCAACCTTTCTTCAAACAAGCGGCTATCCACTGTTAAGACTCAAGGAAACGGTGGTTCGCCCACGCCGGCGTCCCGTAGTAAAAGGGTATCAATCATTGAATCAGATAAGAATGGTGGTGCACCTCCAGTACCAATTGACATGTTAAAGGACTATAACAAAACACCAAACAGCAAAAGGTTATCAAGAGCAAGCGTTAGGCTTTCGTTCAAGCCAACGAATAAACGTGGTTCCGTGACTACCAAGCTGATTTCAACTTACGCTAAACTCTCAGAGGAAGACGATTGGGAGTACATTGAAAAAGAGACTAAAAGAACTAGTAGCGATTTTGCCACTCTAATTGATGAAATCTTCGAACATGAAAAGTTCGAACAGATCAGAAAGGAGAAGGCAGAATTGGAGAGAAGAGTTAAAGAAACGAAGGAGCGTGAGGAGCGTGAAAGAAAGGAGCGTGAAGAAAAGGAATTAAACGAAAAATTGGAAAATGATGCTAGACAGAAACGTGAAATGGAGGCCCAAGAGGCTCAGGGTGATGATGGCACTGATACCGAGAGTGATGTACACTCAAATAATCAAGCTCCTAATGGTGTTAGGTCTGTTTCCGCACCTTTAGAGAGGAAAAAGAGAGATTCAATGGTTAATGTACAATCCGATATTGAAGAAATTTTCGGTCAGCGTACTATGTCCCTACAAACTAGACCCGTTTCTAGATTGGATCCAGGTCTATTTTACGCTGAGGAATCTAATGAGCCTGAGGCTGGTGACACTGAGGAAGAGAAAAAGTTGAGAACCCAAAAGAACATTTTGGAGACCATTAGGAGATCGAAATTTTTGGGATCGTCCTTTGATATCGGAAAGGAATTGCAAAATGAAGAGTTGAAGAAGAAAGCTTCTCAACCACATCGTGATCGTACCGTTTCTCAAACCAATGAGCCTTATGATACCCGGGTGCTGCCAACACAAGCTGTGGCTACCGCTCCATTGAGAGACCAAGAACCAAGAAAGATTTCCGAAATCAGTGTTCCTCAATTTACCAGAAAATCAAGATTCTTCAGTGATTCTAACAAAAGGCTCTCTGTTCTATCGATGTACTCTACAAAGCACTCGTACAACAACTTGTCAAATCTATTGAATGATAGCGATGCTAGCGACGGTCGGTTGAATTCTGCTGCGGAATATTCTGATGTCAAAGGCAAGAAGGAACCGGAATTCCAATTCGAAGCTGTTCGTGAGGCTTCTGATGAGGATAACGGTATCTCACGCTTGAGTAACAATGACGAAAGACTTCGCAACGTTTCAGGTACCTCGGGTGGATCTGGAGTCCCCCACGATAATTTATCTTCTAAACACAATATGAAGTTGAATTTTGCAGACAGATTCTCGGCAGATGAACCTACAGCTGGTAGCTCTAACAGTAGCAGCGCTTCGAAGAACGTTAAATTACCTACTTTACCACCATTGGATGGTACAAGTGAAGCAAACGGATTAGGCATCTACCAATCTTCTTCTGAATCTTTCAGGGATATTGTTGAACCTACGCCTAAGTCTAAGCTCCAAGACAATTCCAGTAATCCAGAACAGGAAGTAGAAGAAGAAGTTGCTGGTAGAGAAGGCTCTGTAAAACATTCTGCTATAGACACGGCATCAAAGGAAAGATCAAAAAGGACTGACAGAATTGACGCCAAGAAGCCTTCGTCTTTCCAAGAAAACTTAGCATCTGCTGGTGCCTCCAAAGGACCACCATTAAACGATTCTATGCCTAAGCGTAGAAACGAAGATCCACGCAACGGTTCTACAGCGGCCAAGGGAGAAAACGGAAGGGCTCCGCTCAAAGACATAACGACGAATTCGGATAAGAAGAGAAACGTATCGTTCTTCAGGAAATTCTCTAAATCAAACGAAAAGGATACCACAGGTTTCGATGGTGAGATAAATACCACAGTGAGCGCAAAGCAATTATTCTTGGGTCTACAGAATTTACTCCATGGTTGGACACAGTACGGTCTCAAAGACGTAAGAAGTCATCCTGAGAAAATGACACTAACAGGTAAATTAACAAGTGAAAACATTCTATCACTGCGATCAACTCTTTTCGAAATGGTTGTTTGGTCAAGAGGTAAAGTAAGCGTCGTTGGGTTTCGTAAAAAGTCAGGCTCTTCCAAGGCAATGAGAAGATTGGTTAGTGAGGTGGAAAAGGTATTGTTGAAGGAAGGTGTAATATCAAAGTAAGATGCTACGAGGAGACTTTTGTCCTATATATAAATACATCTATATATAATATTTGTTTCGAGTGTAATCCTTAATTTTGTGAATAGAACTAAGAACATGTAGCCAGGTTTAGTTCCCGAATCTTTCAACTCTTAGTTACGTGCAGTCTACTCGCTAAACAAAATCTATTGAGAGCATCACTATAGCCACATAACTTTCACGCGTCAGAAGAGCGAAGTATAGCTAAAATGCTCATTGAACCCTCCAGAAGTTCATAAGGTTGTTTGGCCGAGCGGTCTAAGGCGCCTGATTCAAGAGTTCGACTCTTACCAGTAGTTGAAACTGCTGGGAATCCTCAGGTATCGCAAGATGCGTGAGTTCGAATCTCACAGCAACCACTTTAATTTTTTCACTATTCCTATTATTTACATCACGTGCTGATCAACGGTTTCCCTCTATGGCTTTTTTCCTGGGCATGTATTATGTTCTAACATAGTAACGGTATTAACGAGTTGAGCGAAAAAAGACTACAATATACGAAGTATCTGGTATCTCACACTTGTAGTATCCAGTAGAGATTTCGGTTCAATTGTATTGGCATCTCGTGTTGTATCCATGTATTTGTTAAGTTTTATTGCATTATGCTTTCCCATATTACAAGCAGTTTTTTCACTTCCGGTTGGTGAACATAGAGAACCTAAGACTCATGTTATACATTTTGAAGCCATCAGTAAGAAAAACTCCGAAGGTAGAAGGATAATAGCTATCAACGATTATAAAGAATATTATGAGAAGACGTTTGGTCCTCCTATAAACGTGCGTGCAGGTGATACCATTAATTTAAGTCTTGAAAACAAAATATGTTCAGAAGAGGAAGCACAATTAGCTGAAAACGACCAATTTTGGCAAGATTACTGTAACACTGGATTACATTTCCATGGATTGGTACCAATAGGCAATCAGGTAGATGGTGTACCTGGGTTAACACAACCTCCCATAAGAACCGGCGAGACCTTTTGGTACAATTTTACTATCCCAAAAGATGTATGCGGTACTTATTGGTATCATTCTCATTCTACAGTACAGTACGGTGATGGCCTCAGAGGAACCTTAGTTGTTGAATGTGATGAGTACAATCTTTTGGTAAATCGTGTTGTACAATCCTTAGGAGAAAAAGCTGCTGGCAGCGGATTGTTGGAATTGCCGCCCAGAGTAGATACCATAAGACAAGAGGGTATTCAAGAAGAGTACGTAACTTTAAGTGATTGGTACGAAGATTGGAATCTCGATGTGGTGCGTGATAAAATGATGTTTCCAGGTGGTACTACTGATCCTCATATCGATGGATCGTTAATCAATGGTTCCGAAGAGGATCAACTGGAGATAAGATTAAAACCCAATACCAATGCTGTAGTTTTGAGATTAGTTAATGCTGGTATGGCAGGTACGCAGATTATTCATGCGGAGGGAAAGTACATGGTGGTCATGGAGACAGATGGTATATTAGTGAAGCCTTATGCCGTAGAAACATTATCACTAGCGGTGGGACAAAGATATACAGTGATTATCCCTGTTGACAATGACTCAATCAAAATAATTAATGGATGTAACAAAATGATGGGATACATCACGAAAGTATTTTGGATTGTTAAGGGTCAGCCAACAGGAGAATTAAGATTCAACGAAAATATCAAAAATTTGCCAGGTCTTTATAGGGGTGAGTTGTATAAAGAATTAGAACCTCTACCTTCTCCTAATGGCCAGAATACCAAAATCATAGGAGGTCAAAAAAATGATGATATACAGCGCATAACTTTAGATTACCTATATCTTAGGGACGATGATGACATGAGACAAAAATATGGTACAGAGATGTACAAAGTCAACGGTAAGACAATGCAAGAATACATGGAATCGCCAATTGAAGTTAAAAATGGTAAGACCTTAGAAATTGTCATTAACGCATTGGACCACATGCGTCATCCGTGGCATTTGCATGGTCATCACTTCCAATTGGTATCACTGGGTGAGAAGAGAGATGGTGTACTAAGACTTGGTGGAGAAGAAGATGAGGAGAATATAAGCGATGCAGCAAAAAGGTATAATGACGATTTACAATACTGGATCGAATCTGGTAAAACACCGATGACAAGAGATAGTTTTAATATCGAAGGTGGATCATTTGCAGTGATAAGGATCGAACCTAATAGACCTGGTGACTGGTTATTACACTGCCATGTGGAGTGGCACGTAGCTAAGGGGCTGGGCGTTGTTATACGTGAATTGCCTGAATTGCCTGAATTACCTGAACAATCAGAGCAATCCGAGCAATCAGAGCAATCACAACAGCAAGAGCAGTCGCAGCAAGACAATGGAACTAGTTCGCAAACTAGTTCAAATGGTAAGAATACCGAGGATTTTTCGACAAGCAAAGTTAAAGTGTTATCAATTTACTTTTTAATCATGAGTATTCTCGATGCGATCTTGTATTGGGTCATTATATGAAGGCGTAGAAGTGAATCGTCCTCATTCCTACGACGCGACAAAACTGACAGTATGGGGTGCATAAAGAGATAAGCAGTGGAGAGAAGTGCGAAGCAAACCACGTGCTTTTCACGTGCAGATCAATCACGTGCTTTCACATGGAAATCCCCTTTTACGTCTGAAGTGACTAGGTACCCTTGACCCTTCCAACCTTCCCCCCCTTATTTTTCTCTGGTTCCTTCCTTCCTCCCCCACAGGGGAAATCGCACTGACTTAGGCTTGTCCATTTTTTTACTTTGCAAGCCCCGTGAAAGGAGGATGGAGATGCTAATTCCTGTACACTTATCAAAACCAGAATAAGAGGAAATATTGCAAAGAAAGAGAAGACTTTAAGAATTGAGTTACTAGTTATTGCTATACTGGAAGGACAACTAATTGTATCAGAACTATACCCTTTTATCAAGTGTTAAGAGAGTCAGCTTCCTTTTTTTTCATTATAACCATAAGGATACATATTGGAATATAAAAAAACAACATCTTTCTCCTGCTATTAAAAATAGGATTTAAAAATTAGAAAGGAAGAAGAGGAGAACGACGAAGCAGAATATTTTTAAGAATCTATTGGAACACCAGGGAGAGTGCATAGTACGGTACATGATATCATACATATAGTCTAGTTTTGAACGGAAACGGCGAGAGCTACAACTTGAATTCAATAGAAAGAGACGCTTACGCAAACGCTTACAGCAATTTGTTCACCATGACTACGGAGTTGCCCTCTATCAACAGTACAACTAGTATATCTGATAATGCTGATTTAAGGAATTATTACGAAAATTTACTGTTCAAAAACAGTAGCGGTAGATCACTTGCCGACTTACCCAGAGGACAGGAATTCAGCCAGCAATCACAGCAGGATTCCCCACGTTCACGCAATCAACAACGGATTCTGCAACATCATCAACAACAACAAAATCCACAACCTCAGCAACAACAACAAAGAAGTCAAAATCAACATAATCCGGAAAACACAGTGGACTTTATCAATGGATTTCACGCTAGTAACGGTTCACCTTTCCACAGCTTCCGGCAGGCACCCTCAATGACACCATCAAATTCAGAGCCGGTTCTGAATTCACCTACCGCTGATCCACTATCACAACAACAACAACAACAACAGCAGCAGTTGTATCAACAAGCGGCAGCTCAACAGCAAGCTGGCACTAGTGCTACTACTGCTAGTAACCCAACTGCTGCAGCTGCAGCTGCAGCTGCCGCTCAACAACAATCAGGTAGGCATTCGATGTTTTATACTCCCCAGGATCCATTGGGGTCCATGGGTGGATTCACTTTAGATTTTGATAGAAACAACAACCGTAATTCCAGCGTCAGTAACGACGCCAGTGCTACTTACGCGGGTTATACTAAGCAAAGTGTGAGTCCAGGTTCCATGGTTTCCTCCTTGAACGCCGATCCCTTCTTTGACTTGCCCCCAATCTTTCAACAACATCGTGAGCCATTGGAGGAAAGAAAGCAACAGTATCTGGGAGCAAGAAGATCTTCTTACATCTCTGATACGTTGATTCATGGTAATTTGGCATCCTTCATGGGTGCAAACGCTCCACCTCCACCACCAACGACGGCAACAACTGCTAGTATGGCCGCACCACCAACTGCTACTATGTTTCCTACTGCATTGGATCCAACAGAAGCAGCTTATCCGTTGGGACCTTTTGCCGCCCCTGCTAATCCACCTTCTATGCCAACAACCGCAGGCCCCATGGGTGCACCTTTGAGTGATGTACCAGATGCTGCTTCCCAAGTTCGTTCTTTGACCACTGCGCCAGCTGCCATGTACGGCGGGTTTTTGCAACCGCAAATGCTTCAACAGTTACCACCCCGTCGTAATACTCAACCTGTTAACTCTTTGGCCACACCCCCAATTTCTGCTCCTTTCAAAACGTCTGCTGCTCCTCTAGGAGCTCGTAACAGATATTTGAACTTTTCCAAGTCCAACCAACAACAGCAACCCCAACAACAAAATCCTCAGCAGCAGTTACATCAAAATCAACACCAGCCACGCAGACAATCTCAACAGCACGGACAACAGGTATCGCCGCATCAACAAGATATGCCTATTCCACCAACTGCAGCCGTTGCCGCTGCTGCTATGAATGGTAATGCTGCGGGACAAGTGCCTTTGGATAACGGTTTGGTTCTAGTGAATGGGCAAAGGATTGCATCCTCACCTGATTTGCAAGCTCTTTATGCTGATTGTGGATCCAAATACTTCTCTGGTGGACAAGTTTATGATTTTGCAGATTATATTAAGTCGATGCTAAATCCTGCGGCGGGTGATCAGGACGATTTAAAGAAACAGTCAATCTTTAAATTTTTGGCATTCCTTAAGAGTTGTAATTTGAACTATAATCCTCAATCCGATGCATTTGTTTCGGGTGAAAAACAATCGCACATGGGCGCTTCTAGTAGAAAAGGTAGTGGAAACGGTAATGATCCAACAGCCATTGGTAATCAAGATAGAAGACCAAGTACGGCATCTACTTACCTACACTACAAACCATTGGTTCTGGTTTCTTTGAAAAATGGGAAATTGGAGTTGCTATCAACTCCACAAAATACTAATATTCTAATGCAAAGAGGCGATCTCGTAATCATCGATGGTGACAGGGGTAAGGATCTAGCACTGGTTGTAGAGCCCGTGGTCGATTTGGATTTGGCGTTATTTGTTAACTTTTTAAAGAAAAAGATTCATTTTGATTCCTTGATTACAAGTCGTTCTCAGCACCATCCAAATAATAGATTTGTCCATTCATTAATCCAATCGACCAAGGGTCAAAGTGAAGAACTGAATTCAAAGCTTTACGACGTGATAGAGTTGACTCAATTGATCGTACCCTCCAAGCAGGTGTTAAGATTTGCAACTCCTTGGGAGATCACGACAAATTTGCACAACAAGTTCCAGGACGAATTGAAAGCTTTGCACATTGCTCAATTGAAATTGAAGTCTCTCAACAGTGGGTTTAGCCACCACCATCATGGTCATGGACACGGCCATGCTCATGGTAATGAACATATTATCACCACCACCACCGCCGCCAACAATAATGAGAATGGTAGCCCTAACGCTAATAATGGTAATGGGAATTCCGTAGGGAGACCTCAATTGAATATCAAGATTTTGAATGCAGAATTCCAATTCGATCGCAAAAAATTAACCTTCTATTACTTCTGTGAAGAGCGTAACGATTTTAGAGAGTTGATCAAGGAGTTGTTTAAATTTTACAAGACACGTATCTGGCTCTGTGCAATTCCAAATAATTTGGGTATTGATCAAAAGTATTACAATTCTCAACGCAAAGAATTAAAGATGTATCAGGAGATGATGCAGCATTATGCAGTGGATGATTTGACCGATGCCAATGCTCAGCAGGGTGCTGGTTTTATTGTAGCCCCTGCACTCAACAAGATTGAGTTGGATAATTTCCAAATCGGTGTTTACAAGGAGCTCGTCAACGAACTTTTTGGCAACTGAGCACGACTCCAACCGAAATAAAATGATAATGTTTTTCGTTTTTTTGTTTTTTATTTTTTTACTATTGTGATAAAGATAGACTGATTTGATTGATGATGGGTTACCTTTACATTTACGGGGAATGAGATGTAGTTTTATTTTGTTTAATCTTAGCTTTTGATAAAGTATTTATAGTGCAAATAGATATAGAGATGCAGACGGACAAAAACAGTTCAGTTGTTAATTGGATCAAGCCAGCTTTAACCGTAAAGAATCGCTTACACCGTCCTAATTTATTCAATTATAAATCTAACTGCTTTCAGCGAAGAAGAAGTTAGCTGCTATTGGTTGCAATTTGTTTTCAGTTGCCCATTTCTCAACACCAGTAGCAGGAGAACCGTAGCCCCAGTTTGGTCTACCCTTAATTGGAGTCAACTCAGATGCGGTTACACCCCCTGGTTGTTTGTACAACAAGAAAACGTATCTGTGAGGACCAGTACCAGCTGGTGGGCCAGGACCCACATAGGGTTGTAAAACCTTACCCCCTTCTAGGATACCACCTTCAGTCTCAGAAACCTTGATGTCAGACTCCACATAGTGGCAAAATTCTGACCATTTCTTATCGGTACGAGAAGGTGCATCTGGATCGGTAATGACCAGAGTCAGGAGGTCAGAAGCCTTCAAAGCAGCCTCCTCAGGGGCGAAGTGAACAGTTGGTCTTGACTGAGTACCCTTGATGGTCAATTGATTACCCATAGCGACAGGTTCCTCCTTTGAATATTCAGCAGAAAGAACACCCAATGGTTTAACGAAATTTGGGTTAATCACATCTGGGATGATGTCGTTCTTGGTCAAAGCTTCGATAGTAGCCTTTGAGGCATCAAATGAGTGCAACATGGTCAATTGATTGTCTTACAGTTTTCTTAAGCTGAACTAACGATCGTTTCTTGAAACAGTTTCGTTAGGCTCTTATATATGGGACTTGACATCCCTACAAGGGTTGTACACTGTAATCATGACCATGTGATCTGGAATTCTAAAGAAAGTTCTTTATTACTTCAAAGTTGCGATGAGCCCTATCGAATATTGTAGGGGATAAATGATGTACGACGTATCTGTAGCAAAGATCTTCAAACAAGGAGAAGAGAAAGGAGTTACTTTGAGAAGGGATTAAATAAGTACTCTATGCCTTCGTTGACGTGTGAAGATCTGAGATAGAAGTGCAGTTCGAAAGCTTTTGGGGGTTTGTGTGGTGGGATGGTTATTACAGGAAATGAAAGATACATAACAAGAAGGGCATGTGGCGTAGTTGGTAGCGCGCCCCCTTAGCATGGGGGAGGTCTTCGGTTCGAATCCGGACTTGTCCATTTGTTTTCATTTTTTTGTTTCACATAAGTAAGTGAGAGAAAGAATGTCATGGATCGCACGTCCGTACTCTAACCGCCGACCGGCAGATGTAGACCAGAAGGTTTCGAATCGTGATAAGTGCCGTGCTCAATTACCGCTGTAGGTTTCTCATAGTGAACGGTCTTTTTTTTCCCGTTTGTTATGGGTTCTAAACTTCACCAAAGCAGTTGACGTGAAAAACCAAGTTAGATAAAAGTCTAACAATGGAGTAACTCCAAACTAAGGATGTTGTTTCGGGAGCTCAAGAGACGGGTGAATATGATGACCATGAGAATTGAGTACGATCAATGGTCTAAGTATCTACGGCAGTACTCTTTGCACTATTTGATCATAATCTTGAGTGGATTGTTAGGTGCGTATGCAGAGTTAGTACTGGTACCAAGAACGGGTTCACTAAGATTTCAAAAGGAAGATTCCTCTATCGATAAAAGTTACGTGGAGGATGAGCTGGTATCAACATCAGAATGTGTTGCCATGAGCGCCGTCTTAGCATCACTAGTTATAACAGGATACTGCGTAGCAGGTAGAAGATATTTGAATAAAATTGGCGCGGCTCCGTGGACAACCGGTAGACCTGAGGGGATTTCTAAGGAATGGCATCTTCTGCATCTCAGTATCGTTTGCCAAATGTTGGCGTTGAGTGTTACGGTCGCATTTACCTGTGCATTAAAACTAATCATCGGCAATACAAGACCTGATTTTCTTGCAAGATGTCAATTGAAAAATAGCGTTGCTGATTCACAAGGCTTTCTGCCATTTTACACAATTGAAAATTGTCAGCAGAAAGATTTATCGATTCTCTACGAAGGTTTGAAATCCACACCAAGTGGTCATTCATCGGTAGTTTCCTGTGGCCTTGGATTTCTATACTTGTGGCAATGTCACTTTGTCAAGGGTTCAAACAAAAAGCATGCATGGTGTCCAATTTTAGCTCTACTTGTAATGGTATCAAGAATAGTGGATCACAAACATCATTGGTATGACTTGATATTTGGCGGTGCCTTAGGATATACCGTTGTATTATTTGCATGGAGAAGTGTCTTTGATAACGGTGCACCAGCGATGCTATTACCCGCACCGGTAACATGCCCATAAGATGAGATCACTTTGTACGCAGGCAGTAGCACGCGTCATCCAGAAAATCCACTTCGCGTACCCAAACATTCGTCTGAAACGAGCTATCCGAGATATCACGCAAAGCCACAACTGTGGACTCTGAGTCACTGTGGCTTCAAATATCACATGCAGTGAAGAGGAAGAAGAAAAAAAAAAAAAAAAAAAAAAAAGAAAATTTCCACATGGTCGATGAACGATGGAAAGATGCTCTTACGAGCAGAGGGTTCAGTTTTCGAAGATCATAGGTCAATTGGCTTAGCTCTGCACGAATTGTTGACTAAATTTGATCAGCTCCTTTCTCTGGCTGTAAGTATATATATACATACATGTAAGGAGCGTATCTGCTTCTGACTTGTTCACCACTTATATCTTTCTTAAACGCTGTTCTTGTTGAACATACCTCATCTCTTCTCGAAGGTATTGTTGTATATAAGAAACGTGAAAAACTTATAAAAATTTTTCATTCGATTATCTTACAACTAATACTTCCACATCACAAACCAAGAGCAGTTATAACATTCATTCCATAATGGCTGGTACTTTTCTATTTACTTCAGAATCTGTTGGTGAAGGTCATCCTGATAAGATTTGTGATCAAGTCAGTGATGCAATCTTAGATGCTTGTTTGACCGAGGATCCTCTTTCCAAGGTCGCTTGTGAAACCGCTGCCAAGACTGGTATGATCATGGTTTTCGGTGAAATTACTACCAGAGCTAGATTGGATTACCAAAAGATCATCAGAGACACCGTTAAGAACATCGGATACGATTCTTCTGAGAAGGGTTTCGATTACAAGACATGTAACGTTCTAGTTGCCATTGAACAACAATCTCAAGATATCGCACAAGGTCTACACTACGAAAAGGCCATCGAAGATTTGGGTGCAGGTGACCAAGGTATTATGTTTGGTTATGCTACTGATGAAACTCCAGAAGGTCTACCATTGACCATTCTATTGGCTCACAAATTAAACATTGCCATGGCCGATGCTAGAAGAGATGGTTCTCTAGCCTGGATTAGACCTGACACTAAGAGTCAAGTTACTGTGGAATACGAGGATGACAAGGGTAGATGGATCCCTAAGAGAATTGACACTGTTGTCATTTCTGCTCAACACGCTGAAGAAATCTCTACTGAAGATTTGAGATCCCAATTAGAGTCTGAAATTGTTCGTAAGGTTATTCCTGCTGAATTATTGGACTCCAAGACCAAGCTATTCATTCAACCATCTGGTAGATTCGTTATTGGTGGTCCACAAGGTGACGCTGGTCTAACCGGTAGAAAGATTATCGTTGATGCTTACGGTGGTGCCTCTGCTGTTGGTGGTGGTGCCTTCTCTGGTAAGGACTACTCCAAGGTGGACCGTTCTGCCGCTTACGCAGCAAGATGGGTCGCCAAGTCCCTTTTGGCTGCTGGTCTTGTGAAGAGAGTCCAAGTTCAATTTTCTTACGCTATCGGTATTGCTGAACCATTGTCCCTACATGTGGACACTTACGGTACAGCAACCAAGTCTGATCAAGAGATTATTGAAATCATCAAGAAGAATTTCGATCTAAGACCAGGTGTTTTGGTTAGAGAATTAGATTTGGCAAGACCAATCTACTTACCAACTGCTTCTTACGGTCATTTCACTAACCAAGAATATCCATGGGAAAAACCAAAGAAGTTGAACTTCTAAATAAATTGATGCACAACATTGGTTTGCTCAACTCAAATCATGTACATTAGCAATTCACTTGTTCATAAGGGGGGGAATAAAAAGAGATAGATCCCGTTTGGAAACAAGTTGTAGGCATTATTATTACAGATATATTTACATATAACATGTTAACGGACATCGTTCCTTCAACGGAATTATTTTTTTGCTTTACTGTTCCTCTAGTTGTTGTAGTAGCGAAAGTGCAGACGTTAGTTCCTGTCTAGCAGTACTGACGTCTTCGTAATCAAGCGCGCTTATAACGTACTTGGCCTTTTTCTGAATCTGCCCAAATAAGGAGGATCTGTCCATCATTGTTTTAAAATCGGGAGCGGGACGAGAAGGCGTGAGCGGAATGCTCTCCTTGTGCGATGGTTCTGTGGCCTTTTCAGGCTCTGGCATATTTGGCTCTGGTATCTTTGGCTCTGGTGCCGGCGCTGGCGCTGGATTTGGCTCTGGCTCTGAGTCTTCTACTGTGGGTCCCTCTGAACCTCGTTCCTCGGATTCATCAATAAATGCGGGTGGACTATTCTCCTCTTTGGACTCTGTATTCAGCTTTTCCAACATTTCATCCAATTCCTTGTCATCCACCTGAGGCACTGGTGGTTTCTCCCTTGCGATTTTCCTCAAGTATATTTTACAATATTTTATCCTATCTTTCAATTCATTTTGCATCCCCCACACTTTGCTCATACACTGAAACAAATCCAAGCAGCACCACAGTCCCCTCCGTAGACTAGCATCCCAGTTTCCGTCTTTTAACTGCTTCAATTTCTCGTTGTATAATGACATAGTAAAATTCAATACGTACGTCTTGGCCTTATCTTGGTCGTGTAAAATTGTAAAAGCACCCTGGTCTTCGTCCTTAGAAGTGTCTACAGCGGTCTTGTACTCTTCTACCTGGTTTAATAGCTTCGTAGCCAACTGTGTTTGCTCTTCAGATCTCTGATCCCTTGATTCATCCAGTATTAATTCGACAGCATATAGCCTAAGGTAGTACCCGATAGCAGCCAGGCCACTTACGTCCATATCACCAGCAGTGGCAACTAATCTACCGACAGTCGAAGACATCTTGAGAACTTGAATCACTTCTTTTTCATCCTATTCCATTAGATGGAAACCTTTCAATTTTTTCTGGGTATTAAACTTCAACATCAATTGGACGCGATGTTGAAATATTTTTGAAACTTTTATTGCAAAAGTTCGTGTATTCTACAACAAACTGAGGATACAAAGGATTCTTAATAGACGCCCTGGTTATCTTGAATTCATTGGCAGACATTCTCTTTCTTTGCTACAAGAAATGTCTGTTGTTGAAGTAACCAAATTAATTGGTGAAGAGGGACATCAAGTGCCCCTGACGCTGAAGAGAAGCAATGAGACTGGATATTTTCTGTTGAAACCGTTTTTACCACTGCTGCAACAATTATTATCAGGTGAAGGTGACGCTACAATTGATGACGTCGGTAGTACAGAGATTGACGCTCAGCAAGAGGATCGTATTTTGTCAAAATATGGAATTTTAGTTGATACTGATGATAGCAATGAAAAATGGATTACCGGTGAAAAGGCATTCGAATTGATGCAATTATTAAACATTTTACACCTATTCAGAGAGAATTTTGAGAAGCAAGCTGATGGTGATGAAAACTACCATCAACAACAGCAACAGCAACAGCAACAACAGCTACAACAGGAATCCCCTCACGATCAAGACCATGCAGGGTCGGGAACAGCTGTAAATAATCGAGAACTGGAAGGGTTGAAGAATGAGTCTGGTGATAGCGGTGCCTCTAGCCATAGTAGTGGTAAAGATGAGGACGTTTCTGGTAGCAATAGCCACAAAAGGCCTAATAATGAATTAGGTATAAATGTTGAAGCTCAGAGGGAGTTAGGATCACCTTTGAAAAGGCTGAGATTAGATAGGAATTCACCTCCAGATGAGACGATGGCGTCATTTGCAACAACCACAGACGTCAAGCCTGCTGAAGTCTCCAATACAAGATCTATCGTTACGTACAATCACGATCTGAATCCCTCACTCGTTAGCGTTCCGCTTAGCATCAAAAGGTCACAGTCACCACCGATTGTGCCTGACAACAACCAAAGGATGAAATTAGAGGCTTTTCTACAGAGGTTGCTATTTCCTGAGGTTCAAGATTTATCTTCGGCTGCACACGATACCCATCACCAAATGACGTTTGAAACTCTTTTACATGAGGTTGATATGACTTTCCCCGATGTCTCATTGAATCTAAATGTTCCTGTTGATGAACATGGTAATACTCCACTACACTGGTTAGCTTCGATTGCAAACCTAGATGTCGTTAAGCAATTGGTCAAAAATGGTTCCAACAGATTTTTGGGTGACAATATCGGTGAATCTGCCCTTGTAAAGGCAGTTAAATCTGTAAACAATTACGATTCAGGAACTTTTGAAGAGCTGTTAGACTATCTCTACCCATGTTTGATTTTGGAAGACAGTATGAATAGAACAATTTTACATCACATCGTGA
The DNA here is from genome assembly GCF_000026365.1 of Zygosaccharomyces rouxii. Lineage (NCBI taxonomy): Eukaryota > Fungi > Ascomycota > Saccharomycetes > Saccharomycetales > Saccharomycetaceae > Zygosaccharomyces > Zygosaccharomyces rouxii. Next base: position 1,432,954 of record NC_012995.1, on the reverse strand, counting down.
TAACTTCAGGTATGACAGGTTGTTCTTCAGCTGCAAAATACTACTTGGATATTTTAATGGGGTGGATCGTTAAGAAGCAATCAAGATCAATTGAAGGTTCGGGATCAGATCCTATCCTCGATACTTTGGATTTAAAATGGGTCATTTCTCACATGCTTAACGCACCTGATTCCAACGGTGATACTTGTCTCAACATCGCTTCGAGGCTGGGTAATGTTGCCCTTGTAGATGCTCTATTGGACTACGGTGCAGATCCTTACGTTGCTAATAAATCAGGATTACGTCCAGTGGATTTTGGTGCTGGAACATCAAAGTTGCTTTCTAATGGAATTTCCACCGCTGGTCTTAACCACCTGGCTGATCCTGCATCTACCACTGCTGGGGATACTAAAGTCCCAGATACCATGTCATTAATCGAAGAGATGCAAGCTTTATTGGGGACAGTGTCAAAAGATTACGACTCCGAAGTCAAGGAACATCAAGAAAAACTGGATAGACTTCACAAGGATTTGAATTCTCACCGTGAAATGTTAGCGGCATGTCGTGATAGGTTGGCTCACGCCAAACAGTTGCAAGATGAACACGCCCTATTAAAGGAACAACTGGCCAATATTAAAAAGGAAATACAAGAAGAAGAAGAAAGTTTTCGCCTAGAAAGTAAACAATTAGGTATATCGCCCGATGATGATTCAGGAGCAGATTGGGATTCAAGTGAATTTGATGCTGACGAACCGTTTAGGGTTGATTTCATTTATGACATTTTAGAGAACAAATTGGTTAATGAATATGGCGGTAATATCGATAAGTTACTTGCAACTGAATCTGTAGACAAGATTTTGAAGCATGTACGATCCACTTGTTCGCAGAACGGTGAGGATAAATTGGAAACAATGTTACCGCCATCGTTCTTACTAAAAGCAAGAATCAATGCTTACAAGAGAAATGGAGATCGTTTGAATTCAACGATAGACGTCATCAAACAAAAGCAGAGTGATTTGGAGAGTAAATTTAGAAGAGTTCTTTGTCTGTGTCTGAAGGTGGACGAGGATAAAGTTGACGGTATGTTAGATGGGTTGTTACAGGCTATTTCATCCGAGGACCCTCAAGATGTGGACACTGAAGAGATGCAAGATTTTTTGAAAAAGCATGCGGTATAACGCTATTACTGTAATCTATTGTTGGTTTTTTTTGTTTTTTTATTCATGAGTGTGGTATAATACACTTCAAAAATAAAAAAATTACATATAAATAAGGAAATTATGTGTACAATTAACGATATAAAGACATTATTTGAATTATTTAGATGGTTTTTTCCAGAAGTACTGTTTGTGAACTTTTCTGCAGGATCTGAGACCGGATCTGCCACCTTTAAATGCAAAAACGAGATTCCTCCTTTCAAGGTCACTATCATTTTCTACATCGTAGAAGTATTCTTCATCTAATGGCTTACCAGCTGCATCTTTACCTTGGCGATGTATGACTCCTATGCAATGTTCTTTGGCGAGTAATGCGCGTAATTCTTCCCTGGATAATGTGCTGATTGTAGAATTCACATCCTGTAATTGATAAAGCGGAGTTTGCAAGACACTAGCGAAAGCCAAATTGTTAGCAAGTACATGTTGCAATGCCAAACAATTGATACCACGTTGCTCTAGAGATTCTATAAGGGCTTCAGGTGTGGAGGGTGCAGGTGATGATTTCTGCTGCTTACGTTTATGTTGTTGAGAATCATCACTCTTCTTGTTATGTTTGGGCTTCGATTTAGGTGGTTCAGGTTCTTTACCAAAAGCGGTTTCCCTATCACGACGGAGTGGAGGTGCTTGATTAGTTCGGTTCGCTAGTGGGGTTTCTTGTACTTGCCGCTGAGTATCTAGATGTAGATCTAACTTCTTAGGTTTTGTTGGTGTCAATGGAGTCTCTAATTCAGGAATATGTGAATTCGGCGTAGGATCTATTTTGTTTTGCACTAGAGGTGATTGTAGATTAGGTTGCGTAGCAGGTTTAGCTTTTTCAATACGTGGTGTAGCTGGTGAATGCTGTACGCTTGCAAATTTTGTAGAAGTACTTTCCATTCTATGGAAATCATCACTTTTGGTCATGACTGCAACCATTTCATCTTCGGTTTCCGTAACATTGTCTTCATCGTCATTATGTTCTAAGGGATCAAATGGTTTCATTGACAAAACTGCTTCAGCCTGTCTAAAATCTAATATGGTTCCTTTGACAAATGGCATAGTCACTGTCTCGCCTTTAAGCAGAACAAATGAAGTTAGCAAATGGTCGCTAACCAATTCTTTATCATGCTGATGTTCTGTACTTTCCTTATCATCCAATTCTTTAGCGCGCAGCTCAAATACACTCTTTTCAGCGTCAAGTTTAACCAATTGACACTCCAATTGACTTGGTAGCGTCACTATGCAGCCATTGGATCCGTTACATTCCAGTTTAACTTGATTTTTATGAGCCATATAGGATATAAATGCATGCTGCCTTGAAATACTCTTCTTACTGGGTAACACGATGTCGCACACGCTATGCTTACGACCAACCGCTAGACGAGAGGGATCCAGTGCATCGAGTTCAATGGCTATTGGTTTAGATTTTGGTTTTGCCTGTGCCTTGTGTAAATGCTTCGTTGATTCTTGTCGTTCCGGAGAAGATCCGTGAGTAATTGCAGCTCTTATAGGGGAAGAAGACCTTCCAATACTAGAAGAAGGATCTGGAGTTGGATACCATCCACCACGTTGTTGTAATTCAGCAGAGTGACCTTTCCAGTCCTTAGAAATAAAACCATTATCTTCGTATTCAAACGGGTCTGACTCAAAGGCGCCAGAAGCCACTGGAGAACTTGGAGGGAAGGGACCTGCCATTTAAACTTATTCTATACTGTTTCTTCTATATCACACTAGAAGCCTATGACTTTTGAAAACTAGAGTACAACGAAATGTATGAGAATGAGAGAGTTAGAGAGTGAGTAAAATAGAAGTAAGAGAAAGCAAGCACAAGTTAAGACTAATTTTTTTTTTTGAAAATGGAGAATATAGGCATACTGTTTTTATCAACCGCTACACGTCTACCAGTCTCCTGGTCTATCCTAAAATCACGAATAGTATACTGCTGCTGTTACTTCATCTGTTGAACTTTTGCCCTTATCCAATGCGATGAGGTCCGTGAAACGCGTAAGTCGTAAAAATACGCGTAAAGCATATTTCAATTTTTACGCGTATCGCGTTTAAAATGACTGTCCTAAAGCATCCGTACATCTTAATATATACATCAGTACATCCAGGATAATTTTTTCAGAAACTTACAATGACAGTCAACTAAAATCTTTAGCAAAGGGAAGCGACGCAAAGGCTCTCGCAAGTTTGTCAAACTCTGAGTGGGAAGGTTGGGGCCCATCATCGTTCGCTAAGGTGAAAGGTTATACCAATTGATAACTGGAGGGTTCATTCAACAACGAAGGGTCGAAGGTCCTAAAACAGAAACGAACCAGTCAAGATGGGTAAGGGTACTCCTTCGTTCGGTAAGCGTCATAACAAATCCCACACTTTGTGTAGCAGATGTGGTCGTCGTTCTCTGCACATTCAAAAGAAGACTTGTGCTTCCTGTGGCTACCCTGCTGCTAAGACTAGATCTTTCAACTGGGGTGCTAAGGCTAAGAGAAGAAAGACTACCGGTACTGGTAGAATGCAATACTTGAAGCACATCTCCAGAAGATTCAAGAACGGTTTCCAAACTGGTTCTCCTAAGGCTTCTGTTTCTGCTTAGATAACTGGAAGGATTGGAAAAACATAATATGTATATGTAATAAATTGAAGCATAACATTTTTATTAACATCATTTGAGTTTTCATACTTTTGGTATCTACGCTTTTTTTTTTGTATAGTCTATCATCTTTTTACCTAATTGAACGTTTTTTTAGTTGTTTAGACGCCCATGGCGAGATATAAAGAGTCGATATCATCGACAGAGGTGAGGGCTTCCAGCTTTGATTCTAAAATGCTACGAGCCATCTCCTGATACATGTCATCATAACGTACTTGCATCGTCTTGGCGGTACTATCATTTAGTTCTGTTTTTAGTTCTCTTTCCACGTAGGCCGGCATGTCTTCAAGGGCGTCATCGAAGCAAGTTACTTGATCTTTTAAGCTTAATTCTTGGAAGTAATTGACAAGACGTCCGCTGTCCCTTAAATCCATTGAATCTTCTTTATGGTCTCTGGGTTCGATGATTCTCCATAGCGCCATTACCAATTCACTTTCCACTTCTTTGACCTGCTCTGATTTCAAAAAAGATTGATGACGAGTCCATAATGTGTACATTAATGTAAGTAAGCGTTCAATAGTACGAGAATGATAATCGAGATTCGTCGAGTCCTGCCCGACACATCTGTCAATCATCAATTCTTGTTCACAAGAAATGAGTTTAGTTAGTTGAATTAACATTTCACCATCACCAATGCTTGGGTAAACAATTAATAAATTATCAAAGATGTTTAAGATATCCATTTTTAGTCTTAGCAGCCACCGTTCAAGTTCTAAATTTATTTGAGGATCGTTGACTGTGTCTATGAGATCTTCTTTGGAAATAATCCGCGGCATGCCTTGTAATTTATCTCTACGGATCATCTTTGGAATGAGTTTACCCACTTGATTGGTACCTATATTTCTCTTGAGACTGAAGCAATCGTGGAACACAGAGAAATGTAAATTATTAGTATCATTCGGTGCAAACATATCGTAATTTTTAATGGGTTTGGATAGAATGATGTAGAGTCTCGCTATACAATCTCTCCACCATTCTGCACTTATTAGGTTACTTTGCAAATTGATACCCGATAAAATGTTAAGTATTTCAATCGTATTGAAGATGACATTGATAACCGGCTTATATGATATGGTCAATGCTAATTTGTAAACCTGTTCCAATAATTTTAACGTCGATTTATCTAAAACCTTTTCGTACATCTCTGATGATTGATACCGTAGGTTCCCTAGAGTCGCTTCTAAAACATCAAAAGAATAAAGTATCACTAAATTATCAATCATTTCGTATTGGAAAATTTGTGGTTCCACATGAATCTCTAGAAGTGAATCGTGTAAGGGCTGTTTCAAAACGTGTTGATAAGCTCTGATCAAATCACAAGTGAATAGTAATAGATCTCTAAGCGCTAAAGTGTGAACTGCACTTGGTCGAAAGACAACCGATTGATACATCAAAGTCACCAGGAATGGTACCGCTATTTTTGATTCCATTTTATGGGAAGTAATTTCTTTGATGAGCGCGGCTAAATGTTCTAATAATGTATCGATAAACTTATCGAGTGTCATATCTTTTTTCCATCGCAGAATTAATTTCATTAATGGTTGCCCCAGTGAATCGCCCTTTGGTATAATCAAATTTTTAAATCGAAATTCATGAATGTAATCTAGTCTCAACCTGTTGAGGATTTCTACAGTAGTGATATCGGAGCCTACGGCCTTGTGAGTCACTAAAAAATCGTAAAATGATGCCGTTTCATCAAATGGAATCCTATTCAGATTTAATTGAACGTAATTTTTCCTTGATTCCGATAGTTCTATTTTCCGCTTTTTAATCGTAGCTTGGTCATCCGCCTTAGAAGGTGTCGATATCATCTGCGAAGTTTTAGCACTTGATGAAGATTTCCGTACTTCCATTGCCAGAAATTTCTTTTCATCTTCCACATTTTGCAGTTCCAATTTCAATTGATCTATTTGCCGGGAATGCAAGATCTCCAATTCTTTTTTTAAATGTTCTTGTTGCAGCCTTTCACGATCTCTTTCTTTGTTCAAAAGTGCAATCTTGTCCCTAAGCATACTGGCTTCGCCGTGAGCTTTACTCAATTGATCTACTGTATTTTGATCCATTTGAGACGGTTGCTGCGTGGGGCCACCCACCGTCTCAACTTGTGATTCCTCTAGCTGTGTCCCACTTTTTGGGGGTTTAGTGCTCAACTGTAAAATTAAATCATCATCTTCATCTGAAGAGAAACCGTCTAATCCATCTGACATCTTTTTTTTTCTTAGGGTCTGGGGCCTCTTTGCAGAGTGTCTTAAAGTTTCGATCTACCTAATCTAATGTCAATCTTATCGCTAAAGGAAAGAAAGAAACTTGATAAAAGTTGATAAAAATTGCTTAAAAGCACTGCTCTCTGGTCAATTCGAACTCTGTCACTAGTTGATTCGATTTCTCTTTTATCCTTGAAGTTTTAACGTCTTGTAGATCTAAGAGCGTTTTGGATTTTTCATGTTCGTGGAGAGCCTCAATGACACATCTTCCGGTCCAATAATACAAAAGTCAGATTTTAAGTACTATCAAGAGCTTAGCATACCGTATTTCTAGTGTTATGAGTCACACAAATTACTAGTAAAGACACAATGAAGCTTATTATCCTTGCTTGTTAGCCGCCCACAACTACTCATATAATCGCACATGGTAACGTACCATGTGATATAAGTCATCGCTACCACGGGAAAACTTTTCAATTATCATGTTTAAGCGATGAGTACAGAGTTGAAATATTAAACATATGGTTCATAAAGTTTGATCCCTGCATTCAAGCTAATTTTTATTTCTGGTTGTACATTACTCGGTGATTGAATATGGTCGAGGATTCGAAAGTGAGGGATGCCAAGAAGACAGGAGGTGAAGGTGCATTGCCAGCATCATTGGTACCAAGGGCACCACCTATTTTAACATCAAAAGATAAAAACACACAAAGAATGATCGTAGTTCTGTCTATGGCATCATTAGAGACTCATAAGATATCCACCTCTGGTCCAGGTGGTGATAAATATGTGCTATTGAACTGTGATGATCATCAAGGTCTTTTGAAAAAAATGGGTAGAGATATTAGTGAAGCCAGACCTGATATTACACATCAATGTCTATTGACTTTGTTAGATTCTCCAATTAACAAGGCAGGGAAATTACAAGTTTACATTCAAACGGGCCGCAACGTTTTGGTCGAAGTGAATCCAACTGTGAGAATTCCAAGAACTTTTAAGAGATTTTCAGGATTAATGGTACAACTACTCCACAAATTGTCAATTAGATCTGTTAATTCTGAAGAAAAATTACTCAAGGTGATCAAAAACCCAATTACTGATCATTTACCAACTAAATGTCGTAAAATTACGTTATCATTCGATGCGCCAGTGACTCGTGTACAGGACTACATTGAAAAACTGGATGATGATGAAAGCATATGTGTATTCGTAGGTGCTATGGCAAGAGGTAAAGATAATTTTGCAGATGAATACGTGGATGAAAAAATCGGTGTTTCCAATTATCCACTATCAGCTTCAGTAGCATGTTCAAAATTCTGCCATGGTGCAGAGGACGCCTGGAATATCCTATAGAAATTCATGTAATATACAGAAAATATTATAAAAATAAACCGAAGAGAACTTTCATTCTATTCTATTCTAAGCTATTGTTTTGAAAGTGCGTAAATCACTGAATCGAGGTTTCATGTAAGTTTGAAAATGATGTACTTCTCAACATAGACAGTTCACATATTGGCAAGGTGTAAGGATAAAGTGTTCGAAAGTATATAAAATGATACAGGAGTGTGGTGGTCATAACCACCCCGGCTTCTTTTCAATTCTTACATACCCATGATAATCTGCAATGGTAGTCTTTACTAGCTATTTGCAGCTCCGCGACAGGCTGTCGCAAGTATGGTTGAATAAATACACACTGGTACTTTTCCTTGCGATGGTTAAGCTAATTTTCTTCTCAAAATCCATTGAGAACTCCATTAAACAATCTGAGAACTATATTTTGTCACATTGTAATGTCATTGATTCCATATATGCTGAAACTGTAGGTAGTACACCTCATTACATGGCTGTCATGGGTAATTTTCTAATAAGAGAAGCAATGATTCAGTCAGTTAGGGCTTCTCTCATGACTTTAACACTGCTGGTATACGCAAGTGAAGGATTACTAAATTTCGTGATTGATCTTTACTTAGGAACTTATGCATGTCTTATCATAAGCGCCGTTGACGGTTCAGTGGATGTAGCTACCAATGCGACAGAAAAACTACTTGGTGCTGTTAACCATTCCATATCAGCAGTTGCTAATGATATCGATGACGGTCTCGATGATATCTCAAAGGTGGTTAATAAGTTAGTCTCTGCCGCGCATAAAGTGGAAGACCTTTTCAAAGGCGATAAGGATAACGACGCATCAGATCACATACATAAAATCAATCTAACGGTGGATTCGTTGAGAAATTTACACATACCATCCTCTATCAATAATAAGCTCCAAGAATTATCCGACAAGACGCCTGATTTCGCCCAAGCTAAGAATCTCTCCAAGCGTTTAGTAAGTGTACCGTTTGAAGAAGTTATTAAAGAGATAAAAAAGATAAATGCTACTAGAGTGATTGGGAATTCAAGTTTGCTTTACATACCACCCAAAAACAGCAGTAACAGTTCGCAAGGAGGGATTTGCAAGGCTAGCGAACCCGATATTAGGAAATTCTACGATGGTATAAGCCATGCCCTGACAGTTACCACAGTTATTTGCACGGTACTGCTTGTGATAGGAGCCCTCTGCGCTACAATCCCCGTGGCGTACAGCGAATTCAAACTTTGGGGACGCCTGCTTGAAATGAGAACCCAATACACCGAGAAGCAAGAGCCTTATGCTATTTCTGATGACGATTCCACTTCGCATATATTCAGAACCCGTGAAGAAGGGTCTCATTACGATCTAATAGCTAGTTATCATCAATGTTTCCACCACTGGAACTTCAGAATTTCAAATGCACTAGTATCACTGGTGGAAAGGTTTAGTCCACAGCATAACGATGACAATGGTACGAAAACCCTTCAGAGAGCAAGAATAAGGTGGGCAGTTGCATATGTTACATCAGAAAGAGCACTATGTGTGCTTGGTATTGGTCTACTGGGATTGGCGGTAACGATTTTACAACTAATTCTTGTAGCGGTATTACAAAAATCATTAAAGGACGTTAGTGACTCATCCAAAGACCTTAAGGATACCCAAATGGGGAAGATATTAGAGCAGGATATGGCTCAATGGACTCACAGTGCGAATTTATACATCAACAACACTCAAAATAACGTTAATGAACACGTATTCGGCTGGGTTGACAAAACAACTGTAGCTGTTAATCATACCGTGAATGAAGTAATAAATGAAATTGATCACACACTGGTTGGTGCTTTCAACGGTACATTGCTCCAAAAACCAATGAAGGCAGTCGTAGGATGTGTTATTGAAAACAAGCTCTACGCTATAGAAAAAGCCATGACATGGATCCATGACAAAGCTCGACTGGACCTGCCAGATATCAATCTCTCGCAGATCAAAGATGCAATGGAAAATTCAAAGAGTCCGTCAAGTCCCTCCATATTACCCAAGATCACACACGAAATCCATGCCACCATAAAACTGATCCTAGACGGATTCCACAAGACAGCAATTTACCAATTGCTGGTAGCACTATCACTGCTAGGGATCTGGTTTCTGCAGATACCAATAGCACTGATAATTGCATTCTATAGAACAACAAGAATAAGCAAGTACTAGTACCAATAGTAACTCTGATTTTTATTTAAATTGTTGCGTACCACACCAATGTAAGAATACGTTGGACTGCCTTTGTAAATATGTACACAGTTGCCTTTTGCCTTACCAAGATTACCGATTCTTCCATGGCATATAATTAAAAAAAGATGCACCAGTGAAAAAAGTCAAGAGAATAAAACACATACAAATTTCTATATACACGTATCGTTTTGCACTTAAATGCAAAGTTTCTATAGCGGTTTTTCCAAACGACCGTAATACAATTAGCCGCCCATGTTTTCCATATTCTTATTATTCTATTATTTCATTTTTCCTGTTTCCATATTTACTGACATTTTGGCGGCTTGGTAGCTTTTTAATTTTTTTTCTTCGCCTTTGACGCCTCATAAAAGAGTGAAGAAAATACAAACAATCGGATCAAAGAAGAAACAAACAACATTAAAGTTTGATCTTTGAAAAAAGGAAGGAATTAAATTATCGAGGTTCTTTAGTGCTTGGTCGTAAGTAGAAAATCTGGAGGTCAAGATTAAATTGAATTGAGTTTTGTTTACCGCTCTTCTGAACCATGAGAATTTTTTCAGGGTCCAAGACCCCAGAGTTTCCTACGCCTCCTAAGATCTTTGCACAGGACGATGCATCATCTGTTGGATCAGGTAGTCCCAGGAGTCGTCGTAGCAGTTTTGTACAGGCGTTCTCCTCCCCTAGAATTTTTTCCAACTCTAGTTCACCAGGAATACCACCATCATTGCCACAAGAGAGTTCCAATACGGATAATATACCACTTGAATTGGTACCTATCGTCACTCTTCTGTCTGCTCATGCCCACAGGAGGTACTGTGAAGGTGTTTTCCTGATATTAGAAGATTTGAAGAGCGACGGTAATCCGGGATCTCGTAAATGGAAGGAGGTCTACGGTATGTTAGTGGGTACACAACTTGCTCTTTGGGATGCCAAAGAGTTAGCAGCTTGTAATACTAAAGAATCCAAATATAAGTTGAAGCAAGTTACATCGAAACCTGGCTACGTCAATTTTGCAGATGCTGCAGTTAAATCACTAGATGGTACCGAGGCTGTTGTCACTGAAAGTAACAAGAAACTAAATAATACTTTAGTGGTTTCTACGACACTAAAGAACCGGTACTTTCTGCAGTTCAATGATGAGGATGCATTATCTGGTTGGAATGCAGCCATTCAATTGAGTCTTTTCGAATGTACTTCTTTACAAGAAGCTTATACCGGGGCATTTTTATCAAGTAGAGGTGCACAGTTGGGTGATATTAAAACGTTGTTGGATTCGAAATTTGACTACGAAGATTGGGTTAGTGTTAGATTTGGTGCAGGGATGCCCTGGAAAAGGTGCTTTGCCACTATAACTCAACCCAATAGTAGAAAGAAAAGCGCACTGGGACAAATCAGTTTCTTCGAAAATGATAAAAAGACGAAGAAAAATCAAGCAATTGCCACTGTGGTTACTTCTGAGAGACTATATGCAGTATACCCATCTTCACCACAACTCATTGATAGTTCTACCATTATAAAATTAGAAGGAAGTTTGAAATTTGAGAAGAAAGATATGCCACAAGAGGCAAGCGTTTTCATTATGCCTGAAAAGCATCATGCAGTTCCTGGTTATGATACCACCATTCGTTTTCTAATTCCCGCTATGAACGCCTTCAAATTATACGGTAGACCCAAAAAATTAATTGCCAATAAGGACGATCCCAAGTCTTTACTATTTGGTCTCCCCACTTTGCCACATGTACATTATCTGAAAGTGGAAGAGTTACTACCACTATCCCGTTCGCCAGCTAGCGCCTCATGGAGTTCTCACGATTGGACTGATAATATTAAAGAAATTCTAACTAATAAGATGAGTAGCGGCTATTCAGGTTGCGGTACTAGTGCTGGTGTTATGGGAGCAATATCCTCACCTGCGATTAGTTCTACACCTGTACTTGGGGGCTCTTCACCATCACTGTTACCTGAAGTGAAACCTGAAAGAGTAGAGAAAACCAATAAGGCGACGCTATCGCCGGATCATAAATTAACTTTACCCAATTCTGGTTCAATAAGTGACGACAAGATGTTAAATGCTAAACCAGAAGTGATGAGCTCAAGATCTAACAATCTACTACAAGTTGGAGACAACAAGAAAAGTGAGATCGAATCAACAGCTGCTACTAGTATCTATAGCGAAGATGATAGCTCCAAATCAAAATCTCCAGGTAAGAAATTCGGTAGAATGGTCGAAAGCTACGATACTTCACCTCTTAAAGACCCAGTTGCAAATCAGGAAAACGACACCGGTGATAACAAATTGCATCCAACAAGAAATCCTACCATTCAATCACACAAAGAATTGGACCACCTCTATCATAAATATTCATTGCCACCATTTGGTAAAAATGCTGGACCTGATACCTCCCCTCAAGTTGGTGAGCACTTGTTCGATAATCCTTATAGGCATCATGGTGATGACGGCAGTGGCATGAGAGAAGTCACAGCTAACATTATAAATGAAGAAACGGAGACTGAAGGATTGAGTCCAGAGGAATATGATAGTACCAATGAAGAGGAAGACGCTTTCCAAGAATTCAATGATTTGGCCAAAAGGATCAACGAGTTAAACATTGGAGCAGCACCAGGTCCCGAGAGAAGAGTACCACAGGAGAAAGTTTCACCGTGGGATAAAGAGCCACCCAGTGCAGATGCTACTCGTGGAGATGAAGACAATGTTTTTGATCCTGATTTTATGGAGCAAAATGAAATGTTGGAAATGGATAGTAAACATACAGGGAATGAAAGTCTTTCAGATGCTTCTTCCGAAGATCCTTTCAACGGTGTAAATGCCAGAGGATTAGGACTTGAAACAGTTCCACCTTCAGGTCACAATCAAAATGTGAGCAAATTACCACAACAGAAACCGGATCCTGTCGAAGATATGAATGCAAAGAACATAAATAACAATTTGCCTCCCGCAGGTGCTGCTAACCCATACGGGCATGAACCAAGGACTACACCCCTATCAAATATGCCCTATGGCCAGAGACAACCTCCACTAACTAATTATCCCCCTCAACCCATGATGAAGCAGGTTGGCGGCTTCCCTTCTTACAACTACCCTCCACAACAAAGTCACCACAGAAAATACCCCAACCCTAATCACCACCGTCCTCATGTATACGGACCTCCACGGCCATATCCAATGAATGGAGTACCCAATAGAAACTATGTGAATGGGTTCCCTCCTCAACAGAGGATGCATCCAGGAGTAATGGGCCCCAACCAACAAATGTATCCTTATGGTGGAAGAGCTGGTCCTTATCCGCCACCAGGACAACACAAACCACCAGGACAACCAAAACCACCACCAACCAAAGCAAAAAATGCAATGGATAATGGGTTCTCTAGATTCATGCCTTCAGCTACAGTGAATCCATATTCCAAGTAATATAATCAAGTTGAAGGCTTATAAAAAAGTAACAATTTAAAAAAGAACAAAAAAATCGAGAATAAAGATAAAGACAAAGATCAGGACAAAGATCATTAGGACATTCTGAAATCCCAAAATTCAAAGAAGATTTCAGTTCACATCTTCTTTTATAGTATATTTTATAATTATATGGATCGTTGTAGCTATAATTGATACTTTTTCATTCACGTGGCAGTGCCCGCTGAAATGTTGGAAGATCGATTTTTCAAACCAATGTCAACAACTCATGATGATGAATTACACCCTTTGTGAATCGTTAGAGATTCAAAGCATTCCAGATGATTGCCTGTCTGAGGAAGTCTCTTGTTCTACAGAGGCAATTGCACTTTGGTTTGGGCCGCCAACTCCCTACAAGCACAATATGTCCCCAATCCTTCAACAGACTAAGAAAATTGGCGATACGAACTCCAATGCCTTCCAAGCCATTGGGGTCATTAATGCAAGCTAGGTGGAACAGTTCAAATGCTAAGCAACCCAACACTACTAATACTGATAAAACTGGTCAAATAGCTGAACTTTCATCAAATGAGAAGAATTCCTCAGGATTTCGAGATATTACGCGGTTACTAGGATTAGCAAGACCAGAAGTATGGTATATTATGGGTGCATTATGTCTGATTGTTATATCTAGTACTGTCAGCATGTTACTTCCGTCAGTTATTGGTAAACTTTTGGATCTTGCCAAAAGTTCTAGTCCATCTGAGAATGAGAAACAGGAAAGCGGCGATGGTGATGATAAGGATAAAGATAAAGAAGAGGGAACTATCTACGGGTTTACACCAAAGCAATTCTGTGTCATCATGGGTGGTATCTTTGTGGCTGGAGCATTTGCTAATTGTGGGCGTATTATAATTTTAAAAGTTACTGGTGAGAGATTAGTAGCCAGATTGAGAACGCGCACCATGAAAGCTGCATTGGATCAAGATTCGGCATTCTTAGATAGGAATCGTGTCGGGGATTTGATCTCAAGATTATCATCCGATTCTTCTATTGTGGCCAAGTCTCTAACTCAAAATGTATCAGATGGTACTCGTGCCGTTATTCAGGGTTTTGTAGGATTTGGTATGATGACTTACATCTCTTGGCAATTGACCTGTGTTATGGGTCTCATGCTACCGCCAATTGGTGCTATGGCCATTATCTATGGTAAAAAGATAAGAAATCTGTCAAAGCAATTACAAACATCTGTCGGTGGATTGACTAAAGTGGCCGAAGAACAGCTGGGAGCCACCAAGACAATTCAATCTTACGTCGGTGAGAAAAAGGAAATTCGTCGCTATGCAAAAGAAGTGCGTCAAGTGTTTGACATTGGATTGAAAGAGGCTCTTACTTCTGGTATGTTCTTTGGTTCCACAGGATTTGTGGGTAACATATCATTATTGGCCCTTCTGATGTCCGGTGCAAGTATGATCCAAAGTGGGCTGATTACAGTCGGTGATTTATCCAGTTTTATGATGTATGCTGTTTATACCGGTGGTTCCATGTTTGGTCTCTCTAACTTCTATTCAGAACTGATGAAAGGTGCAGGTGCAGCGGCCAGGGTATTTGAATTAAATGATCGTAAGCCTGCGATTGCACCAACATTAGGTAAAGGACCTACTTCCATTCGTAATCTGCCAATTTCCTTTAAGGATGTATCATTTACTTATCCTACTCGTCTCAACAAAAAGATCTTTAATCATTTGAACCTAACTATTCAACCTGGTGAACACATCTGTATTGCGGGTCCCTCCGGTAGCGGTAAATCCACTATTGCATCGCTATTGGTAAGGTACTATGATGTGGATCAAGGTGGAATCTCCATTGGCGATACGGATCTTCGCACTTTCAACTTGAGGAAATACAGACGTTTAATTGGCGTTGTACATCAGGAACCAGTCTTGTTCAACGGTACCATTCTAGAAAATATCTTATACGCGGTTCCCCCAAGTGTAGCCCAAGATGAAAGGCGTGTTAGTGCAGCTATCGGTAAGGCAAACTGTTCCAAATTCTTATCAAATTTCCCTGATGGACTAGAAACTTTAGTAGGGCCCAGAGGTGCTCAACTTTCCGGTGGTCAAAAGCAGAGAGTTGCTCTTGCTAGGGCGTTCTTACTAGATCCTGCCCTATTAGTGTTAGATGAAGCTACTAGTGCCCTTGATTCTCAAAGTGAAGAGATAGTAGCACGTACCTTACAAGAACGTGTAAGGCGTGGACTCACAACGATTTCTATTGCACACAGAATCTCCACCATTGCGCATAGTACAAGAGTCGTTGTACTTGGTAGAGACGGGTTTGTGGTAGAATCAGGACCTTTCCAAGAACTCATTGACAGGCCTAACAGTGAATTAAACTACCTACTTTCTCTGCAACAGGATGAAAGAGAGGAGATTAAAGAAAATCCAAGCGAGCCAAGAGAAATTCAACCAAATACTAGAAATTGAATTGAATCATTACGATCCTTTGGGCGGCTAAAAGTACACACTTAACACGTGACTAAAGAATCACGTGCGAAGAATACTGTGGCTTTTATTCCCCCGCGATAATTTATGTCTCAAACGCCACAGTGTGATAAACCTTTCACGTGACACGACTATTTTCCTATTTTACCTCGATTTTTAACTTCTTCAAGCAAAGGCATCCTCAAGTTAAGCGAGCCACGTATGTGTGGCCCTGATAATATAAAAGCTTGGACCCATCAAGAAGTCGTTTAGAAACCGATCATCAAGATCTACTGCTTATAACTAAAATCAAGGATAGGAGGTCATTGGAACCATCTACAAGTTTCCAATTTTGTATCCCTTACAAGAGTCAATTTAAAGAAGAAAGGGCTTAGTCAGATCAACATTAGAGCTATTATGTCAGGAACGATTCCATCAAAGACTCTGCGTGAAGTGGATGTCGAAGAGTTAACACCAACGAATCCATATGTGAAGTTAGTGAGAGACCAGAGAATTGTAGAAATCCCAGAATTAACTTTAGAATCAGGAGTATCTATCCGTAATTTTCCAATCGCTTACAAGAGCTGGGGTAACCTTAATGCCGAAGGTGATAACTGTATGGTGATATGCCATGCTCTAACTGGATCTTCAGATGTTTCTGATTGGTGGGGTCCGCTTTTGGGAGATAATATGGCATTTGATCCTTCGAGATTCTTAGTCATTTGCCTGAACTCTATGGGTTCTCCATATGGTTCATTCTCACCATTGTCCATTAATTCAGAGACTGGTAAACCATATGGTCCCGAATTTCCGCTCTGTACAGTTCGTGATGATGTAAAGGCACACAGAATGGTTCTGGAATCGTTAGGTGTGAAATCCGTTGCATGTGTTGTTGGTGGATCCATGGGGGGTATGACAGCGTTGGAGTGGGCTGCAATGTATGGTGATGATTATGTGAAAAATGTGATTGCACTAGCGACATCTGCAAGACATTCTGCATGGTGTATTTCATGGTCAGAAGCTCAAAGACAGTCGATCTATTCGGATCCCAAATATAGAGGTGGCTACTATCCATTAGATGATCCTCCAATCGCCGGATTAAGTGCAGCCCGTATGTCTGCTCTACTCACTTACCGCTCTAGAAACAGTTTTGAAAAGAAATTTTCTAGAAGGGTACCTTCATTAGCACAATCAAAGAAGGCAGTCACACCGACTTTGCGTAAACCAGCCACTGTCAGCGAACAGTCTTTACAAATTCATAACGATGGTCATACACCATCTAGTGATGTGAGTCAAAAACGTTCAAGCATCTCTTCCTCTAACTCCACAGATTCAATACGTTCTTTGTCATCAACAACATCATTAAGTTCTGCTACAGGTGAAGTGAAAGAAGTGAAGCCAGCACAGACATACTTTTCGGCACAGAGCTACCTGAGATATCAGGGTAGTAAATTTATCGGCAGATTTGACGCTAACTGTTACATTGCCATCACTCGTAAGTTAGATACTCACGATTTGGCCAGAGATAGAGAAGAATTCGAAGAAGATATAGATCTAGTATTACAATCCATTGAAACCCCTGCATTAGTTATTGGTATTAATTCTGATGGATTATTCACCTATTCAGAACAAGAAGTTCTAGCTGAAAACATGCCTCATGCACATCTAGAAAAGATTGAATCTCCAGAGGGTCACGATGCATTTCTATTAGAATTTAAATTGATCAATGAACTAATGACGAGGTTTTTGAAAGAAGAAGCAGGCAAATTTATGGAAGCTCCACCTCGTCCTTGGAAAAGTCATACTTCAATTGAAACTCCAACAGAATCAGTCTTCGGTGAAGCTGAAGAAGTTACTAATTGGTGATGGTCATAGACAGTTTACTCACGAACTAATAATAAGTAAGTGTCTTTTTTAGACTTGTAATAGTACGTGCATATTATACTCGTGAATGTCAAAACATATAATTCGTAAAAATAATTAATCGTAATAATAAGATTGATCAGCAATGCCAATCTGTAGGGTGGTTAAGAGGACTAGAGAACTTGTTACAAGAATGCGAAAGTCTTTTCCAAATTCAAATCAGGTAACTTTGGAGCTGCAAAAGAGGGAAGTTCGAGGAGACGGCTCCTTGGGCTATTTCTTTGTTCCGCCTTTACGACCACAAGACTCTTTGCATATTCTAGCTCGGTATATAGACAGTTAATGGCTGTCTTCACACCATCCTCAAGAGAAATTTTCTCTTTAATTTCTTGAGCTTTCATCTTCATCTTTTCATTATGCGTAGCTTCTTTCAAGGCACGAGCTAAAGACTTGCCAGTCAACTTCTTTAGTGCAATACCAGCGCCGATATCTTGAACTCTGGTGGCGTAAAAGTACTGGTCACCAAAAAATGGTTTCACAATCGTTGGACAGCCCGCTTTCAAGCTTGCACCGGTGGTACCGGAACCACCATGATGAACAGCAGCATCCATTTGAGGAAACAACCAATCGTGTGGAATAGAACCTGAGTTGTAGATAGATTCAGGGAGGGGTTCTTCAATTTCCTTTTTATCAGATTTAGAACTCAATCTATCAGACCAACCTTTATTCAAAATACAGTACACATCAGCCTCCAAGACAGCTTCAGTGATGGCTTTAGTCATCTCCTTTGCATCAGAAACAACAATGGAACCAAATCCAATGTAGACTAACTTCTTATTCAACTTTCTGGCCTTGGCGATAAAGGTTTCCAGATCTGGAGGTGGTGTGTAACTTTGCCCCTCATCTAGAAACCAATAACCGGTGACTTTAACCCATTCACAAAAGTCTACGGCTGGGGGGAAGATCGAGGGGGAAACATTGTAAAGGAATGGAACCTTACTTTGCTGCATTAATTCCAAATTGGTCTTCGGTAAGTCCAAGGTTTCAACTCTCCATTTATTAACTTGGCCACTGATACCTTTCCAAAAGATGTTTTCCCAAAGAACGTGAGTCATATAATTATAGTTACCACCCTTCGGTTGATCAGGAACGATAAAAGCATGAGGATATGCTCTTGTCCTGGTCCATGGCATGGTGAAAGCCCTCAAATATGGAATTTGTAGAGCTTCGGCAATATGAATACCAGCCATTGCAGAGGGCGACTCAACTAAAACGTCTATTTCTGACCTCACGCAAGCTTTCCATGCAGTCTGCAACAGTTCAGCAATCCAACTTCTGAAATTAGTAGCTGCATTTTTCAGAAGACCAACATTCAGAGATTCGTGTTCTACCATGAGAGACATCAACTCTGCAGGATTACCTGCAACTTCGTCAAATGCAATACCACGGGATTCAACAAACTCACGGAATTCCCCATGAGTGATAATGACCACGTCATGACCTTCTTTCTGTAAGCCCTTACCGAATGCTATATATGGTTGCACATCTCCTCTAGAACCAATCGTTAAAAGACCAATTTTCAATTTCTTTCCATGGGGTTTGATGGTAGTGGCGTAGTAAGGATTCTTGTCTACCACCAGAGGAGCATCGATACCCCCAGCGTTTATTTTGTCCTCAACTAGCTTCATCTTAGCGAAATGAGGATCAACTTCTAAGATATTTGTGGTGGGGTTCATAATTTCCCTTCTTCTTAATTTCAAAACTTCCATCCTCTTTCGAATAATACTTTCTGCATCATCTCTCGCCTCAGTACTGCTGAATGCAAAGCACAATTCATTATTGCCACGAACTACCAAAATCAAATCTTCATAACCAAAGCTGAAAGCTTGTTCCTTGTAACAGGCTTCAACATCGACCAGCGGTAAATTCATCTTGGTGTGGGTACCCGGCAAAAGAGACCTAAATCCCATCATATCTTCTGACAAGTAAACTTTACCATAAACAGGGATGTTTCTACTCAAATGAGCGAAATAGGCACCAATCAAATTAGCATTTGAATCCAAATGAAAGTGTTCTCTAAACTTTTCATTTGCTGCCTTATTTTCGTCTGGTGAGGCCAAGTAAGGATCTTCATCACCGAAGGGGACAGAGGTGTTACGATAATGAATTGGCTTGTTATTCCACAGGCCGTGTCTGAAATATCTATGTTGGTGTCCCTTTTTAGATTCAGTAGCATTTTCGTCTACATCTGAGGAAGAGGACCAAGAACCATTACCAGTTGTAACATGAGCTTTCGTATTAAAATCTTGCACAAAGGATTTCGGCTTTTGCACTACACTTTTCACTGGGATTAGTAAATGACTGCTAGAACTACTGGCATCGGTGTCTCCATTACCACGACTGTTAGATCCAAATTTTGGTTTTAAAGAAGATAAACCACTAGATTTTTCTTCAGAGGACGAGGAACCTTGACGGCGAGGAAAATGGGGCAAAATGTGGTGAAGATGAGACGCTCTTTTGGGACTGCTAACATCGGCACCTTCATTAGAATCGTTGGGATTCTTTCCCCTGATCGAAGCATCAGTGGAATCGGAAACCACATTTTGTCCACTTGAAAAAACACGCCCCAAGGCAGGTATACCACTTTGTTCCAAAAGCTCAAGTTGTGCATCAATATGCCTTTTGAGAGTAGTGCTGGAATTGTCCAAAAATACAAACACAAATTCCACATGTACACCAGATACAGAACTTTCTACAGCTTTTACTCTGACAGTAGAAGCATACTCCAGAACTGGTTCATCTATAACTTCCATTGTGTTCACCAAGGGTATTTTCAAACTGACAGAATTTTGATTTGCGTTTTGAGCGGCAAAATGTTGTTTCCTGAGGGAATTAGTCCATGATTTAGCAGCAAACTCAGAGTCAGCAGAGAAAGTGAAATTCCTCTTCTTTGTTTCAATTTTGAAACTATTTGTTGGCTTCCCAGTAGTTTTACTTTGAATAGCGGTAATACTTGCGGTGGTCTTTAAATCAATCTCAAGTTCTGGGAAGTAAGTTTCAGTAGGCGAACTGTACAGGGACAAAGACTGATTTCTTAGGACGGCCCAATATCTAGTAGAACCCCTAATTCTAGAGTGGACGTTTAAATTACCACTCAATTGCACTTCATCAGAATTAGTAGGCAAATAGGCGAAAAACAACAAGTGCATAGAAGTTAAATAGATTTGGCCTTGTATTAGAACGTCCTTCAGTAAAAATGCTGGAAAATCACCAACAAACTTCTCATCCTCACTCAGTTTAAAATGGTCCACCAGTTTTTGTATCATTGTCCTCCTCCTAGTAAGGTCTAAACTATTGATGTAATCGCGGGTTTTCTCTACAGGTTCGACCGAGAGATCGAAACCCAGGGATCTAGCAGTAGTTGTGCCGTCAAATCCAGCTTGTTCATTAGAATACTTGCCGTCATCGACCCTAGAAACATCCACATCTTCTACTTTCCCACCACTTGCGGGCTCCACTGACACTTCACTCTTAGCGTCCACAAACTCGTCAGAATCGATATCACCACCATCGAGTTCATCAGCTACATCTTTGGCCTGCTGTTGCTCTCCCATTCCTGCCACCACACTTGCAGTGGTCAATAATTCCACAATGCTCTTGGGTGTATATCTGGCTTTCGCAGTGTCCAATCCCCCAGCATCACCGGAGTCATCTTGATTTCCTACTTGACCTTCTGGAGTAGTCACGGAATCATCGGCTCTTTTGCTTGGGGAAGTTTCGGCGGATGAAATAGACGAACTTGCTTTGTTACTATGGGAAGGTTTTTCCCCTTTCTTATTTGAAGAATCCTTCTTCCTAAACGATCCTTCTACCTTGCGAAGGAAAGGTACCTTACCCTTAATATCCATTGTATAATATTTTCAATTTTGAGTCAGGTAGGAATAACTGATTGAAAGAACCAAAGTTGAAATCGGGATATCCGTTTTGAGATTTGGATAGAATAGAACGATATATCCTTCCTTTGCTAGAACTTCCAATAGTAGATAGGGTTTAGCGATATTTAGATATCCTTTATATCTCCATCGACTTCAGTATTCCACAAGATTTACTACCCCTACTAGCAATTGTGACGACGATTCACGGACGAGTCTTAGAGCTTGTTAACCGAAAAGAAAAAGTAAAGCAAGATTGACGAAATCTGCAAAATTCACGCAGGAACAGATGCAACTCCGATCGAAAATTATTTAACCATACCTTATTTGAGTACAGCAATCTAGTATGTTTATAGTTTGTTTCTAAAATCTAGCTGCGATTGTAGATACTGTTGAGCTCCGATGACTTCTTGTTCTACTTCCCGCAATTCACGTAATTCCTTCTCACCAAACATGAAGGCCAATAATCCATCTAGTAGACCCGTAATGCACACTACTGCGATAAACAAAACCCAAAAGATTGCTGCCCAATCGGTCATAAATGCCAAGAAGCAGGAAAAGATGAGAACGATTATCGATAAACCAAGATGTGTATATCTCAACAGTTTTTGCCTCTTGGCGTTTACCACATACTGTGCTAAACATTGTAACATCTCTTGATAATTAGCATACCTTTGAATCAATTTCTCTCTTGTTTGGCTGGCTGTCATGGGAAGTGGAATATCTGAGGAAGCTCTTGGCAAAAGTTTTAAAGTGCATGTGTATGCAAAATGATCAGAGAATGAGCCTACACCAGGTATTCTTTCTGTAAAGCGCGCACCTGCTGCCGTTGGCAGTAGACGGTCAGGATCGACTAGTGCATAGTCAAGTCTGCAGGCTTCATCAAGTCTCTTGTCCAATCTATAGGTATTTAGATTCGAGTCACAAGTGGTGCACCCGTAAATGATCTGCTCCGAAGGTTTCAACTTAGCAAGCGTTTCTGGATCCTGTTGACCGTATAATTGTTCCCAGGAATCCACCAGATCAGTTTCATCTGTGAGCAATCTGTGGTGTAAAGAACCGGGTCTTGAATTTAAATCTCCTGTAACAATAACGGCATAGCCTGCCTTTTTGTAGAGATTAGCCAATTTGGCAAAATCCCAAGCTTGACATGCTCTATGACATGCATAGGCCGCATCTCCCTGCAATGCGTAAGGCGCATGCATGTGACTGTTCATAATGGCCAATGGAGGTGTATTATTATCTATTTGTTGTAATAGTGTAATGGCAACCGATTTACCCACGTACCAGTCACCTCTGTGCACTGCAGTTGGTCTACCGTTAAGGGGGAAACGGTACAAGAAAGTGGATTCAATTGGGATCCTAGACAAAATAGCCAAGCCAGGACCTGTAATGATTCCTGAATAGAAAATCCTGTGGTACGGGTAGTTCTCACTGCATCTCATTACGATGTAATCCCAATCCTCTTGACACCATACCTCTTGTAATGCCACGACGTCGTACTGTTCAAATTGAGAATGACGTTTGCCGAGCTCGATGTTATCACTCCCAGGTATTGGGACCGACGTGAAACGTCCTGATAACTCATCACCAATAGCCCTTAATCTCTCTTTCCGATTTGTAGAAAGCCATTTGAGCCCCCATGTATTAAAAGTAAGCAGCTTAAAACTTGGCAAATCTTGAACGGGCTTGGAAGCTGTGCTACTGCTTCCGTGATCACTACCACCACTAACAGGCATCTCAATGGATTCAAGCTTTCGATTACCCCTGTTACTTTAGAGTGTAAGTTTAATCTAACTGTTCGTTGCTCGGTCTGTTGTTATATTAGAGATCTAGTTGCGACAACAACAGCAATAAACGAGAACGAAAGATAAAAGGTGGCCAGCAATGGAGGATTTTGGCAGGCTCAGAGAGCGCATGGTACAATTCGAGCAACATTTACACCATGCGTTGAATGACAGGACTTCTTCAGCGGCTGTCGCAGTACAGTCATACAGGGATGCTGTAAGCCAACTGCGAACTCGTCAGCGGGTGTTAATAGACAAATTAGAAGAGCTTAAAGAGCTTGAAATCAAACTGCAAGAGGACCAAAAGAATGCCCAGAGGGATGCCGAAGGTTCTCGGTCAAGATTGGGTACCTTTAGAATACGCCAGCAGCAGTTGCAATCTCAAAAAAGTGCATTAGTAGAGGAGAGTAAAGAATTGGAATCCCTAATGGTTCAAAAGCAAAGAGAAATTGATCAGAGACGTGCACAATTGCTCAGACAACGACAGAAGGATCATCCTGAAGTTAAACTTTACGAAGAGCTATTAGGAATGCGTGTAGATGCATCTCAACAAGGTACTCTAAGGTTTATTTTCGACCATTGGGATCACGAGAACCCATTGCAGGAATGTCAGTTGACACTAGACGTTTCTGGAGACCAATTCGTCCTGCTAGAGACAGTACCACCATTAGAATCCGATGAACAGAAACAAGAACTAGTGGAACGGTTTAACAAGAATAATGACGTCAGAAGCTTTCTAATAGAGACAAGATCAATACTTGCATCACGTGTGGTAGGCAGACGTTAGAGATGACGGTTGCTTTTGGTTCCCTATGTGATTTCTCCAGTATACTCTTGATTGGCTTCGTTTCCCTCGACAATATTGAAAAATAAACGTTAACATGCCGACGCGGTTCATCAGAGTACCATTTACTAGAGAGAGGTATAGGCAGAAAGGAGGATCCCGTTGTTGTCGCCATACAGTACAGCACGGTATACAATTCATCCAAAAAATATGAAGAGTCTTCTGTGGATTTTATTGCTGCTAGGTGTTGCAAGTGCATCACCTGGTGATCTTCTAGATATTTTTGATGAGTGTAAAGATGCGTGTGAATATATCAGAGTGTGTCGTAATTCTGATATTGATCTATTGAACACTGGAATTAACCGGTTCAATAGTGTTCCTTTTGCCAAGACGCCAGTTTTGCTTAGACATTTTCTGGCATGGGATTGTGTTTCTGATTGCGATTACCAATGCCAACAAATCGTAACGCACATGAGAATGGAAAAAGGTGATCCTTTCTTGCAATTCCATGGTAAATGGCCCTTTAAGAGATTGTTTGGTGTCCAAGAGTTTTTTTCCGCATTGTTTAGTATTGGTAATTTTATACCCCATTACAGAGGTTATAAAATGTTGCAAGCATTGTTACACAAGGCTCAAAAAGGTGGTAATGCGGGACAATCGGTACTTTTACAAAATTATGTCTATGTTAGCATTGCAGGTATGCTTGCGTGGACAGCGAGTACAACCTTCCACTTAAGAGACCGCCCACTGACTGAGAAAATGGATTACTTTTGGGCTGGTGGTACCGTCATATCGTCATTCCACGCAATTGCTACCCGAGTTTTTAGATTGGACAAGAGACCTCAATTGGCAAAAATCTTTACATGGATTATTGGAGCCATTTTCTCTCTCCATGTGCTAAGACTAGCAATTGAATGGTCCTATACCTACAACATGAGGTTTAACGTTGCATTTGGTATCCTACAGTACATTATGGTATTTGCCCTTTCTTTCCAAAACTACCGTTCTTTACAAGAGAGGAAGAAAGCACATAACATGCCGGTAAAATTATATACGAAGCGTATTTATGCGCTTTGTCTACAGCCCATTCTACTGGTGGTCATCACGTCGTTGGCAATGTCCCTCGAATTATTTGATTTCTTCAGCTACGCATACCAAGTAGATGCCCATGCTATCTGGCACTTGTCAACTATCTGGCCATCGTGGGCCCTTTATGATTTCCTACTTGCGGATTTCAACTACATTACAAGAGGTACACTGGACTAACCAGAAAGCCTTATATGGACTTCAATTACCCTCCCTGTAATATTTCTGTTTATCGTACTATTTATACTACTACCATCATTACAACAACTACCACTACTAACTTTTATCTCACCTGACTTGTTAAGTACGGATATTATTATTGTTTTTGCAAAAAAGTATATGGTGAATGAAAGGCACAAGAGTCTATTCGAATCGATATACAGGGTCCTCCCGTATACTTTCTGAGAGACCATTAACCATTAGTACTTGTGAATAGATTTTTAGGATGGTAGATCAAGACCCTGAGGTACTTCGGAGTTTGCATGAGGAGACAGCTGATGATAATTCAAAGATGGAAAACACAAATGATGATGAACATAGGCATGTGGCTAGAGAAGAAGAAGAGGAGACGGTAAGAAGTAAATCACGTCCCCGTCTCCGTCGTCATCGTTACAAATTTCCGCCTCCAGGAATTGGCATATGGTTAGACCTTAAGGACAGAATACCGCTATATGGATCAGATTGGAGGGATTCTTGGGACTACAGAGTCATACCTGCGGTGCTGGACACCTATTTCAGTAATCTCTTACCTGCCCTGGCGTTCGCACAAGATATGTTTGATCGAACTGATCATGCCTATGGCGTTAATGAAGTGTTGCTATCGAGTGCAATGGCAGGCATTGTCTTTGGTGTATTAGGCGGACAACCACTTTGTATAGTTGGTGTCACTGGTCCTATTTCCATTTTAAACTATACGATCTACGATATTGTTAAGGATTGGAGCTCAAATTACTTTGGATTCATGTTTTGGGTTTGTATATGGTCTATGATACTGCATTTCGTTCTAGTGTTTAGCAATGCGGTTGCGCTATTGCAATATGTCACTACGTTTCCCTGTGATATTTTTGGACTCTTCATCAACATAGTTTACATTCAAAAAGGTATTCAAGTTTTAACAAAACAATTCGATAGTAAGGAACACGGTAAAGATGTAGAAGGTGGTTTTGCCAGTGTTGTAGTGGCCATTGTCATGGCAATATTTGGTATTATGTTCAAGAATTTCTCTATAACGCCTCTTCTCAACCATCCCCTAAGAACTTTCATCTCAGATTATGCAACACCGTTGTCAGTCTTATTTTGGTCAGCTTTTACGCATTTTGGTGGTTACTTGAACGATGTGAATTTCCAAAAATTACCCATTACTAAATCTTTCCATCCCACTTCAGCCACAAGAAGAGACAAATCTACGTGGTTGGCGTACGAATCAATTGCTACAAAGGATGTATTTATTGCCCTACCTTTTGGCATTATCCTTACCGTTTTATTTTATTTCGATCACAATGTTTCCTCCTTAATGGCTCAGAGACATGAGTATAAGTTGAAGAAACCTGCAACTTTCCACTATGACTTTCTACTGTTAGGGATTACTACAGGTGTTGCAGGTGTCCTTGGTATACCTGCGCCCAATGGATTAATTCCACAGGCACCATTACACACAGAAGCCCTATTAGTACACGATATAGACGGCAATATTGTGCGTTGTGTCGAACAAAGGTTCACCAATACTGTTCAGGGTTTAATGATGATAGGAACCATGACCAGACCACTACTGATA
Source organism: Zygosaccharomyces rouxii (assembly GCF_000026365.1). Classification (NCBI taxonomy): domain Eukaryota; kingdom Fungi; phylum Ascomycota; class Saccharomycetes; order Saccharomycetales; family Saccharomycetaceae; genus Zygosaccharomyces; species Zygosaccharomyces rouxii. Next base: position 1,406,221 of record NC_012995.1, on the reverse strand, counting down.
TGTTTAGGACAGATACCGCAGGCAGTTCTTTCCGGACTTTTTTTCATTATGGGTGTGAATGGATTAACGGGTAACGTAATTTTAAGAAGAGTGCTGTGGCTATTCACAGAGCAGAGACTCAAGGACACTACCTCTTTACTACAGAAGGTGAAAAACAGATGGTTGATATTTTTCCTTTGTTTCAGTCTTGCAGGGTTTGCAGGCGAGTTCGCCATAACGAACACTATTGCAGCTATTCTTTTCCCCATTGTTCTTTTACTCACGGTTATTATCCGTTTTACGTTCCCATTCCTTTTCCCCAATGATCAACTGTCATTGCTAGACCAAAGCGTAGCTCAAGAGTTTACTTTGAAGAATCTGCTCTGGGATACCCTGTGTGTTGCAGAAGACGTGGATTCTAGCAGCGAAAGTGATTCTACCACTAGCCATAGAAGCCCAGAAGAGACGGTCTGAAAATGTGTAGAATAGTTTCATGTACAGGAGTAAATTTACGGAAAGGACAGCAGCTACTAGAGCTCCTTTTACAACCTGATTTCGCATTTGTATTATTTATCATTTTTATCTTAGTTTGTATGGTAGAAAAATGTAGAAAAAAAAGTGTCAACATCATCGGTCGCCAAAATTATCACAAGTTGCAAGAATTGTAAACTAAAATTATAATACTTCTACCTGCTAGTAAAAACAAACAAACAATTACTACAGCGATGATTCCACCCCCAACTGATGCTGCGTTAATTCATGAGCACGCATACCAGGATACAGGCGACCTAAGCTATGTACTCCATCTGGACACATTTACAGACGCTGGTGGATACAAACCAATTTTGAAATATGGGTTAGGGTTCTTTAACTACCATTTGGCACACGATGATGAAATATATGAGAAATCGTGGCTTGAGATGCTTCACTTTCACATCCGTGAACGCTTCTTATTCTATGCATTTATCTTTTTGATTTTAGGCCTTGTTTGGTCTATTATTCTCATGATACAAGTTAACCACGCGGGCCAATTTGCATTTGGGAAGAAGAAGACGTTGAAGAAGCAGGAGGACCTGGAGTTCCATCACATTAAAGTATAGCTTTTAACTTGAAGTTAAATATGTATCTATCTGTAGAGCGTATACCATCAAAAAAAGGACTAAAAATAAGTATTGAATTAGACGTTTCCATTGATTAGAGAGGTGCGTTGATCAGTGGTTTACAATCTTTTAACCATGGTTCATCAATAACTTCAGGAACCACAGCCCTACCTTTACCGGTACGAATGATGGATTCTACGTTGCTAACATGGAATTCCTCCATGTGCTTAGCGGTTTCCACAGTTGCTGTCCCCATATGAGGTATCGCCAATACTTGTGGCATTTCTTTCAATTCTTGCGGAACCTCAGGCTCGTGTTCAAACACATCAGCTGCAAAGTTACTGACTTTACCTGATTTCAACGCTTCAATCAAAGCCTTTTCGTCAATAACACCACCACGAGCCGTGTTGACAATAATGACACCATCCTTCATCTTTGAGAATGCCTCTGCATTTATCGTGTGTCTCGTATTTGGGTTTAATGGAATATTAATTGAAATAATATCAGCTTGCTTTAACAATTCATCGAAGGAAACGTATTCACAACCCTTCTCCAACTCTGGTGCTATTCTACGTCTGTTGTGGTAGATGAATTTTTTGAATCCAAATGGTTTCAACCTATCAACGATGGTTCCACCAATACCACCAAGACCCAAAACACCAACGACGTGACCCTCTGGGTCATGACCCCATTCAGCACCTGCTGCATGTCCCTTTGATGGCCAATCGCCCTTTTCTAAGCTCTTTATCCCAGCATTGAAATTACGAAGCGCTCCCAAAAGTAGGAAAACATGAGTATCAGCAGTTGCATTGTTAACTACACCGGGGACATGTGTCACTTGGATATGTCTCTCCTTAAGTGGTGTAGTATCAACCTGATCATAACCGGCACCTAAATGGCACACACCAACCACTGATGATGGCAGGGCTTCTGCAATTTCTCTATCAAATTTACCGGTTTGAGCAACACTATCAAAAGTTCTTGCAATAACTCTTACTTTAGAAAATTTACCATTGGGATCTCTCAATTCCTTGAGAAAGCTCTCACGCGTAGCATCTTCATTTAGTGTAACGACATTGGCTACTCTTTCGAGGGATTTCCATGCTTCTTTGGCAAATCCGACGGGTCCTAATCTTAACACAAGTGGTTTCAAAATCATTTGAATAGTCAGCTCTAATTTGCCAATTTAAATGTTCTGGTCGACGATCAGTCACCTTGACAACTTCTCTCTTTATATCCTAGAAAAAAAGGTTGCAGTGTAATTGAGTAATTATCATGCCCCTCGTCTTCGATTTTCGATCGTTAAGAAACCATTTACGGTTAGCAAGGTAGGAAGGGAGGACAGCGATAATCCGCTGCAACCGGAGGTAAGCACACAAAGGGCAATGCTCCTAGTTACTATGAAAGGCCGCGAGCATGTGAGAATAGAAAAATAACCGTGAGCTTAAAGGTGCTATTGGTCAAATCCGGCATGACCCAGCTGTACCCTGTAGATCTATGAATCTTATTATTATTATTATTATTATTATTATTTTTTTTCATTGTTATGCCAAGAGTAGAATTATGGGGATTTCCAGATAGGGTAGAGATACCTCCTTAGGAAGTTGTTATTAATGAGGAAAGTGGGGGAAAGTATGGAAAGCGCACGTGACTCTACGAGGAGGATCGACGGAGAGGGGCAAGGGGACACGGAAGCTAGAATCCCTCGCAGAACAAGGAAACCTTAATTACCCAACATTTAATGGTTGGCTAGCGGTAATGTTAAGCCTAGAGAATACGTTTAGCATAGAATCAACTTAGTCCTACTAAGGAGTTTACTCGTATAGACTTATATCTCTTGAAAATCTAAAACATGTAAGACAATAGAACGTAGATCATCTCATTGCGAGAAATCAATTGTATTATAACATACCATGTGCAATGACATGGGGTGACCTGATTGTGTGGCTAGCATCGCAGTTACAGTTCTGATCACCGCACTGCGCACAAGTATTTATAATCGCTTTAGAGCAGAGCAGCGTAAGAAGACACCTTTAATGTGCTGACGAAATAACTAGTTCCAATAGCATTTTTCATGTCGTCTTTCGATTTACGAGACCCGAATATCTTTAATCCCATTCAAGTAGGTCATGTTAGACCTTTGCATCGTGCTGTGATGCCACCTTTGTCAAGGATGAGTACCATTGATTCCATGCCCCTTCAGCTGGAATCGCTCCCAGAGTATTATGGCATTAAATCTCAGACACCAGGAACATTAGTCATTGTTGAGTCTACGTTGCTGTCACCCCCTAATAATGGCGAGGTCGTCAAAGCATGGACACCGCAAGAGATGGAATTCTGGAGACAAATATTCGAACAAATCCACATGAACAATTCCTACGTATTTGTTCAATTGGCTAATTGGGGCAGTCCTGCAGATGCTAACGATTTAGCTGAATCTTTTGGTAGAGTTTCTTTGAATGCAAATGGTACCGATAGTGGTCTTCAGGGGACTGATCCTTCTAACCAAGAATTTGTCGATCAGTTTGTGAGGGATTACGTGCAAGCGGCTCAGAATTGTATACTAGCTGGTGCTGATGGTGTTGAAATACATCATGTCAATGGCTCCCTTTTGAACCAATTCCTAGATCCTCAATCGAACACTAGGGCAGACGACTACGGCGGGTCCATCGGTAACAGGGCTAGGCTTACGCTACGGGTGGTAGAGGCGCTCGCGAATACTATCGGAGTTGAAAGAGTTGGTATATCTTTTTCGCCCTATGCCAGTTCGTCACATTTTCTTAGCGTGGCCCAATATGCATATATACTTGGGGAATTGGAAAGAAGCTCTCAAGATGGTAATCGTTTGGCATACGTCCATTTAGAAGAACCGGTAAGCGGTTCACTACCACCAGAAGGTCAAATCGGACCCAACCAAGGTGCCGGCAGTCTTATATACTCGATATGGAGGGGTCCCGTGATCCGCGCGGGTAATTTATCTTCATATCCTACGTTGCATCCAGAAGTATTGGAAGATATGGCCAAAAATGACCGTACTTTGGTTTCTGATGGTAGGTTTTTCTTATCTACGACATTGAATCGTAGCTAATCTGGAAGGGCATTAAAAAGGATATCGATGAGAATAATTTCTTAGAAAGCAGCATGGATTGCCTAGAAGTAATGAGAGTAAAACACCAAATAAGTAGAAGTACGTACGAGTTAATAACAATTGCTAAAGAAAAGTCTTGACGAATATTGACAAGAAATTAACAAATTTTGATCGAAAAAATACAAGAGAGCAATCCTGCCAAGCTCAGTTCTTGAGAACGGCTTAGAACTTCATTTGTAAATTTGAATCCAGTTTTATGGACAGTTTTGAAATACTCGAATATTTCAATGTTATTATATTTTAAATATTCAATAGTTTATTATCATCACCTAATACGAGGTGGCTCTCCCTTTGAAAAAAAAGTTGGTATTACGATGGCAAGCGACGTCCATCTCCGATGGCCAACAAGCACCAAATGACATGCAATTGCATTGTTATTGTATCGGCAGGAACCTTTAAACCGCCGTTAGATCTTCTATAAAGGTTGCTAGAGCGTATAGAGCGTCCTTAACGAGATAGGATGTCTTTCCCCAAGGCTGCAACTCCTAGAAGTAGCCAGGTGACGCCTCTTCTATCGGAACCCCAGCCCTTCCGCAATTTTAAAATTGCCCATCAGCGACTGTCATTAGATGTTGACCTTTCCTGTCATAATGTTAAGGGAATTGCAGATATCATCCTGATACCGTTAGTTCAAAACTTAGCGTATATTACATTGGACTGTAAAGGAATTAAGGTTAAAGACGTATTGGTGGAAAATCGAAGGTGTGACAACTACATACATGATGATCCTTTTAGAAGTTATGCACAACGATACACGCAATCTGGAAAAGATCCGCTGTACCAATTCAATTCTGTGGAACAATCCCATTTTTTAAGAGCAAAATTCGCAGATTTAAACGAACATCCTGAGGATCGTACTAAATCGCAGCTTATTATAAAGATTCCCTCATCTATCAAGATATCATTACAGGATGCCAATTCCTTGACTAATTACACTCCTATTACTCCTTCAATTAAGGGCACACCAGCTTCTCAAGATGCAGTATTCTCCCCAATAAGTATAAAGATTGAGTATGAATTAAGCAATCCTACGACAGGTCTTCGGTTCGACACAGTTGCAGAAAACCAACCCCATCTGTGGAATGCATATACAACGAACGCTGAGCTTGCAGCTACTGCATCATCTTGGATGCCATGTGTCAATATGCTTGATGAAAAGTGCACTTGGGAAATTGAAATTAGCGTTCCAAGGAAAGTTAGAGATATTGGTACTTCGAAAGTTATTGGGCAGTTAGAACTTGATGGAAAGAAAAAGAAGACAGAGAAACAAGTACATGAGGCGGATGATACGGGCAAGGAAGAAGAAACTCATCGGGAGGAACAGCCTAAGGAAAATACTGATGGTCAGGATTCCACTACAGAACAGGCGGATACAAAACAGGATAATAAGGAGCAAAAGGATTCCCACCACGATGAAGATGAAGAAGATGATTATGATATCGCGGAAGAGGACGAGAGTAATCCGCTTAACAGAGATATTCAGGTGTGTTGTTCCGAATTCTCTACCATGAAAGAAGGTGCTCACCCCACAGATATGTCCAAACGTCTGTTCTCCTTCCAGATATTTAACCCAGTGGCTCCTCATCATATCGGCTGGGCCGTGGGAGCCTTCGATGTATGGGCTCTTCCTTCTCTACAATCTAGAGAAGACGCATTGGATGAAGATCCAGATGAAAATTACGAAGCAAAAAAAGCCAGTCAAGCAGATAACAATGATATTATTGATGATATCGAAAATAATGATGTTATTCCAATAAGGATTTACACGTTACCTACACAAGACGTGGATGAGAAGACAGTTTTGAACACTACAATAGTCTGTCAAAAGATTATGGATTTTTATGCCAAGGAATTTGGTTCTTATCCATTCACTTCCTATTCGATTTTATTTCTCCCCACATTAGTCTGCTCCACAATGGATTTTGCAAGCTTGACGCTTTGTAACACAAGGTTATTGTATCCACCGGAAGTTATAGACTCTATGCTGCCGACAACAAATGAATTGGCTTGGTCTCTAGCAGTCCAGTGGGCGGCAGTGAATATCACACCAATGGAAATAAATGATATATGGTGCTGTTTAGGAATGGCAGGTTACATGGTATTCCAATTTTTGAGAAAAATTCTGGGGAACAATGAATTCAAATATCGACTAAAAATGAACAGTGAAGCAATCGTTGAACAGGATTGGGAAAAGCCACCTATTGGGGCTACATTCACCACTGCTTCAATGCCCATTTCGAGAACGAGCAAAGATCTGGAGTTCATCAAGCTAAAAGCCCCCATGGTATTATACATTTTGGATCGCAGAATGACAAAAACGGAGCGTTCTTTCGGAATGTCACGTATTCTCCCTAAGATATTCTTACAGGCTATGTCTGGAGACCTGCCGAATAACTCACTTTCATCGTCACATTTTCAGTACGTGTGTGAACGTGTAAATAAAAACAAATTGGAAAGCTTCTTCCAACAATGGATCTATGGTTCTGGTGTTCCAATCTTTAGAGTAACGCAAAGATTCAATAAAAAAAGGATGATGGTTGAAATGGGTATTAGGCAATGTCAGGACCAAGAACTGTCACAAGATAAAATTGTGGGTAAAGAAGGCTTCTGTTCAAGTGCATTGAATCACTTACAACATCCCGTCAGAGCAATGACGCCATTTTTTACTGGTTCCATGACTATAAGAATCCACGAAGCAGATGGTACACCTTATGAACACATAGTAGAGTTAAAGGACGTTTTCACCAAACTCGATATCCAGTACAACACAAAGTACAGAAGATTGAGAAATAGAAAGATAAATGTGGGGAGACCTTCTAATAAAGCTGCTTCTCCGGATTTGGAAGAAGATTTGGAGTTCCAAGAAGAAAAAATTGATAACAGCGCTATTCAGAGATTAGGAACTGTTTTGAGTAGTCCAAAGGACTGTAAAGATTGGGACCTGACGGACGCTATTGTTACTACGGATGGAAATGAAGCACAAAGGCAGAATGAGGCATTTGAATGGATAAGAATAGATTCTGATTTCGAATGGATTTGTAAAATCTATGTGAACCAACCTGATTATATGTTCACTTCACAGCTACAGCAGGATAGCGATGTGGAGGCTCAAGTCGAGAGTATCAAGTATTTTGAAGATGTTATCATTCATTCTCCGAATAATTCTCAAATATACTCCTCCATTTTAACTAGAACCGCCATGGATAAAAGATACTTCTACGGTGTAAGATTGGAGGCCTGTAAAGCCCTGGCTAGGTATACAATGAAAGACCACGACCCAGCCCATTTTACGGGAGGTGCAATGCACCTTATCAAGATTTTCCAAAATTTGTTCTGTTACGAAGGATCCAGTATTCCATTGAATAATGATTTTACGAGTTTCCAAGAATATTTCTTGCAAAAAAATATCCCCAAATTTTTGGCCTTAGTTAGAAACGAGAGAAATGAGTGCCCACATTTTGTCAAACAATTTGTTTTGGATATCCTCACTTACAATGAAAATTCAGAAAATCTTTATGATGACACGCATTACCTATGCAGTTTGATAGAGGCTGCAGTTGACTGCTGTATCAGCAATAAAAAGGACCAAGAATTTTTAAATAAGGTACTGGATCAACTACACAGGTATGCCAATCTAGATGATTGGATGCCCACTTACCAGCTGCTTGTCAGAAGAAAGCTAATGGCAGAGAAGTTGAAACTCAACACTGAAGGATTATACAAATTTGATGATTTAAATGAGGTCTTAGAGCAGACCCTATGTGAGATAAGCTTGACCTTAGACAATGGTATTCCAAGATATAGAGAAGGCCTTCAAGATATTACTCTGCTGGCATTTAAGATACTTTTGTTAGAAGGTGGGTTGAAGAACAAGGAGGCTCTGAAGTATTTTTTCTTAGCTCTCTGTTATACGCCAGATGTGTATGTCAAGGAAAAGTTGGTGGATGTGTTCGTTACTAGTTTGAATTTCGTTGCCACCGAAGGCTTGCAGCTAAAATTGGATGATGACCTCAACTCTATAGCAAAACAAATCAATCCCGAGAGCCTCTCCATAGATGATACAAATGAGGATACTGTTCTCATTACTGAGAATCCTGAATCTGAAATTAATGAGCGCAGACAACAGAAGATGAGGTCAAGTATTAGAGGATTGCTCACTTTGTTGAAAAAACAATTCAGAGACTATCAACCTCTGAAGACTATTTTGTGGAGTGTTTTGCACGTTCCGGTAACGAGTCTCTACCAGAAGAAAAGGTTGTTTGACATTACAAGAATCATGTATTCATTGATCGATAGCTTTAATGTCGTTTTGCCTATTCCAAGAGATAAGCGGCTTGTTGCCCGCTGTTTGGGTGATAACAAGGTGGTCATCAAGAGGGAAGCTCTTCTAAAGGTTCATTTACCCCCAAAAATAAAACTGGTCTCCAAGCCAAGCATTACAATGAATGCTAAATCAGCATCGGCTTCAGCCGCAGCGCCGGCAGCCGCGCCAGTCGCTCCGGCATCACCAGCACCACCAGCACCACCAGTGCAACCGACACTACCAGTACAACCAGTGCAACCAGTTCAACCACCACCTGCTAACAAAGTTAAGATTAATCTGACAAAAGCATCTGCTAAATCTAAAAAGTCTGAAAAACCTGAAAAACCTGAAAAGCCCGAAAGTACCACTACCCGTAAGTCCAAACAGACCAAGGGTAATGTTGATAAAATAGGACTTTTACCATTGAGATTCGCTAGAATTTCAACAGCTAAAAAAAGAGTCGATATCTCGTCTGCTCCATTTAGTCAAAACGTACAAATTTTGAAAGCTAATAGTAGATCTTTCACTTTAAAATTAAAAATACCAAAAAAGGAAGATCAACTAGAACAGCCTCAGCCGCCAGAAGGACAATAGCCATGAAATATAATCTTAGGAGAAATAATAATAAAAAAAAAAGTGTAATAATACTAGCATTTAGAAATGATCGCATCTTATATTTTATCTCTACAATCACTCTGTTCTATATGAATCACGTGTAATGGTTTGTCGTAAGTCGAATCATTGTTGCTGATCAAGTAAGTTGATGATCAAGTAATGTGTTATGAACAAAGTCTTCATGACACTATTATTGTAAAAACTAAGACTATCGAAGTCAATTTTGTTATTTTGACCTGCTTGTGTTATAATTGCTACTTTCAGTTGTGATGAGTGACAATGTGGTTACTTTGGAATTTCTTGGTGATCCTGGCATATAGTGGGATCTTAATTTGCTGTGAAGACAATTATAGTGCCTCATCATCGGTAATTGTGAATGAGACTCAGTCTAGTGGAAGTTCATGTCAGTCACCAAAATCTTTAAACGAGGATTTTAGTACTTTGAGCTCAAAAATTGGTTGGGAAACGCCTTCCACATCCAAAAATGTTACATTATCCAGCTCTAGTAGAGGCGGTAGTAAGAGTTTTAGCAGTAATAATGACAGAACTTCTATGCTTATGCAACAACAAGCTGTCAAGTCATTTGGCCCTAATGCAGCAGATTTAAAACAAGGAACTGATACGTCCAATCAGACCTTTCTTTCGTTCAACGAATGGAGATTAGCAAAGATAAATCAAGAAGTTATACAAGAACAACAAAGATCGAAGGCTAAGGAACAAATGGAGTCGCTCGAGTCAGAACCGCTTGGAGATGATATGGAAATTGAACTTTCTGTTTTTTCTACGACTGATGCTATTAAAGACAAACAGGAATCTGAACCAGAAGGAAAAGTTTACAATCATAAATTCAACTTTGCATCTCTGGACTGTGCCGCTACTATTGTTAAGACAAACTCAGAGGCTTCTGGAGCTACTTCGATTCTTACCGAGAATAAAGATAAGTATCTGTTGAACCCCTGTTCGGCTCCTAACAAATTCATAATTATTGAGTTGTGTCAAGATATTTTAGTGGAAGAAGTTGCTCTTGCCAATTTCGAATTTTTCTCGTCGACATTCAGTAGAATTAGGCTTTCAGTATCAGATTTGTATCCGGTGGCTAAAAATGGTTGGAGAGTACTTGGTGAATTTGACGCGGAGAATTCAAGAAATTTACAAAGTTTCCCAATACAAAATCCCCAGATTTGGGCTAGATATTTAAGAATTGAAATACTTACTCACCATGATAAGGAATTTTACTGTCCCGTGTCTCTAGTAAGAGTTCATGGTAAGACAATGATGGACGAGTTTAAGATGGAAAATACTCAGGAATTACCTTCTAACCAAGAAAATTCACAAGAAGTGGAAGAACCCGAGGATGATACTAGTGAGCAATGCATAAATGAGATTATAGAAAAATGTAACTCATGGCCTTCGATTGATCCTGACAATATTACTTATCTGCCTGATTTACCAGAAACTTTCTCAAATTGTCAATCGAAATTGGTTCCACTCAAGTTTGAAGAATTTTTGAAAGAATTAAACAGGTCTCATTGTTTGCCTAAGAATAAGAATAACAGTTCAACTTTCTCTCCATCGCCAGCTTTTTCCACAGAGGAATCTATATTTAAAAACATCATGAAACGTTTAACCACGTTAGAGAGTAATGCAAATTTGACTGTACTATACATTGAAGAACAAAGCAAACTACTGGCTGAATCCTTTGAACAGATGGAAAGAACTCAATTTTTTAACTTCGACAATTTGGTATCCATTTTCAATCAAACAATAATGGAAAATTTAAACGTACTGAGGGTTTTCGCAAATCAATTGAAGGACCAATCAATACGAATACTGGAAGAACAAAAACTTAATAACGATCAATTCACCACACAAAATACCATTAAACTTGCGAACCTAGAGAAAGAACTACGAATACAACAAAGATTTGCATACACCATTACCACTGGATTAATTGCCGTGATGGTATATTTTATTTTTCATAGAGAATCATATCTGGATAACCATAAAAAGTCAATTAGTACCGATACTCAAGCTGTAGAAGAAAACAAGGAGATTGTAGATAGTATCTAGTATATTAGTCATTAAAGGATGTATAATATATATATAGTTAATGTTATTTAATGTAAGGGTCCATCCTAAAATTGGAGGAAAAATAAACAAAAAATAAAAAATGAAAATAAAAATGAAAATAAATAAACCCTGTATTATTCGTAGTCCACGTAAATTTTCTGAGTATTTTACAGCTGTTTTTGTTTATTATTCTTGTATCATAATTTCGTTGAAGCATGCTAATCAAAATAATCACTTTGATTGCTGGATTCCCTTAATATAACCAAATGGTTATTACCTCGGGAATGACGGGTATTTGATCTCAATGGTTTTTTAAAAGCATCTGATGTACTTGATCTTGGTGAGACACTACTGACACTGCTACCTGTACTCAACCGAGGTCGATTGCTAAAAGTTGAATTTGCAGAAAGCGGAGTTGGTGGGAAATTATGGAAATTTTGACCGCTACCAGCCTTTGTATGACGAACAGTACCATTGTAATTATTAAAATTTTGAAAAACAGGTGTCGATGGATTCAAAATAGATGACGATGTTGATGATGTTGTTGGTGTATTAACATCTGTGCAATTCAAATGCGGTGGTATATTAAAATCGTTGTTGTTAACATAAGATGATGATTGTGAACTTAGTAATGATAAATCTTGTGAAAAATCATCATCAATCATTAACTCGTCTTCTTCCGTCAAATCATTATTTCTTTGTAAGCCTACCAATTTATCCACGGAATTTAAAATGGATTCCCAAATCCAATTGGTCATTGCATCAGCATATGGGGTAATTGTGCCTAGATTTAATGAATTTGATAATGCAGTTAATTGTGATTCAGTTTCTAAGTGTTCTTTTCTAAAATTGTATAACCAATGGGTAATTGGGTATTTCTTATATTTCTTTAAAATAACCCTTTGATTAACCATAGAATCATCACAATTCTTATCTTGAAAGATTTCTTTTATCAAGTAGTAAAGGCATTTCCTGATAGATTGGAAATTTTCTGCATTTAACGATAGTGAGAGATCATTTGACAAACTATCGCCAGCGATATGGAAGCAAAGATCATCTAAATTTTCAAACTTGTCCCACTTAATTTGATTATCAATCAATTGATTTAAAAATTGTGAAAAAGAGTCATTCTGAATTACTTTACAAGCTAGCAAAAGTACCGAGATGGCTTTGACTGAAGAAGTATAATTCATGAATTCCCTTTCATATAATGTCAAATCACAGAGGAATGATGTTAATGATAAAAATTCTGTATTTTTAGGTAACGTTTTCATTGATGATGTGGAAAGCAACCATTGGACTACATCAAATGTAGAGACTAATGAACCTACTGACCATTCTAATGTAGATAAAATATGCTTTTCCATTTGAACAAACATTTTAGGTTCATAAATTTGACGACAGAGTAAAGCAAGCTCCCTCAATGTGGGGATCCTCGTCTTTTTATCCTGATATTTAGCAGCAATCCACAACGAAGTAGCTGCTAACAATTGATAATGTCTCTTATAGACAATTCTCTTACAGCAGTACTTGTCAGCGATAAAACATGCCAGGAAAAAAGTCTCTTGTGAAAGTTTGAAGAAAAGGTGTAATTCCATTATAAAGTCGATAATGTATGGTCTCATACTCCAATTGATCTCAGGTTGGTTATCGATCATTGAAGAATTCAATGTAGTACAAGAACCTTCTAACGTTTGCAAATATTCTAAAATTTCATTTTTAAACGGTCTAATTGAAACTTCACTAGTGATCTGTTCAGATCTAATTAGTTCTGGATGTAATGACACATATTTCTTCATGTTTCTTAATCCGCCCTTTTTTAATAGTTTATTCTTCCCCTGTTGTCTTCGGACTTCAGATGGTATATGATATTATTCTTAAATGAAGGAAAGGAAAGGAACAATTGGAGCTCACACCTTATCGAGTTCTTCTTCAAACCTCGAGGATGATTTTATTAAATGAAAATAAATAAAATTTGGATACGAGAGAAAAGATGAAAAATCTACTATACAAACTCTTGTTGCTCTTATACTCAAGTGCCCTTTTTGCAAGAATTTATTTAATTACTAGAAAAAAGTAATATCGAAAAGCCCTACCGCGAACTAAGCATACCTACATAGTATCAATATTTGCGTTACCATTGTTATCAAAGGTCAGCTGCAAAGGGGTAAAGGGAAAGAAGGAATGAGTGCTCTAGTCTCGCTATACTCTAGTCTATCCTAGCTTAGTAGCTGTAGTAGTTGCCTCGGTAAAGTGTATTAAGAGTAATCTAAATACCAATTCCGTTATAAAACAGAAATTTTGCCAATACAGGTATATACAACTACGAAAAGTAATACTACTTAACAAAGAATTCTAATGCTATGTAGCTCTTATTGCATCGCAACTCTGACTATCCCTATACGTTATAACTTATCAATTGGGTTAAAATATTTCGAGAAATACTCGATATGTATGTCTTTCTCTCTGATTCATTTATTAACGTGATTCATTAAGACAATTTGGATTTTCACCTTTAATTATCTCGAAGCGTTAGCTATGTTTACTAGTAAAAGTAAAAAGGACTGAAGGCAATGTAGACCACTTTTAACTACAAAAGGTAAAGGCGCGTAAAAGGAAAGGTTTTATGTAGATTGCAGATCTATTTCAAATATGACTCGAGGATTCGTGACATAGTGATAATTATTATTATACTCGGATTTAAGAGGAAAAGTTTCGTGGATTTCTATTTCTTTAACAAGTTAGCAGCACATGCAGCACATGTAGATGCAGCAATGAAGTCAAAAAGTCTTAATATCTATGTATGAACCTCTTGTGCATCGGAATGATGTAGCACCAACTACTGGGTGCCGTAATTTGCAACTTTATGGGTATTGTCTCTGCTTGTCGGCAATTGTGCCTGTGGGGAGCACTATCGAGAATGAAGAGTCTGGCCTATCGATCTTGAATTACAAGGACTACAATATTTCTTTTTCTTCTTGCTAGAACAATGGCAATTTTTCCGAAAACTGGCCTCGAACTGGAAAAACCTGGAAAATGTGTAAGAGCTCGAGGGTGGAAAACCGTCCGACGGTTTTCCAAGCAAAGGGGGGGTGGATGATACTGGTTGTGATCTTGAAGGATACGTAATGAGATAAGCTAGAATTGGGAAAAGGCTTGGGCCTGGGGCCTTGGGCTTTGGGCTTCGGAATTTGGGATTTGTGATTTACGGTAAATTAAATAAATTCGTGCGCAATGATATCCTGGCGTCAGTGTAACCTGACACAAACAAAAATATTAAAATAAAATAAAATAAAATCGAAAAAATAATATTATAAAAACAAAAATAATAATTACAGTAACAATGCGTACAGATGTATTTGTCCTTTCGCTTTCTTCAACAAATTAACTGAATCCCTTTTGTTTTCCCATGCTCTGGTTCCTAACAGCAATCTTGTCTACTGCGTTAGCAGCACAATTTGTCGTTCAATTGCAAGATAAAACTGCGTTGAATGCAGTCTTGAACAGCTATGCCTTGAGTTCTGATCAACAAGGTCCAGAAATTACCGATATTTTTGAATTAGGGTCGTTTAGAGCGTTTACAGGAGATTTTTCTGGTCCTATTTTACAGAAATTGTACAATGATCCAAATGTATTGGCAATTTCTAGAGACGGAAGCTTAAAATTACAAGAGATCGTTTTACAAAACAATGCACCCTCTCATTTGGTTGGCCTTTCTTCAATTTCACCGTTATCTCATCAACCGTTTATTTATCGTTCCAATGGCGGTAACGGCGTTGATGTTTATCTATTAGACACGGGGATTGACATTAAACATCCAAATTTGTCCAAGTTGAACATTCTTAGGATGGCAGACTTAACGCAATCGCCTGTGCCTCAAGGCACTGATCCTCAAGGTCACGGTACTGCTATGGCGGGTATAATTGCATCAGAAACCTTTGGTGTACTTAAGAAATGTAACTTGGTTGACGTTAGAGTTGCTGATTCTAATGGAGATGTTAAGTTGAGTACAATCTTACAGGCATTGACGTTGACACAACGTCACATTGAAGGAACGAAGAGACCTTCCGTGGTAGTAATTCCATTAGAAGTGGAAGACGGTAACAATCCAATTCTAACTGAAGCTATCGCCAGTTTTGATCAATCTGTACCTATTATCATTCCAGCTGGTAACAATGCACAAGATGCCCTTAATTTCAGTCCCGCCAACGTTAATCCAAAGCCTAAGAACATAATTGTCGTCGGTTCAGTTGATGTTAACAATAATCCTACAAAGTTCACAAACTATGGTTCAAACGTTGATGTTTTCACTGTAGGTGAACAAATTACGACTTTACAATCAACTGATCTGGATTCTCAAGGATTGTCGAATTCCCTAACGAGACAAGTATCAGGCACTTCGGCTAGCAGCGCTATTACAGCAGGAGTAATTGGTTATTATATGTCATTAGGATTGAATTCGACACAATCGATCAACAAAGTTCTACAGTACAGTAGATGTGCTAATACGTTTGCAAAGCATTCAACTAATACTAATGAATGTGCAAGGCTTCTACAACTTCAACCTTGATTTAGCGCGACGCGCATCAACATATGTCTTCTATATAATGAATAATTTTAGCTCTATCTTTTAATGTAATAAAACCGTCCTCAAAGTATCAAGAATATGGTCGACCCCAATGATCTATCTACCACTGTATTGAAAGCAAGAATTGCACTATTAGCAACAGCTATCGGTGGTCCCGATTATACTTCAAATCTAGATCCACCACCGTACAAATTGGGTGACGATTGTTTAGCATGTCTTAAAGATTTGAAAAGGTGGTTTAGATTGGTTGATGAGAACCAAAATCGTTGGGATGTAGCAATAGCAGCTGCAGAATACAGGATTTTACAAGACGATCTGATACCAATTCTAATCGATTGGGAGAATAAATGTTCATTGGCGCACAAACTGAATAAAGATTCATATAACAAGGAATATCATGACAACATAGCCCTATTATGCGTTCAACTAATAGTTATTATGACATGTCCCCAAGTATTAACAGATCAATCCACAGCCAGACAAGTAGCCGTTTACAGTGAATTAAAGAAACGTCAATTAGAATATAAAAGAGATATACTGATGGCAGAAAGAGGTAAGGTATTGAGGGCAATCGTAAGGTTGGCTTCAAAAGTTATCAAAATTGATAGAATTGATAGAACTCCCAGAGATAACGTTGTGTTAAGGTTAATTATCAATTTATTTCGTAATGTTGTAGCCATTGAACCAGGTGAATTAAACATCACGAAGAAGAAACAGATTTCCACCAAGGGAATCAACAGTGTAGACACTTTACCACCAGGTGTCTCAATGGATGATATATCATTGAACACAGTCATTGCGGCATTCCAAAAGAACAAGGTTTTAGGATTAGTGTTAACGTTAGCATCATCCATGTCAGTGGAATTTGAACAAGATTTTATCAATACACCTTTGATGGAACTTATGTTTTACTTAACAAAGGACATTCCCCCTGAATCCCTTGTGGGCAGTGATAAACGGCAAGAATCACATAACGACAGTGACAGAGTTTCTTCAACAGGCGCAGAGTTGTTGAATTTACTTGATAAAGAGAACAATCTGAAGAAGAATGTGATTAAAAACACATCTACAAGGCATTCGAGATTTGGTGCGCTCTTATCCATTCAAACCCCTGATAGTGGTAGGTTGACTGTATCTGGTGGTGGTCAAAATTTATTAGATGATAGCACTGCTTTGAATAAATTGGACAGTAGAAAAAAATGGAATAAAAGATCCGTACAACATCGTGATGATATAGTAGCTGAGGGCTTACCCAATAGTTTATTAAATTCAGGAACTAAATCAGGGTTCTCTCTTGATTCTACCATGATGAAATTTGCACATTTTATCGATGATTTCATAGATTCCAGTTTTAACACCTTGTTACACAGCGTCACAAACCAATACACAGGGGATCAAGATCAAATGACCACTTTGGAAAAAACTGAATATTTATTATTTTTCTCGTGGTTTGTAAAATACCAAAGAGAGAAATGTAATAAGGATTTAGCCGCCGATATAAGTTCTGTGGATTCAGCTTTACAAGAAACATCATTTATCTTAGTTTCTACAATATTGCGTACCGGGTATGAACTGAAAAACTGGGCTGCTGTTCATGCGGGAATGATTGCATTCAATGAATTATTACTTTTAATAAGTTCCATCCAAGATCCATACAATAGCGATGAAGTGGAATTTATCGTGGGAAAATTATTCAGTGACGATAGAATTCAACTGCTAACAAGTCTTCCGAAAACTGCATTTAGATATTCTCTGCAATATATGAAGAGTTGTGTCGAATTGGTACATACGGTGTTGGAAACGTTAGAACAGTATACCAAGGATAATTCTTTAACTGTCACCAGGAAAACAAAAAGTACTAAAAGAAAGGAAATTACGGAAGAGCAAGTTACTGTTTTGATGGACTCCCAAGGTATAGGAAGAGATGAAGCTCTCGATCTTTTGAATCCATCCTTTAAAAAGATGGAATTTAATTTCATGAAAGTGTTGAAGAAGTTTTGCGTTGAATCAATCGTCGATACTTATATCAATTATCTTCAAAGGTTTAGAGAATTGAATGACACTGAAATTAAGAAAGCCATTTATTTTTTGCATCGTGTATTCGTACAAGCTTCAGAACAATCAATTTTATTTCGACTTGACCTGATAATGCTCCTAAAAGACATGCTTGCCCCCGATGGGGTGAGCAGAAAGTCTCGAGTGAGAAAGCATATTGAGCAATTCTCAAACTATTTTCTATACAAATTAAAGAAAAGACTCAAGAGCTCGCCCTCGTGGTACATTGGATTGCTGTTCCCGTTGTTATACGGGAGTGAGGTCGGCTACTTTCAGAAATACGGTGAAGTCAAGCCACATAAGGAGAATAACTATCACGCAGTTCCTCCTAGTCGGTTTAAAAACATTGAAGATGAAGAACAATTGCCTGAATCGGTTCTCAAAGACATGAAATTTGGTATTCTTGTTTCCACCTTAATTGATGATGGGAAGGAAGAATTGCTTATCAGTTTGATATCACATATGCAAGTGGCTCTTGATCGTTTTAAATCATGGCTTTCAGTCAACGTGCAACATGAAAGAGAGACAGAAAACTCTCCTGATGAAATACTCGGTTCTGAAAATTTCAATGGATCCAAGCCCTTCATATTCGACAAAGATTTCCGTACGCTTTTGGATTTGATCGGTTATTCTTTGCCGCTCAATGTAGAAGAACAGTGTAAACTTCCAGGAAATGTTGAAATCGATTCCCTTCAAGATTCTTTGGAATTGGTGAAAAAACACCTGGCTACACCCTTCCAAACTCCTAATGGACTTCCATCTTCCTCATATCTCCTAAGACCCAAGTTGAATGCATCTGGGTCGAATGCAGAAGATGATGGTTGGCATGGGGATGATGAATATGATTACGAAGAACCGGGGATTGTACCAGATGGTCAACAGCTATTTGTGACAGATGATGATGCATACTTCGAAGAGCTTGAAAAGGATATGGGAGATAAATTGTCAGGTAAAGAAACTGATAAAGATAAAGGAATTGCCAAATCAAAGAAAAAACCTAAAGCCAAAACCAAAAGATCCAGGAAACAAAAGGACAATTCTTCGTTACCATTGCATGATATTGGTGAACAACCTGAAAAAACTAAGCAGCGTAAGGATGTTTTGAGTAAAGATTTCATTAGTGATTCTGAAGAAGAGGAAGATAATATCAATCCATTGTTTTTTGAAAATGAAATGTATATGAGATGGTTACTTGATAAACATAGAGGGCAACTTCCAGAGGAAAGGTATGCTCTCTTCGGTAAATTTTCTGCCGAAAGGATTGCTAATAATGGTTCCCTGGTGAATGATTATTCCGCATTATTTGGTGGTGCTGTACCAGATCTGGAGGATTTACGTAGTTCAGAAACAACTAGCGATTCACCTGATAGAACATTGATATCTTTATCGAGGCGGGTCGCAGCTGAGATTGAAAAGGCCTCTGAAGAACCTGAACCTCAGAATACTCACGAGACAGATCTTTCAGATTCTGAAGTATCCATGGACGACTTTCCGGTAAGCACATCCAATGCTGATGCTAGAACGAGCCCTTTAACCAAGCGGCCAACAACTGATCTCTCGTCTTCAGAAGATGACAACAGCACTGGACATGCAAACCTGTCGAGAAAAAAACGTAAAGTTCTATTTGCTGATGACGAAGATGATGATTGAAGAATACAAGCTCTAAAAAGGAAAGAATCACTTTTTTTTTTAGATTTCATTTTAACCATTAGAGATATTTGAAAGCTTCATAGCTCACACTGCTTCTCGTCAGTGCCATTCATCGTATCTAGAATAGTTTGTATGCTACTGATTAACATGATGCTAAAGCCAAACGCAATACATGCAAAATGGGGCAATTTCTGCCTAAAGGTTTTATCACTAGTAAGTAGTAAGTTAACCCATGGCGGCAAAATATAGGCCATCATCGATGCTGTCGTAGCACCGATCAACTCGAAAATTGCTCCTAAGTTACAAGTCAATAAAGAAATGGACATGGTTCCAAATACTAAAATTGTAGTAATGATAAAATGATTGCTCTTGGATAAAACATTGGGATCACCATTGGGTTGATGTCCGCCAATAAATGAAGCAATCACATCTCTTAACACAAAAATTTCTAGTGGGAAAGTCGTAAGCATGTTAAATCCAAAGCATAATCTGGCAATGTTTACCGCCTTATCGTCTGCGGAAAAATTGTTTAAAACATTACCTTTGGTATTTTGACCAAAGGCCGCAAAGCCTGAGAACCCCATAATCATACAGAATACCACAGAAATTGAAGTACTAATATGTGTTAATCTATTGAATTTTCGTAAACTTCTGTTCTTGATGGAGAAATAGATAAAACTCGTATTATGATGGCATACCAATGCAAACGATATCACAGAAATACCACGGAAAATCCTTGGAGTAACCAAAATATCTTCCCAAGTTAGAGGGTCACGCTTGGCATGAATTTCCGGCCCTCTTATAATGACGGTAAACACGATAATAACCATGCTAATGAGCGCCAAGAAGGACGCCTTTGACAATGCCGCAATATTCCTCTGTAGAGCCAATGGGTACGATATGCATATAGTTACAATGGTAATAATCAATCTTCTACTGAGAAAGACACTATTCTGATGGATGAAGGCTCTGAAAACGTGAGGTAAAGTATCACCAATAATAATACAAAACCCAATGCAACCACCAAATGCAAACAGACCGTTAGCTGTTAAAACGGCAATTCTACCACGCTTGCCCATGGCAAAAGCGACCGTATCTTGATAAGTCTTCTTGCCAGCAAGAGTTAAATTGATGACAATTAATCTTAAAGTCCAATCCACCAGGACGAAAAGCACTAAATATGCAATTATAGCGCCCACGATTCCAGAATTTTTTATTGCTATAGGTTGGCCAATAACACCTGCTCCCAAAATACTATTAGCCATGTTCATAAATGCCCATTTCATTGTGGATTTCTTATTGTTTTCACGTATCACGTCGTTGACAAATTCATCGTCATTATCATAATTATCATCAATACCATATTCTAAATTTGTAGTGTCATTAGTGCCTTCTCGATCTTCTGGCTCTTCTTCTTCGCCTTCTAAACTGTTGTGAGAATCTTTCTTGCTGCTGTTATTTTGACTTGTGAAATGAGACAGTTCAAATTCTGGATCAGACCTAGTTCCCAGCTGATCTGAACCGGTCAAAGGTTCGTAGCCTCTACCACCAGACATCAGATACGGACTTTTTTTTCTACCAGATCTTATCTTCTTGTTTTAACATATATATATTCGTAGATATAACTGTGTTTATATTTTATACACGGACAATGTTAATTCGAGAAATTTATCGCTCTTAATAGCATCACGTGTAGATGAGCTTCGTAATCTTTTCCAACAGTATTATATTTCTATTGAATCTCCTGGGCATCGTCATACTGGTCTTCTGTATTGGATGCGCTTTCGTTGTCACTTTGTAGGACGCTCTTTATGCTTCGATGACGTTGAACGTCTTTCTTCTTGGGAGAAGGGCTACCGTTATTACGGTTCGTATTAGAATTAACATTTTTACTCCCATTTCCATTAGTCTGTGGTGCCTCTGAGGTACCGCTCTCCTCTTTTAATTGCTCGCCCAATTTATCTAAATTGTCAAGCAGTTCTTTACTGGAATTTGAGTTTTCATTCGATTCGGAGATCTTGCTACTGTTCTTCTTCTCCTTCTTTTCATCCTCAGTCTTCTTCTCTTCTACTTCGCTTGATCTCGGATTATCTTCATTTATGTTTTCCTTTTCTTCCTGAATGGTTTCTGGAGAATGGGTTGGCTTTTGTGGTGTTGAATGTTCTTTCTCTTTTTTAGGAGATTCAGTTTTTGTCTTTTGATCATCTATTGGAGTGTCACCACCAGCCTCGAAATCAAATGTATCGGGTTCATTACTATTGTTAGCTGGTTCTGATGCCGCCACTGGTGTAGATGGGACTGGTGGGACCTGTGAGTGTTTCTCTCCATAAGCTTCCCCTGTAGGTGTTTCGTTTGAAGATGATCCATCTTTATTCACAGAACCATTAATATCATGTGTAGTCGTTTTGCCAGCGGCATTATTACTACCATCGTTAATCACAAGGGGACCAATCTTAGACGTAATACAATCGTCCACATTCCATATACCAATATGAGTCCAATGGAGCATACTACGAAGTCTGCATAGTTGAATCCATGCCCACTGAATATTGGTGGTTGGGGCGCCAGCCTGTGAGACTGGTACTTCTGGTGTTACCGTAGTATTCTTGCTATTCAATGCATTCATGCCAGCCATGAAACTTTTTCTCGCAGTTTTACGGTTTTCCTTCTTTGAATCTCTATTTGGCTTGTCCTCATTACTGTTTACCATGGAGACTTGAGAGAACTCTTTTGAATCGCCTTTGGAAACACTGGTTAATGAAACTTTTTCCAGTTTCCAGGCTCCTAATTTCAATGAACGTAAGAATGCAAATATTTCACAAGTTTGTCTTATTTTCAAAACGCAGTATTTGCACAGTGGGAACGTGTTGTTGACTGTCACTGTTCCATCGTCAGCGCGGCTTTGAGTCTTGAGGATATGCAGACGAGCATGTTCGACAAGATCATCCCTGCATTCTCCACAAATAGCACATTTCTCACGTAGAGCGACCGGTGGAGAATCGGATGGATAGTTAAACAGATTTAAACTCTTCGTCATACTGCTGCTTCTAGAATGATTACGTTTTGTTGTCGTAGATGTATTACTAGTAGTAGCGGGGCTATTTTCAAGGCTATTACTATTATTACCGCCCATTTTGCTGTGTTGGTTTAGCATTGGAGAGGCATAACCATATTGATGCATTTCATTGAGACCACTGATTGGTTCTACAGCAACTAGACCTTCTATCATAAGATTGACTAGAGTTCTCTTAAGGATCCAGCCTAGGCCACTTGCATTTTCCAATTTGAGTACAGGTTGGATTTCATCATTAACTAATCTTCTCAGCAGTTTGGAATCTGAAGCAGTATCCTTAATATCTTGATAGTCGGGTAAAACTGCCAAAAATTTTAAAAATTCGTGGTAAAGACCTAAATCATAACGAACCGCCGTAATGTTTGGTGAAAAGATAGGGCCTAAAGGAGCTTCAATTTGACGACCATGGCTGGAACTTAGATTTTTACTTAAGGAAGCAGCCAGGTTAGCATTATCAGATGCATTCGCTAGGGTCTTTACTTGTTCACTTGCCATACTATCATCATCCAAAGTTTGGATAACTTTCTTAAGATGTCTTAGTTGCAGATTCAAAGTTTCCAAGAGCGCATCTCTTTCATGCAACTGTTCCACCAATTTAGCATTTCTCAACTCAGTAGCATGGCTAGCTTTTCTAGCATCCGCCACCATATTGTTTGCTTCGTCAAATAGAGATGCCGTAAGTTCCTCCACTTCATGATTCAGCTTGTCAGCATTAGAATCAGCTTCAGTCCGAGCTTCCTTCTGTTTTCGCAGTTCCTCCCTAAGTTTGTTCAATTGGGCATCCTTATTTGACTCTCTTTTCTCTAACTCTGCGAAATTCTTCTTCAGCTTTTCATACTCTTGCATAGCACCGCCATGGCCTTCAATAATCTTGTTGGCTTGGTTTAACTCCTTTTCCAAAGTTGATTGCCTCTCAATAGACTCAATTAACTGTGTTGATAGAGACATGATCTGGGTGGAAACCCGCCTAGATTCCTCAACTTCTGAAGGCTCTGACATGATTGAACAGCAGATAATTGAATTTATGGCCGATGAGTTCTTCAATAATTCATAGAACCAAAACCCCTAGACACGTATACGTCAGTTAAGTCTTTGTTTTGGTTCTCTTTATGGTGTTTATAGGCTGTTGATATTCTAAACAATGGATAAAGGTACGGTGCATCGCTATGTGCGGGTAAATCGCGCTGGATCATGAAGGATCTCCAAAAGAGATAGAATTGATCTAATTGTCACTTACGCTATAGAAATGAATATAATTATTAATCATTGAAGGGGCAAGGATATATTTAACGTTGTTCCCTTGCTTCTTCTTCAGTAGATCCTGCGTCTTCGGGCGCCACAGACTCTAGAACGTCCTTGAAAGAGGCAGAATCATCTCTTGAATCATCTCTTGCATCATCCCTCATAGTGTCTTCATAGATGGGGGGAGATGTATAACTTGCATCTTGAGTCCTTGTTTCGAATTTTAAGTTGTTCAAACTTCCATCACTTTGATGTTGTTGATGGTGGTACTGTTGTTGCTGTTCTTCAAAATGACGATTGGGTGTGACAGTAGCACTCCTACCGCCACTATCAGGTGTTTCCCGATGGCTTGAATGTGAAGAACTCAAAGCGTCCCTGTTGAATTCACTATCCGTCGGTGTCACAGGGGGGGTTTCGTCATCCAGGAATGCGAGTTTGTTACTGGATATTAATTCCCCATGACCTTGGGTTCTTCTTCTACGAGCTCTCAATCTTTCCTTGTGTCCATTCAACAATTCTTCACGTCTTGTTGGCGCCCCATTACCACTGAGTTCCATTAGTAGGTTTTTAGCTTTATCAGAAATTTCCTCTTCTTCATTTTCATTATTTCTATCAGCATTTCTAGAAGCTTTAATGGGCGACTCTAAATCCGACAAAACAGGTTTATTGTTTTTATTAGAGCCTTTATGCACAGTGGGTGAAGCTTCTTCTGCATTTGCGGATTGGTCTTGAGAAGCGTTCGGAGAATATACGATGGAATCCTCATTGCTATCCAAATCACTGATCAAATGAGCTGCAGCATCTTTATCGGCTTGTAATTTCCTTCTCATCAGAGCCCTCTTTCTAGCAGATGAAGGGTCCGAAGTAGTAGGTCCCGCATTTTTCAATTGGTCTAGCAATTTATCCATCATGGCACGCCTATCCTGATCATCGTCATCCGCAATGTCTTCGTCCTCATTAACAACGTAATCACGATTCTTAGATGGCGTTTGTTCTCTTCTTTGTTGCTCCTCAACCATCTTCTTGTGTCTTTCATAAACTCTTTCCTCTTCTTCCACTTTCAAGTTTTGATTCTGTGCCTTCTTATATTCTTGAACAAAGTCTGCGAATTTCTTGAAGAATGAATTCTTGGCAAATTTGTCACCTGTATCTTCACCATATTTTTGCATCAGATTTTCGAATTCCATGATGGACAAACGTACTTCATCATCGAGTAAATCGCATTTTTTACGTGCCTCTGGTAAAACAGGTAATACCTTAATTAACACCCTATCCAACGGATGAAATTTACTCGAATCACTCAAATTACCAATTTCTATAGATCTTTCCACATTTGTCACTGCTTGGCAATATTCGTTACAATCATTGACCAATTGGTCAATAGAAATCTTGGTAACATTCAACACTGGCTCTAATTCTTTGAGGAAATCGTTAAATGACGGATAATTTCCTCTGATAATCTTCTCCACATAGTTCAAGAAAGTCATGCTGTTATTAGTATCTTTAATAAATGTCAATCTTTGCAGAGTTGATAATTTGAAACCTTGTGCCCTTTTAGCGGTATCATTCATGAAATTACCGACAGCCAAAATCACATTGAAGATGTTACTGAGGTTTTCTGATTTCAAAATAGCGCCAACAGCTTTATCCACTTTCCTTAGTTTGGTTACCAATTCTAGGTACTCTTTATCATAAGATGTTATGACTTTAATAGCTCTCATACGTGAACCCCAATAGGCTTGTAAATTGAAAATAAGCTGTAAATAGATTTGGTCGGCTCTTTGCAAGTCGTTTGGGTCCTTTTCAGGGGGTTTAGCGTCTTCCAAAGACTTGATACCATCCCAATCAGTGGAATATGGTGAAAAATTTCTAGCTAAATTCACAGAAACCTCGGTTATCTCAGATTTGGATAAAAATTCAATGACACTTGGTGTTTGCATGAAATCACGGTCACACTTGAGAATCTTTATGACCAAATCATTGACAGACATATGCGAGTACATGTGGAGATTGATACCAAATTGTTGAGAAAAGTCGTGAGACAAAAAGGTGATTTTCTTTAGATCCTCCTTCTTTTTCGTAGCAAGGTTTTTGATTTCTCTTGCCGCGAACGCCTTTTCTAGCCCAGCTAGTACCCCCTTTTCATACAAATCACCAGCGAACTTTTCAGCAACACCTGAAGACCAAATAGAATCTTCAGTAGCATCTAATTTTTCCCAATGCAATTGCTTTAACTTCTTGTGAGGTTGAGGGTAGTTGTCGCGGAAGGTTGGCGTTTCCTCCAAATAGTTTGACATATCGGATCTGTACATCTTCTTTTGCCCAGCGAAGAGAGGTGGTGGTGGTGGAGTTGGAGAAGGTGTTGGAGAGTTAGAGCCTCCTAATGCCGGTGGTAGTGGAGGAGGAGGAATGGCAGTGGAACCCTTCACTGATGCCTGATTAAAGATAGGCAATGGCGGAGGAGGAGGAGGCGGTGGTGGTGCAGGTGCTCCAGTCCCGTGTTGTGGTGCTTTCTCTCCGAAAAGCATGCTAGGTAATGGGGGTGGTGGGGGTGGAGCCCGTTCATCAGAGTGAACTGAACCTGGATCCAAAGTAGGAGGAGCCTCTGGGGAGGAAGTTGAATTTTTATCCTTGGAAACGGTGTCATTGATGGATTGAGGAACCGTTGGTGAGGTTGCAGGTAAAGTATCGTCATCACCGGGCTCGTTACTTCCAGGGCTGGATGGATCATTCAAAGAAGGAGCTTTGGCAACTTTACGTGTTAATTCATCAAAATAAGGTGTAGCATTAGACTTCTTCATACGATTAGCAAATGAGGTTCGGTGGTTACTACTCTTTCTGTCAACACCAGGAAATGGTGAATTGGATATAGTTGTATTTTGGCCAGCACCATATTTCTGTGAAAGTGCCTCCAAAAACGAACCTGCACCTGAACCAAAGGATTTCTGAGAGAATTCACTTGCCGTGTCAGTCCGGCTCCCAGTAGCTCCATCATCATCTTCAGAACTGGATTCTGTAGATGATGAATCTGTATGCTGTTGTTGATTTTGAATTTCCACTTTCATTTTCATTGCAGTAAGCTCATTGGCAATACGATCCATTTCATCCATCTTTTCTTGAGCACCTTGTAAATCTTGTCCGTCTATTTCATCATCATTCCAATGAATGTCCCCTCCTTTGCTTTCCAATAGTGCATTTGCATTGAAATCAATACCAAAACCTTTGTAAGTAGTTTCTAACTCTTTCAATCTTTTCAATGCCTTGAGCCTCTTTTGATTGAATAATTCTTTAACTCTTTCTTCAACATTAAATTTCGTTACTTCATTTGTCTCTTTTTGAATATCACTTAACTGTTTTCTTAATTCGCTTAATTTCCTTACACCAGCTTTCTTTTTCGTTCCTGTACCTACAGGCTCTTCTAATTGCTTCTCTTCATGTTCTGCGAAATTGGTCATTTCCAATTCTCTGGCTTCTTGCTCTATACCTTCCATTTTCATTCTTAGCATTCTCAACCTTTTATTTGGTTGAACCGTTATACCAAATCTCTTGGAATCAACACTTAGATCCTTCCTTGTACGTTGTAAGCCATCTTGCAATGCTTTTTGTATGCTAGTCTGTCTATCAGGATCCAGCCCATTTACACTTTTAGTGACTTTGGTGCTTTTTGCCAAGTTTTCATCATCTGGTCTTGCGTTTAAGATTGTCAACATTTTACGCAATTCCACCTCATGTTCATGTTTTTCTAGCAGATGTTTTTTCTTCAACTCTTCTAATTCTGCTTGTAGATGACGATTAACTCTTTGATTCTTGGCTAAAATATCATCTCTTTGTTTTAATTCTTCCTCTAATCTGCCAACGATCCCATCACCTGTGGAGTTTAATTTTTGACGTAAGAAATCACGTTCAGCTTGAATTTCCTCCAATTCCTTAGTCAATTGTCTACTCTCTAAGATAGCACGACGGGCGACTTCATCAGTCTGCATGGCATCATAAAGACGTTGAATAGCCACATTGACACTAGATTCTTCATCTACCGCTGATACTGAGACGTTAGCTACTAGAGAATCCATCAATTTCAACTGTTTTGCCAATTTACTTGGATCTCCTCTATCATCTGCTACTTTGGAACTTGATAGGAAAAGGTGCTTGATTAAAGATATGAAAGTCTTCTCATTTTCAGTTCCCTTACAATAATCCCACATTGTCTGTAACATCATCATAGGATCTTGCATATTGACTTGAGTATTTCGGCCTTCGGATTCCAATAGATTGTTGATATCGTCCAATTTCCCATTTTCATAATATTCTATCTGTGCCGTGATTTTATCATAATCTAGTAATTTGAATCTATTCATAATCCGAAGAGCCCCCGCATTTTCTAATCTTGTTCTCAGGAGGACTCTTTGATTGACCACATCTGTTCCCATGCATAAATGGTTAATAAAAACCATAGTCCACTGTGAATATTCTAAGATGGAATTTTCACCTCCAGCAGCCCTAACTTCTTCAGATGCTCCTACAAGAGACCCCATCTTACCACGACCTTGTAAGGCGGTTTCCAAGCCAGTTAACCATGCTTGTACAATTTTGAACTGACTATCCCTCTTTAAATGAATAAATTGCTGAGGAGAGTTTTTCACAAATTGCATCATATGTAAATTCTCACCAATCATGAACTTTTTATCTAATGCCGTTAATATCACATCGAACCTTGACTTATTTTTTTTCTCCAACATGCAAACGAAAATTTCTGTGGCCATCTTTCTTGTGGGTAATCTTATCGAGAAAAGAGCATATGCAACGGTTTCAGCCATAATAGCATGCTTGGTGAATTCGTAAAGACCTTGTGCTAACATGACAAGGACCCTAAAGCATTTGAAATAAGAAGCTTCTCTTTCTAAAGATTTCTCTGTTAACTTAACCTCTTGAGTCGTTTTGTAAAGAGATTTCATCAAAACATTAGCCATAGCAATGTGACCTTGATGCTCCAGGAATGCATCTACCCAATCTAATTGTTCTGTTCTTAAAGTAACCCAAAGATCGTTCAATTCATCTATGGTTAAATCATCTGCAATTATCTTTTTCACATAATAGGTCGGAGGCCTATTAATCTTTTCTGTGTTAACCGTTGTATTACTAGAATTTGCGTTTGCGTTGGAGTAAAGGTTAGAATTTAAGCTTTTGGAAGATGCATTTGTTTTCATATGCCTGATACTGGTAGCATCTGAATAATCATGCGATGATATGGTGTTGGTCAAACTTAGATCTGTGGTATTTGCTGAAGCTTGAGTGGCAGAAGATGAGGATTTGGCCATCATTTTTTTAAGATCACTCGATAAATCTTGTCTTACAATTAACCATTTTTTATCGATATCGTAGTTTCTCAATTCTTGTTGTTTCTCAGGTGGTAAAGTTTGCATAATGTTTCTTTTGTACATTATATCTTCAAAAAGACTTTCTACCTCATGATAATCTTGTGGCATATCTAACCTAACCTTACCATCAGGCCTCATAAATCTACCCAAATTTGTCAATGAACCTTGTGATAGAACACTAGCTGCTGATGATTGCGAATTCGCGTGTGAATGGTTCGTCTGTTGCCTTGATAACTGCCCAGGTGTTACTGGTGCTGGTATTGGTGTTGCCGATGACGATGGTAAAGATGGATTCCCTCCTGTTATAGATGAAGATGTTCTCTTCGGATAAGTGTATTTGGAACCAGTCGATTGTTGAGATGGTGTTCTCGAGTGGTGGTGGTTATGATGATGATTATAATGATGATTCAATGGTCTTAAATCATTAGCATTTGTTACTCTGCTCGGTACGCTGACTTTTTTCGGTGAAGAGATATCGCCCGTCTCTATGCGTTGATTGCTAGGTGGTGTTGGCGATGCTGCTGCTGAAGATGACGATTGTGGATTTGCTAGCCTTTTGAGACCCTGTATTAAACCTGAACCTGATGACGATGTATTTGAATTCGAACCATGGTTATTATTGTTATTATTCTTTGACCCGGAACTTCTAATCATAATTGGTCAAGGACAATCCAAAATTGAAAAGGAGAGAACAAAACCCCTTTCAAAGAAAAAAAATAAAAAAGAATCTATTTCAAAGAACCTATTCCTGAATCTTCCTGGTTGAAATTGTATCCTTCTTCTGTCTAATTAGTATTAGTTTTAAGAAGTTCAAAGGTTTTTTTTTCACTTTGATCATGAACTAGTTTTCCCTAATTACCACCGTTATATTTTTTTTTTTTTTTGCCATACTCTCTCCATGCCATTTTTTGCCTTTAAACGGACGGAGCGACCAGCAACGGCGCCAAGCAAGGCAAAAAGGACAACAAGACGCCATACAAAACAACAACAAACATGAATTCACGTCTGGTGGTCCGAATATTGATTTACGCTTTATCCTATTATTACGTATATTACAATCTTAACAGTACTAAATTTACAGCTATTAATCCTTTATTGTACAAAATGCATCGCTTATAATATCTATCGTTAAAAAAAACAAATGATCGTAAAAAAAAAGAAGCAGAAAAATGAATGAATGCTTCTTCTCTATGCCACAATATTCCAAAATTTATCCCATAAAGTCTTTGGAGGTTCATCTTCCCATACTTCAGCATCAACATCTCTTCTGTCAGTATCAATATCGATTTCTGCTATTGGAACTAATAGTGGACATCTAAACCAAATTTGAAAAACCGCCCAAATGACAAAGAATAATCCAACCGAGATGTATGACGCAACAAAATCACTTGCCTGGAAATGTGGTGTAAAGCATGTGAAACCTTGTACTAGGATGATGAGAGTCATGAAGAAAAACGAATAAATGGCAATCCATGGCATGAATGATGCTTTAAAAGGCAAATCGTTACGAGAAATACCTCTTTGTTTCAAAGCTTTCATAAATCTCAAATGAGACCATGAAATTAGCCACCAGGAGAAAAATCCGGCAACACCAGTAATGTTCATTAACCAGTTGAAAACATTTGCACCACTTGATGAAGTTTCTAGATATGCCAGTGCACCGATAGCACTAGTGAATAGAACAGCTGCATATGGAACACCTCCTTTGCTAGCCTTAGCTAAAATAGGTGGAGCTAATCTATTTCTTGCCATAGAGTACATCACACGTGACCCGACGTACACATCTGAGTTAGCTGCGGAAATAACTGTGGTCAATATAACAGCATTGAAAATGTCCGGTAGAGCTTTAGTACCTGAATTTTTAATCGCCAAGATAAATGGTGATGAAGCTGCATATGATCTACTGTCTTGAAGCCCGTGGTCGTTGAATGGAACCAACAAACCAACAAAAAGTAACGAAAAGATGTAGAAAATTAAAATACGCCACAGCGTCCTCTTGATAGATTTAGGAACAGTTTTTCTTGGATTTGCAGCTTCACCAGCGGTAATACCAACCAATTCTGTACCTTGATAGGTGAATGCTGCATTGATCAATGAGGAAACCCAGCCCAAAAATCTTGCTTCATTTTTATTTTTGGAAATGATACCGTCACCGAATGCATAGCCGTGTCTCCAGTAACGGAACCCAACTGGACCAGTCTTACCAGCACCACAAACCATGATAAAACAGTAAATTATGAATCCGACGATGGCAACAACTTTAATGAATGCAATCCAAAATTCAAATTCACCATAAAATTTAACAGGGCAAAAATTTAATCCTGCAATTAAAACCCAAAAAATAGAAATCCATGCCGCTACTGGAACTTTGAATGTCCAGTACTGTACAATTTGCCCAATAACCGATAACTCCAATGCAAACGTGATAGACCATGAAAACCAATACATGTAACCGTTAGCTGCACCAAACGCAGGCGAAAGAAATCTCTGGGAAAACACAGAAAATGCTGAGGTAACAGGAATATAAGTAGCCATTTCACCTAATGACTGCATAACACTAAATGCGATAGTTGCCATAAATAAATATGCGATTAGCATACCCACCGGACCGGCATTTTGTAAAGGTTCTGAAATACCAACAAAAAGACCAGTACCAATGGTACCTCCAAGTGCAATCATACCAATATGACGTGGTTTCAGAGCACGCTTCACCTCGGTACTACGAACTTCCCCCTTCTCACCATCAACACTGTCATCCACATCGTATTCATTGTCTACACGATACCCATATCCATCATTTTCTTTAGGCGGAGATGAAATACTCCGGTCATATTCTTTCACATATGTCTCATTAAGAGAAGGTTTGTCAGTATTCTCTTTTGAACTATCGAGCTCATGCTGATTGAACTCCAATGGGCCCTTGTAGTCCATATTGAATGAATTATTTCGTTCTTTTATTGCTCGTCTTCTTTTTTTTTTCCTCTCCTCTAAAGTCCTTCTTCTTCTTTCTTCCTCTTCAAAAATGTGCTTTAGTGCTATGGGGAATTGATGGCGAGTGGTTCAGGATCAGTTCTCTTAAGTAAAATAAAAAATTTTTTTTCTTTTAAGCGACATTTTGCTTATTCTTTAGTGTGTTATGCAATAACAGGCACGAGTGAACTTAGTTACTCATCCTCTGTCCGCCGATCTAGTGCTGAAAGTATCAATCCTATCGCCCAAGGCATCGGATCGTTTGTACGGAGGATTTTGCGTGGGGTTCTATAGACTCTCGAGCCTCTCCGATATTATCTGGGCCTTCCATTTTAGCCGAACGGACGGCACTGTGGAAAACTTTTCTTTTTTCTTCCGATATGACGCATCTTTAGTCTCGCTGTCAATGGTACTTGGCATCATCACAAGCTATACGGCAAAAAAGACTGGCATTCTCGTAATACATGATCACTTAACGATGTGTGACTATCGCATGACTTGTAAGCACGTGTAAAACACGTGTGTTTGGATTGTCGTTGTTAGTTGCCTGAACCACCCCGCACTAGACCGGAAACGCTAGGTACGAACGGCGATAAAAATAAAAATAAAAAAAATGAGAAATTCCACCGCGTTTTTTGTCTGCAGGGTTTTTTCCAGGTGAAGGGGCATTTCCTCCGGTACGTTCTACCATTACAAAGCAAAAGCCGTAGCCTACAATTCCACCAATTACTATGACAACCAGAAAAAGAAAGAAAATAGAACTAGGTGGTGGTAGGATTCATGCCAGTGAAGGGTCTTTGAATTAGTGGGCATTAAGTGGTATAATAGTTTCTTGACTGGTAGTGGTAATATATGGATTATAGGCAAAGGTAGTGACGGCGAGGACATTCATGAAAAATTCCGTATTTTTAACCTCAGATTTTTAGGTCAGGGATTTTTAGGTCAGGCAGTGCAAATCTTGGTGTAGTTTATAAAGAGAAAACGTTGGGTGTGAGGTTGATCTTCTCGCTTTTAAATCCTGTTCTTTAGATTCAAGAGATTTCAATCCGTTTTATACATACACTCTTTGTATGCAAACATAGAGGGCATCTCACACTCTTTTCACATTGCTTAGCATAATGGATCCTCAAAAACAGGCTGCGATGGAAAACACAACTTCGAAAGATTCGAGTGAGAAATATTTGAGTAAAGGACCGTTGGACGATCAAGTATCGGTATCATCGTGGGCACAGTCAAGGTGGTCACAGAGACGGTCTAATCGTTGGGATAATCGTTGGAGTGGTCGCTGGAACCATCATTGGTCTAACGACGAAGATTTTCGTCATGGTGATGAGGAAGATGATATTTTGGCATACGATGATGACGATGGAGAATGTGATGAATCTGGACTTCCAGCCAAGGGTAAGTTCCATGACACTCAGGTGAAGCGTGCTCTCAAGCCACGTCACCTTGGTATGATTGCACTTGGGGGTACTATTGGTACCGGTCTTTTCGTTGGTATATCGGAGCCACTTTCACGTTCTGGACCTGTTGGTTCCTTAATTGCTTATATTTTCATGGGATCTGTTGTTTACTTTGTCACACAGTCACTAGGTGAAATGGCGACTTTTATTCCTGTTACATCTTCCATTACTGTCTTTACCAAGAGATTTTTATCACCCGCACTAGGTGTTAGTAACGGTTACATGTACTGGTTTAACTGGGCAATCACATTTGCAACGGAACTTTCGGTTACAGGTCAAATTATTCAGTACTGGACTTACAAAGTTCCACTGGCAGCATGGATTCCTATCTTTTGGGTTATTGTTGCAGTTTTAAATTTCTTTCCGGTTAAAATTTATGGTGAAATCGAATTTTGGGTTTCATCAGTTAAGGTTCTTGCCATTGTTGGTTATTTGATCTATGCTCTGGTGATAGTTTGCGGTGGATCTAGGCAGGGTCCTATTGGATTCCGTTACTGGAGACACGGTTATGCATTTGGTGACGGTTATATCTCCAAGAATAAAGATGAAGCAAGATTTTTGGGTTGGGTTTCTTCCTTGATCAATGCCGCGTTCACTTATCAAGGTACAGAGTTAGTCGGTATTAGTGCTGGTGAAGCTGCAAATCCAAGAAAAACTGTTCCTCGTGCTATTAACAAAGTTATCTTTCGTATTGCGCTATTCTACATCCTTTCGCTATTTTTCATCGGTTTGCTAGTTCCATACAACGATAAGAGACTGTCTGATGGTTCTGCAATTATCGCATCTTCGCCATTTGTCATTTCCATGTTAAATGCTGGTACAAGTGCTTTACCTGATATCTTCAATGCCGTTATTTTAATAACGGTTCTCTCGGCTGCTAATTCTGATGTGTACATTGCTTCAAGAGTGTTATACGCATTGGCTGGACAAGGTAATGCTCCTAAGCAGTTTACTTATGTTAACAGATACGGTGTTCCATATTTGGGTGTCTTTGTTACATGTTTGGTCGGATGGTTGGCTTTCTTGGTTGTTAGCAACAATGCCAACACCGCCTTCAATTGGTTGATTAACATTTCTACATTAGCGGGACTTACTGCTTGGTTCTTCATATGCTTTGCACATATTAGGTTCATGCAAGCTTTGAAACATAAAGGTATTTCTCGTGATGATCTGCCGTTTAAGGCAAGATTTATGCCATGGGGTGCTTACTATGCCGCCTTCTTTGTTGGTTTAATTATTTTCATCCAAGGTTATGATGCATTTACTCCATGGGATACCAAGAGTTTCTTTACCAGTTACATTTCGTTAATCCTTTTCGGCGTGCTCTATTTGGGCTGCTTGATTTACTACAGGGGAAGATTATTGATCAAGATTGAAGATATCGATATCGATACAGACAGGAAAGAGGTGGAAGCATATGTCTGGGAAGAAGATGCCCCTAGAAACTGGTGGGAAAAATTCTGGGCCGCTGTAGCATAGACACTCGTACACAGACACAGGTGTCACTCGTTGTAACCATAATGAACACTAACGGAAAACGATAGAAGAGAGGGAAAAAATAAAAATAAAAGAGGGAGAGAGAGGGAGAGTTGTTGTACAAGGGAGAGTCTACGTCTTTTTCGATTACAATTGCTCTTATACATTGTGCATCAAAGCTAATGTTTATCATATCACCCCTTTGCTCATTTTCATTTACTTACTGTATATCACTTGCATTTGTACATATAGATGCTTTATAGAATGAATTCTAAAAAAAGATCTCCGAAAAGTTTCAGGTCCTATAGCATTTTGACCCGCTGCTATCACCTAAAATGTGCATCATTTGATACGAAGAACATTCACCAAAATTGATCGATTTCGTGTACTTTTGTTCAAAAGGTTTGGGCGCCCGGATATCTATTTGTTCAGTCAACTTTTCAACAAGGTGTTTAGAACATATACAAATAGCTTAATTAGACAAAAGTACTGCGTCTCCCGGCTATCAAAGGGATTGATAGCTTACGATTGCGTTGTTAGACCCCCAATCCCGATCTCTGAACCACCACACACCAACATAAGATACGCTTTGGCTTGGTTTTGTTTTGTTTTTCGTTGTAATAAAGTAGGAAAACAAGTTTTAAAAAAATGAGTGGTGGTGAAAATAACGGAAATAGCAGTGTTAGTGATGAGACAGTCTTATCGAATCATAAGGAAGAACTGCTGTTAAAATTCATTAACTCTTCGCATTTTAACATCTATAACTGCATTGAACTGTTATGCAAGCATTCGGATAATGTGGGGATTCATTATTACCTGTGTCAAAAATTACTGACGTTCCCCCATCATGAGTTACACTTTTATATCCCTCAGTTGGTACAAGTTTTATTGACTATAGAAACTGAATCTATGGCATTGGAAGAATTGTTACTGCAATTGAAAAATGAAAATCCGCATTTTGCCCTATCGACATTTTGGCAATTACAAGCATTACTATCAGAATTATCATCCGATCCTGAATCCTATGGATTTCAAGTAGCTCGTAGGGTTTTGAACAATTTACAGTCCACTTTATTCCATACCGGTTACGATGAAGACAAGGAGCAGAAAGGTAAATTGAATGAAAATGTAGCACCTTCGATTGTTTTATGTTCTATGATCATGACATCAATGGCAATGCCACAGGTAGGACCACTAGTTAAACCGTTGGTAGAATCTCAAGGTAGACGTCAAAAGGCATTTGTTTTCAAATTGGCCAAGAATGCAATGAAAGAGCTCCGTAGAAACATCACCATTAAAAATACAAAGTTGAATACAAAAAGTATTAGTTCCAGCTCTAAGAACGGTGAATCCGCTCCTGGCTCACCTGTAGATTTCGTGGATTCGTATAAGACAAAGGAAGATTTTAATTTCAAGAAACCGAGAAGTAGAGAGACGGATTTGAATTTCGATATTGTGGATAATATTGGTGAAAGGGTTTTCCAAGATAGAATATCAAATTTCATCAAGATGCCCAAGAGAAGAACCAACTATTTGGATGATTCATTTGTACACAGGACTTATCAAGACGAAAATACAGATGACAGTAACAACAATAGTAACAACGATATAAGTTCAATTTCCTATTCACCTTCCAAAGGTTTACATCCTTCATTAAGACATTCTTCGTCGACTTTGGACGGTTATAATGATCATAAATTGATGCAAAATGATAAATATACTAGTTCTATGCCCAATTTACTTGACGAACAGGTAAGTTCTCCATCTGAATCGGAAGAGAAATTGTCGGCATATTCTAATGATAATAACGAAAAACCTACTATGCCTTCACGTTCCAGTTCTCAACCAGCACCAACATTACCAGTTGTCAAGCGTAAACAAAGGTACGCCAGGCAATCGTCCCAACATACAAGACAACAGGTACCAAGTAGTGAATTGAAGAAGCCGCAGGACGTGGATCCATTGACACTTTCCACAACGGCAAAAATTAAGCTACTCAAGGCTAATTATTTCCGGTGCGAGACTCAGTTCATGATTGCATTGGAAACTATATCTCATAGATTGGCACAGGTGCCCACCGAGGCGAGGTTCAGTGCCTTACGTGCTGAACTCTCGTTGTTAAACAGAGATTTACCAGCGCAAGTGGATATCCCCACACTATTACCACCTAACAAAAAGGGTAAACTTCACAAGTTAGTACTAATAACCGCTAATGAGGCGCAAGTTTTGAATTCTGCCGAGAAAGTTCCTTTTCTACTTTTAGTTGAATACTTGAGGGATGAATTTGATTTTGATCCTTCTAGCGAAGAAAATCAAGAAATCTTAAGACAAAGACCACATGCTGGTACTTTTATCTTTGATTTAAACGATATTGGTAGAAGCAAAGATCGCGAAAAATCTGTACAATCGAGAAATGTGACAGATTCATCTCAACCAGATCGCTTGGCATCTGCTAATTCCACCTTAACTGCCGGTAGTGTCGGCACTGATGCCAGTGACCAAATCCCAGAATACATGCCAGGTGTAGCAAAAGAAATGGATTTGGGTGACATATCAATGATTAAAGTGAAAAACCAAACCGATGCGGAAGCATATAGGGAATCGATTGTCTTACAAAGTGCCACCAAAATCCCCACCATTAATCCAGCTTCTGAAAATAGAGCACCTGAATTAAGCTTTGCATCCAATTTAGAAGAGGTAGTTGGTCCTGCGAAATCTGGCACTCGTAATTTCCGTGATCGTACGGTAGAATTAGCTGATGAAATGCGTATATCAGCAGTCATGTTGGCTCAATTGGATAAATCACCACAAGAATTATCTGACACCGCCAACCAAATTAGAGCTACGATTATTAACTCTATGAAAGAAGTGCAGGACAAATTCGGATATCGTGATTTGGAGGCCATTCATGGGACTGCAGGTGAACGTAAATTAGAAAACGATTTAAAGACGGGTGGTATAGACACTTCATATCTTGGTGAAGATTGGGCTACGAAGAAGGAAAGAATACGTAAGACTTCGGAGTATGGGCATTTAGAAAACTGGGACCTATGTTCTGTAATTGCAAAGAGTGGTGACGATTTGAGACAAGAAGCATTTGCTTGTCAATTGATTCAAGCCATGGCTCAAATATGGACCAAGAGTAATGTCGACATTTGGGTTAAGAAAATGAAAATCCTCATTACAAGTGCCAACACCGGTCTGGTAGAAACTATTACCAATGCAATGTCTGTGCATAGTATCAAGAAATCTTTAACTAAAAAGATGATTAATGACGGTGATATGGATGAAAAAAGTGGTATTGCCAGTCTAAATGACCATTTTATCCGTGCCTTTGGTGATCCCAAAGGTTTCCGTTATAGACGTGCTCAAGACAATTTCGCCTCTTCTCTAGCATCCTACTCTTTAATCTGTTATCTGCTACAAATCAAGGATAGACATAACGGTAATATTATGATTGATAATGAGGGGCATATGGTACACATCGATTTCGGATTTATGCTTTCCAACTCGCCTGGTTCTGTTGGTTTTGAAGCAGCCCCATTCAAATTGACTTATGAGTACGTGGAAATACTAGGCGGTATACAAGGTGATGCCTACAAAAAATTCGTACGTCTAATGCAAGAGGCATTCAAGTCTTTGCGCAAATATGCAGACCAAATTGTGTTCATGTGTGAAGTCATGCAGAAGGATAACACTCAGCCTTGCTTCAATGCGGGTGAGAACACAAGCGTTCAACTCAAGCAGAGATTCCATCTAGAACTTTCTGATGCAGAATGTGATGAATTTGTCGAGAATTACTTGGTGGGTAAATCACTCGGCAGCATCTATACGAGACTTTACGACCAATTCCAGTTAATCACCCAGGGTATATACAGTTGAAAAATGATTCTCCGGTTTTTAATCAACGCAAGATACCAGCACACCAGCACAAAGCAAGGTCAGGTAATGGAGTCAAATTGAACCAAATCCTAATAA
This sequence comes from Zygosaccharomyces rouxii, assembly GCF_000026365.1. Taxonomy (NCBI): domain Eukaryota; kingdom Fungi; phylum Ascomycota; class Saccharomycetes; order Saccharomycetales; family Saccharomycetaceae; genus Zygosaccharomyces; species Zygosaccharomyces rouxii. Next base: position 1,367,136 of record NC_012995.1, on the reverse strand, counting down.
GCAAGCAAGACATTTTAAAACGCATTTTTTTGTTATTGTTTTTTCTACTATGTATTAGAGCAACTCAACACATCCTATCTCATCCCATCTCCATCCCCATCCCATCTCACTGTGACGTTTCCCATACTGGGAGCTTCTGAAGAATTTAGTATCACGTGATTGGATTGCACTGTTTCTCTCACGTGATCTTTTCCCCGGCCTGTTACCCTCCCTTTGTGTCGCAAGAAATTTTCCGCTTTCTCCGGTCAACAATGAGAAGGCTTAGATATCCCTGCCTGTCGTCCGGACTTCACGAAACTCGTAAACTAGTCGTTACACGAAACTGATATAAGTCAGGCGGAACTACTGGTCGTTCTTTAGGGACATTTGGTATCCGTTACCCTTCACTTTAAAATACAATCTAGCCACTTAGTAAGAGCGAATTGAAGACAGTTGTCTAATATCTAAAGGAAGGAAAAGGGCTACAAAGGACAAAGTGATTCCTCTGAAATACAATCTGACTTATAGTGATTTTAAGTGAAGACCCTTTGGAATTGTTAAAAAAATTGGAAACTTTCACACTCATTTAAACCATCTCCATATTGGAAAAATGTTAATGTTACGTAGATCAGAACTGCCACGTATGGTGGCAGGGTTAAGACCAAGAATAAGGTTTCAATCGACTTCAGTAAAGGGTGACTCCGAGGAAAGGTTACGAAGGGAATCATTGATACATGGTAAAAAGGTGAAGGATTTGGAGACTGATCGTCAGCGCCATCACGTGACCCAGACCCAGGTAAAACCACCTATCAAGACGACTGGAACGACTGAAGACGATTTGGTGTTTTTGGAGCGTGGTATCAGAAAGACTGACGAATTGGCGTCTTCTTTCACTGATTACACTTATAAATTTGAAAGATTACCACCTAATTATGGATCAAATCAACTTTTAACAGTTGGTAATGAATTACAAGCTGAATTGGACTCAATTATGACGCATTTTAGAGCTCCTATTAGATACGCATTTGGTTACGGCTCTGGGGTTTTTGAACAGAACGGTTATTCTGGCGGTGAAAAACCTCAAATGGACTTAATCTTTGGTGTATCTCATCCAGCTCATTTCCATTCTTTAAACATGAGACAAAATCCTCAGCACTACTCGACAATGCGTTATTTCGGATCTGATTTTGCCGCCAAGTTTCAAGAGATTGGTGCTGGTGTTTTCTTCAACCCGTTTGTGGATATTCAAGGACATCAAGTAAAATACGGTGTAGTGAGTATGGATAACCTGCTGAAGGATTTAGCCACTTGGAATACATTTTATTTGGCTGGTAGATTACAGAAACCTGTTAAAGTGTTGAAGAACGACTTGAGGGTTTTGTATTGGAATCAATTGAATTTGAAAGCTGCTGCTTCTTTGGCCAAGTATTTGACGCTACAGAAGAACAACGGTAAATTTGATGAATTTCAATTCTATACGGAAATTGCAGGCCTAAGTTACCTGGGCGATATTAGGTATCAATTAGGTGGTGAAAATCCAAATAAAGTTTCGAACATTGTTACCAAAAATTTCGAAAATTTCCGTCGTTATTACCAGCCAGTTTACAAGGATGTTGTTCACAGTAACTCCTTGTATTTACCAAGGGATTTTCAATTGGAAACAGCTTCATCTCAATTACAAGGTAGAATCTGCAAGGGCAGTACTTCACAGATGATTAAGGGAATTTTTACCGCCGGGGTTTTAAAATCAATTAAATATGCATGGGCTAAGAAGTTAAAGACCTGGAGTAAATGATTGGTTTTTGACAACTGGATAAAACTGTTTTTTTTTGCTGCACATGTATCCACATTTACGTTTTTTCTTTCGCATGACTGCCATGGGCATTATTTATTGCATTTCCAATTCGTTATTCAGTTATTGATTGTTACAACAAAAGAGAAAAAAAAAAAAAAAAAAAATTAGTAAGTACGTTACGTCAACGGTTTATTCATTATATGGGAGGTTATGTATATATTTTTAAATTTATTTACCGTCAATTATGGGATCAAAAAAATAATATTAATGATAATTGATAATACTAAGGTGTCTTACCTGCGCAGGGCTGCAAATCTTTTTTTCAACTGTTCCAAATCATCATCATTAGTCTCCTTCTTGCGTATCACTTTAACGTCTTTCTTAATATCATTGGGAATCTTGAACCCTTTTTCCAAATTCTCACTATTTTGTCTTGGTTTTCTAATAGTTATTGGATGGGCTGCATCCTCCGTATGTTCATCATCGTTGTCTACCGCCACTATTGGTCTACCATCATCATCTTGTTCATCCTGTCCATCTTGTCCTTTTTCATGCTCTTCCTCTTCTTCATCATCGCTTAATTGACTATATGGAACATCATAAGTCCTGGCAATTTCTTTCATATACATTACAACCAAATCTTGACCGGGCAATTTTGGTGAACACTTTTTGAGAATTTTTTCAGGTACCCCAATTTGATCCTCTATTATTACTTTGGTAAATTCTGGTCCAAATTTATAGGTTAGAAGATCTTTAACTTGAGTTAATTCTTTAGCCTCAGGAATGTAAAGAGTTGTGTAAACAATTGATCTACAGGCTTCATTAATGCCATCATCCATGTGGTTGGCAATGAGAGCCGCCTCGTTTTCAATACCACTTAGAATGTTTACTCTTGCATGTAGAAGTTCACAATATAATTCCATAATCTCTAGTAATTCTAGATGGATATCATCGTTGATTAAACCCTCGACACGATATTGAGCCTTCTGTTCCTTTCCATTTGAAAGCAATTGTGCCACCTCTCTACGATCTTGTTTCGCCAGTGCCTGTTGTTTCTCCTGTGCATATCTTAGCCTTTGAATGCACATCTTTAAACATGTTTTGAATTTGATCTTTAAAACAATCGGTAAATGGTTAGTTACATGATATTGATACTAATTGAAAAATTTTGGTTACTACATACATTTAGTGGGATCTGCTGAACCATCTTAGCTTATCCTTCTTGTAATGGTTGCAGTAGTTGTAGTTTCACCCCCTTTGAAGTCCCTTTCGCCTTTACATCAAAATATTGGTCTTAAATGATAATACATATCAAAGTAAAAATTATACATTAAATAGATAGGTAATTTTCCATAATATTATTTGCCAGTCTTGTATTTCCACTCTCCTGGTAGATAGTGACTAAATTGTAGGCAGCATGTTTCTTCAATTTCTCATCCGCGTAATCGTTCAAAACTTTATAGTAGTTTTCAACCGCTATCGAGACTAAACCCAGGAGATGGAACGCTCTACCGAGATTGTAATCTGCTTCTTGCCTCTCTAATTCAGTGTACATCGTGCTTCTTATTTCATAGTACCTGTAGATGTATCGAAGACCGTGAAGGATTTGATAGTGTCTGCTAGCAGTCAATCTCTGCATGGACCGATGTAAATGACTGAGACCCATCATCAGATTAAGCATGTAGTCATCAGGACAATCTTGCTCCAATCTTGAGAGATATTGTAGTGTAGACAAAAATCCTCGGCTAGAATACAGTAGCGTGGCATAGATGTAGTATAGATAGGGCGAATTGAGCTTTTGTGGATTAGAAACGGCTTTGTTGGTTATAGATGCCTGACCGTTGATACGTTTTCCATAACGAATACTATCGAATGCCTTCAATTGTCTTAGGAAAAATTTCTGGTGCACCGTTGAACTTAATATGTTCAGTGAAAGCTGTCCTCTGGTAAGTGAATACATGAAGACCTCGAAAACTTTTCTATTGAATTGAAACTGATTCAAAAGGTTTCTCAAATTCTCAGTTAATTCCTTTTCATCACCTATTTGCAGGATAATGGCCAATTTCACGAATTTCATCATTTTCGATCTCTCTGGGTTTTGGAAGAAGACATTCACTTCCTGTGCTGTTTCAATAACACTTAGACCATCTTCTACATTTTGATATTTCGTTATTGCTAGAGAAAGATCCATAAATAATTCAAACCATTGATCGTACGTTAACCCTCTCAATTCCGTTGTTGAGGTTAGAGTCACTCTCTCTTCCATGAGCGGTAACCCATCTAATAAATTATCACCTTCTGACAATTTCGACAATCTTTCGATCTTGTAATCAATTACTTTATTAAATTTTCTAGTTCTTCTGATGATACCCACAAATTTCTTTGATCTGCTTTTAACGAAGTAGTTTTTAACGCTAGAAAATACATCGACCAGATCTGATACCGTATCAATCCATAGAGTCCTCTGTGTAAGATCCCCTCTTTCCATTCCCTTTTTATAAATGGCCAGCTTCTTGTATTTGTCTAACACTTTGGATGTAATTCTCTTCTCACGCTCTTGTCTTTCCCTTTCTGCATCTTGAGGGGTCCTCTTCTTCTTAACACCCGTTTTTCTAAACATGCTATCTTCAAGCAATGGCTTCTCTGAAGGTTCCTTGTTTGAAGGCTGGGAGGTCTCTCTCGTATCTTCCACACTGATAGCCATCTCCTGATCCGCTTGGCGTTTCCTAGTTTCTACCACGTCAAGTAATAGTTGATTAAAAGCGGCAATATCACCTAGATGATAATTAACTTCTGCTAGGACCAATTTTTCTTCCAAATCATTTGGGTCCAAGGATACTACTTTCTCATAAAAGCTCTTGGCTGATTCATAATCCTCAACTTCCTTGTAGCATCTTGCCAATGGTCTGTACAAATCCAAAGTACAGTACTCTTCAATTGCCAGGAGTGGCGTAAAGAAGTCGATGGCTTCCTTGTGCTTTTCACCTTTGGATAAAGCAATGGCGACTTCAAAGTACAAATCTGCGATGTCTGAGAAATTCTCGTCATAAAGAAACTGGAAATGGTTCAACGCTTCCACGACATTATCGTTATTCAATCTAAGTAGTCCCAATCTGATACGAATATCAATCGGAAGGCCATAGGACTTAATTTTTTCAGTTTCTGCTATAGCGTCAAACCTACTATTCTTGAACCTACGATCATCGAATTCAGAATCATCATTGACATCATCCCAAAACACTTGTACTTCACGGTGCTCAATCCAGCGAGCGCATCTCTTTATAGTTTTAATTCCTGAACTTCCACCTGCGGTTAGCTTTAAGAACAATTCTGCTAAGATGTTCAATGAGGACCAATCGAATGGAATACAATTGTGTCTCTTGTTGATTTTTTTCCAATTGACACCAGGATACATTTGCATATCTTCGGCGTTTTGAGATTCGTAAGGATTTTCTTCTTCATCATCTTCTTCGCTGTTTCCACTGATATCATCGTCTTCTTCTTCATCTGAGGATTCCAGTGCATTTTCTGAAGCTGCTATGATGGCATTTCTCCTACGAACATTGGCTTCAAAAATTCCTAAATATATGTCAATTGCGTCATTTATACGGTTGTATTCCACATAGAGCACCGCCAACTCTCTTAGAATGTTGCCATCCAGAGGGTTATGAGAATATAGACGTTGAAAACCTTCAAGGGCTCTACCGATTTGGCCAATCTCCTTGTAAAGCAGAGAGCGTCGATAAATACACTCCCATTCTTCGTGATTAATATTAATAACACGAGAGTAACAGTAAATGGCTTGGCGTATGTGACCTAGGTCCGCTGATAGGACAGCTACAATTTTCCAAAATTCCCAATCTGAAGAGTTCAAGTGTGCCGCTAAAAACCATGAATTACAGCAATCGTTCAACCGACCCTGTAGTTGGTAAATATCACCTAATGTTTCATAGGCGACGAAATTTTTGGCATCCTTCTTAATGACTTCATTGTAAACTCTTTCAGCAACTTGTAAATCGCTTCTCACAAACGCCTCGTTAGCTTCTGACAGCAATTGAGCCACTTCAGGTTCCATGACATGGTTCCTGCGAGCCCTTGGTTGTGGTTTGGGTTTCCCATCCTTACGTTTTCTCTTGACCTTGAAATTGTTTGCCTCTCTGATAGCATCCATGAAATCTTGTTCATCATCTTCAGATACTTCACCGTAATCTGAAAATTCTGCTAAGAGCGACTCATCACGATTACCAGAATGGTATCCTTCAGAATCATCGTCTGAAAACAGACCTCGATCGTTCTCATCATCGCCATTGATCAGAACTTTCAGATCATCGATATTGTCGTAATAATGCTCTTCATCCCCTTGATCCTCATCTGGATTGTTTACAAGCTCCACATCCACGTTTAAGGAATCGCTCATCGCTACAACAAACTTCGATGGAGTGCTCTATTTGTTTGAAAACACTCCAAGGGCAGACATCCTTTAAAGTTCCTTGAACTTTAGATTATTTTAGAGGTGAACTATAGAATCAACACCTTCCTAAACTGGAACTTTCTTGCGTATATAATGATGATTGCATTAGGTAAGTGTGAACAAATTAGGTAGTCACCTTATAAAGGTGGCAAGTAGTTAGTTTAAGATTAACCTTTAAAACCTTTAATGAATGAATACATAATGGTAGAGTAACTGTTACGAGGCTGCTCTATTTCAAGACTTCCGTAAGAAACAATAGAATAAAAGGAATTTTAAAATCATGTTTTCCGGAATCAGTTCCTTTGGGGGAGGATTCGTTAATATCCCACAAAAATTTGAAGAGTTCTTTAGATGTTATCCAGTTGCCATGATGAATGATAGGATAAGGAAGGATGATGCTAATTTTGGTGGTAAAATTTTCCTACCACCAAGTGCTTTAAGTAAATTGACGATGTTAAACGTTAGATATCCGATGCTTTTTGAATTGACGGCTAATGAAAATGGTAAAGTGACACATGGTGGTGTTTTAGAATTTATAGCGGAGGAAGGTAGGGCCTATCTTCCTCAGTGGATGATGGAAACTTTGGGAGTCCAACCTGGATCACTTTTGAAGATCGGTTCTACAGATTTACCACTGGGCCAATTCGTTAAGATACAACCACAATCGGTGGATTTCCTTGATATAACAGATCCCAAGGCAGTGCTAGAAAATGTGCTGCGTAAGTTCTCCACTTTGACTGTTGATGATATCATTGAAATTAACTACAACGATAGCTTATACAGAATAAAAGTTTTGGAGGTAAAACCCGACACATCATCGAGAGGTGTGTGTGTCATTGAAACTGATCTGGTCACTGATTTCGCTCCACCGGTGGGTTACGTGGAGCCAGATTATAAGGAACTCCAGAAGCAAAAGGCAGAAGAGATTAGGAGAACCAAGCAGGATCCATCTGCGCACGAAAATGGATCCATGTCAAGAAGAATCAATTATAAAGGTATGATCAAAGATCATCAGAAAATTCAATCAGGTTTCGTAGGCGATGGTCAAAAATTGAGTGGTAAGCCAGCAAATAAAAGCTCAGAACCGGAAGATTTTTCTAGGATTAAAATCTCTCTTGATGATGAGCCACTCAAATTGGATTTGCCTGAGGGACAGCTGTTCTTCGGGTTCCCCATTGTCCTACCCAAGGATTCTGAAGAGGAAGATACTCAGATAAATAAGTTTCAGGGGCAAGGTCAATCACTGAGGAAGAGTAGTAAGAGGAGAGACAAATCCGATCATGAGAGTTCTAAAGCAAAGGCACCAAGAAGTCCGGAGGCGATAGAAATAGATTGATTATTTAGTTTGATTTAATGAAAAAAAATGAATTTATGGTCATGATGATCTTGTGAAAGTCTGGTATAAAATTGAAGATTCTTGAAAGTAGAAAGTCATCTATATTTGTAACGAGGGAACCAGTAACTTGATCGTCTATTATATTACTCATTCTTCGTTTTGTTGCCAGTCAGGATTTTTTTCAATGCCAAAGGTAGCTCGTCATCAGATGTATCTTCATCATCTTCTATATCAGAGTCCGTATCGCCAAGTGTTTTGTGCTTCGACAATCCATTTGGACCACTCACTTGATCGCTAACAAATCCGATGGAAAAGGCCCTTTTCCTGAAGGAACCAGGAAGCCCTCCAGTATTATTTCCAGCCTTATGTGAGGCGATTCGAGCCAAATTGAGCGGTGGCTCACTGTCATCCGGCTGCAATGCCACGGGATCTTGCTCTCCGCCAGATAAACTACTAGCCGCCGATGATGCGACACTCTCTGATATATCAGGTTCCCTGCTTGAAGGGGGACGCTGTTGCTTCTTAGGACGCTTCCCTTGGATGAAGTCATCGAAGCCGGTGGCAGCTTCAGCTGCCCAATCTTCGTAAAGGGGACGTGATAGAAATCCGTATTTGAATTCGTTGACACCCACTAAGATTTTGGTCAAATTACAGAGTTCTTCCACATATTCTATGATTTCCTCGAAGGAGACTGTAGATGCATTCCAGGTTAAAAACCGTTCCTTTAAGGCAAATTCATGAATGTATGTTGCATGTCGAGTTTTTTCACTTTCGTTTTGCCTTTTAAAATTAATCATTATTTCATGTTCGTCATTAATGTCATTATCTTGAGTTTCGCTAGACTTTGATATGGGATTTCCGTTGGACAATTGACCACTGTAGTTTTCTCGTAGTGCCCTGCGAACCATATTGATGAGTCTGCGCTGAGCAATTCTAGGACTAGGTAAGAATTGAGGTAACGGTGTTTTGTTTAGGAAAGCTTCCTGAATGGCTCTCATCAAACAACACAAGCTTGCGATAATTTGTCTTCTATATGGATAAACTACCGAATTCAACTCCTCGATGATGGCAGAACCGTTTTGTTTCCTCAAAAGCGCCGCATTATCTATTCTATCCAAGATTTGTCGTAGAATAAAAATGACTTGCGTAAATACTTTTCCCAGTTCTGTGTACTCACCCTTTAATCTCGGTTCCTGACGGGCTAAACCTTTGTAAGCATCAGCTCTAGATAATGCAGCTCTGGCACTTTGGGAAACTTTGGCCATCCTTTTGTACTTTTGCTCACTTAAACTTACTTTCAAGGGTTCACCTTCCAATCCAGAAGCATATAGAAGCTGTAACTCTGATATGCTACCACATACGAAGGCAATTTCTTGATTTAACTCGTCACGAGCCTTGGATGGAAACATTATCAACTGCACTATCAAAGCAACACCACCACCATAACCAACAGCAAAGCATCTTTTGGCCCAAGCTGTCAGAATGGTATCGTGTATGGAGCTCGGTATCGCAGCCGCTAGCAGTACAATATAAATACTGATAATACCGATGATAGCGGCTTTCACATATGGGGTACCTAAAAAGTAATAGAACCCAGGAGCTGCGCCGATGGCAGTGATGACAGTTTCTAAATAAGGGTCGGATTGATGCTGACCTGCTGCATAAGACAAATAAGCCCATGAAGATCCAATAACCACACCAAGCATTCTCAAGAAAAAAGACCAGAAGGTATCCCCCACAGAGGGTTCTACACAAAGAATGCAAACGAAACCTACCCAAGCACCATGAAACTTGACATACCAATCTCTTGTCTTTGGGACAAACATGGGGAAAGATGCCAACATCAATGCAATGGCAACTTGAAATCCAAATCTGAAATGCGCTTTAGATCTTTTCAAAAATCTGTTCGTTTTTATGAAACAAGCAGTGAAATAATAATTAAGGCTCTCGAAAGTTGTTCCCTCCTTTTTTTTAAAAGGGTAAGAATTATCTGATTCCAGGTTAGAGGATAAAGTAGCTGGTAGAGGTAACTCTGCGGTTTCTTTTAGATCTCTTAGGTTTTTGTCACTCTCCGCTTGTTGTAACAAAAGGTCTTCCTCTGCTACAGAAGGTCTTCTTGTTGCTACAGCACCAATGCTTTTATTTTGCTGAGTAGATATACCACCTTGGAGACCTTCGTTTTCGTTTATTGGATTTGTCTTTGAGTAAGTACCCCTGATCCAAATTTTGAAAGATTGGAAACTGTGCAAAAATGTAAACCATACACTTTTACCGCGTAACCAACCTTTTGCTTCCCTGGCGCTTCTGGTGGTATGCACTTCTTTGCTATGATCCAACAGGTTGATCACGAAATTGGTGGTTTCTTTGAAGTTCATTAAAAAGGAGGAAAGTAAAAACATTTCGTCCTTAGGACGTAAGAAATCGATTTCTGACTTCAATAACTCCTCTCTGAACTCCCTGTCGAAGTCCAATAATGCCTTCTGAAGAGTGTTCTTACGTTCATCAATACAGAAATCTGTGGGTAAGTCCTTCTTATTCTTGTACCGTACAATTTCATCACTATCCTTAAATATTTCCGAACCTTTGGCTCTACTCAAATCAACATCGTAGGCATGTGCTAATAATATCTTGGTCAAGTATACTGACTCACTTAAAATTTTGTGCAAATTGTAGATGGATGGCCTTAGTTTCCTAAGCACTCTATCAAACCTCTCAAAATGCGCATATGCAATCTCCTTGTCAGTTTTTATCTGTAAAAGATCACCCTCTCTATTCTCATCTCTACTTAGGAGCGTAAATTCCAATTGGCATGCATTAATTAATCCATTGATATACATGCTGCAGGATTTAAACGTTTCGATGATGGGTTTCAATTGTGTTGGAGATACATATGAGTAGGAAATCTCGTAGATGCATTCGTGTAAAACCGTAGAGCAGGTACTCACCTTGTTATGTATGGTGGGTTTCGATTTCAGTAGTTTCGAGAGTGATTCTGGTGATTTTCTATACAGCGACTGGCTTTCTTTGAGGTCGATTGAAATGAAGAAATTCACAGAATCATCAATGGCCTTATGAATCAAATTCATAGTGTCAATGGTCGTATTACCTAAATAAGTACTACCAAATTCTGGAAATAGTACCAAATTAAAAAATAGTGACATGGCAATACCCAAATAGAATGGAACCGTATAGGCCTTTGTAGTAGCACTGATAGGATCATCCAATGGATCTAGAAATGCGAAATGGACCACTAGAAACAATGGAAAGACCATGGCAAAATAGTGATGTGATAACGATCTCATCCAACCATGGAAGAAAAGCATAAACGTTTCGAAAACCGCTAAAACTGCTAATGCAGATTCATACCGTACGAAATGGTTGGCATATTGTTCGTCCTCAGTTAAGTGCTTCCAATTGTGTCCAAGACATCTCTGTGCCAAAAACCTACCAAATAGTGCATATGATAATCCCAGGACTAGTCCAGTCAAGCAAAACATCATAGCTTGGATAGTACCACTAATTCTACGACCTGGGTGGGCCATAACACTAATCAATGGTAACATAGCAGGCTGCGCACCTAAGTGTTTCCTCACTTCGGGAATCAAACAGAATATGAATGCCACTGTAGAATTAACAGTACATTTGAAAACCTTTTGAGCCAGCACTCTATCAATGGGAAAATGCCTTAGCCACCACCTCTGCAACCTCTTCGCTCGTGTATTCATGGTTTCTTTCATCTTTATCCCGTTTGTATCTTGTTTGTTGTCAGTTGAGAATCATTTGATAGTCGTCTTTTTCGGATTAAATTCTTATCATATATATACAATATATCGTAAATCTAAAAAATAAGGGCGAACTTTCCAAACCATAACCATAATCATAAGGAACATATGTACAGAACTATAAAAAAACCTCTATATCACTCCTTGGGATTCTACAGGGCATATTAGTTCATCGTGATCACCTTTCAAATCGAACTCACTGATTCCCACAGTACCTCCAAATTTTAGAAATCTTGAATACTGCGATTCCTTTAGCTTGTTAACTTTTGTCGTTAAATCCGGCCAGTATATCTCATGCTTGTAGTGGAAATTCAATTCACCATTGTAGAGCGCATCCAATTGAGAAGGCTCGATGTACTTTTCAAAGGGCTCATCAAATATTGCCTTTTGCCTAGTTTCTGGATCTAAAAATGGATACATCATTTTGAGAAAGGCCCATGCAAACCAGGGAATATTAACTAAGATACCTTTACCAAGCCTTTCTGGATAGTGATTTTGCATAACATTTAATGACAACTTCGAAATAGACATCGGTGGCATCTTATCAGATATGATGCCAGGTTCTTTATAATGCTTGAAATCGATTAAAACCGTTAAAGAGTCCACACCTTGGGGACAAAACGTGGTAGCTGCCTCCATCATGTAGATCAGTTGTTGAACTTGTCTAAAAGAAGCTTCAGTGTTCTGACGTCCATTCTTCATGTACAACAATGGCCTTCTCTCTTGATCAAACCCCAGTATGACTTCTTTACCAGTTTCGTTTTCAGGTGCCACTAAATCCGCGTCTAATGGTTTCGCATCTTTACTTAATAGTGTCAGCCCTACTTCTCTTCTCCACACTAAACTCTCTTCGAGCTTTTGAATGGACACTTGAACATTTCCTTTATTACCTTTCAGATATCTCAACATGCATTCTCTCGTTAACCAGAATTTTTCCTCAGACACCAGTGGTAATAGTTTCTTGCTCGAAGTATTTACAGGTATTTGCAAATTTTCATTCTGAAAGTGCCTTAATATGGCTTTATAAGCTTCCCAAGTGGATCCTAGTAGCTTTCTAGGAGGGTTCCCACGACCATATCTTTCCGGGGGTGTCACAAATGCACGATCACATGGAATCGAGTTCTTCTTGTTGGCGTTATTAGCCGTGTCCTTAGATTTCTTGTTGAACAGACCCATTGATCTTGTTTTATTCAGTGGTGATAGAAGCCATCCACCATCATGTTAAGCACTCGAACAGTATACATGGTAAGATCTGGCCTCCCCTGAGATTTTTAGGTAGGCTAAACTAGGTTAGGTTACGCGCTTTCTTGCCGGGTAACGACTTTCCTGTCCGAACCAACCAGGAGAGGTTGATAGGACTGTGTAAATTATACGATTTAAGCAGCTCAGGAAGAATCTTTAGGGGTCCGGGGCAGGCTTCAATCGATTTGCACGGCTCTATTTGCTACCAGGGACTCGATTCTGGGCTCCAATGGTGTTTGTGTGTGATTTTTGTAGTAGCTAATTGGTATACGAGGTTGAATGCCTGTCAAAGGCGAAGGTAAGATTTGGTCCTTGTAGCGCTTATAGATGAGTCTAGAGTCTGTTGGTGATTGGAATATCACGTATGCCACCATTGTGGGATCTCCTGGTCTATTTCTTGTAGAATAGTAAATTGAGTGAATGGGTACCCTGAAAAGGGATTCCAGATGGGATCGAAGGACTTCTTCCTGAAGTACTTTGATTTTTTCACGGTTGTTTGTTTCAATTTCTAATCTTAGCGTAGAAGAATCACAAAATGATTGTTCAGATGGAGTCTGAGGTGACCAATTGTAGGAGAGATTAAAATGCTTGAGCTTGCGCAAGTATTCACCATATTTTTGAATGGAACTGAAATCCGTAGTCCTATTCACATCTATATTGGTAGCGGTATCCTTCTTTTCACGTCTTTCCAATCGTGCAACCCATTCACCTCTTTGACTTTGTTGCTTGTTGAGAGCTAGTTGTTGATCCCACCACAAGTCGTATTTCCCTCTTAAATGATCATTAGTCAGTATATCCGCCGCAAGTGAAATTAGGTGGAATTTGTGAATTACTTCTGTATCTTCAGGGTTCTTATCAGGATGGTATTCAAGAGCCAGTTGTCTAAACCGTTTTCTTAAATCAGAGCTCGACGCTTTTCTGTCATCAAATCTTAGCACATCATAAAGATCAATTTTATCGTCATATATTTGCTTCAACTCTGCATTTTTCATTCTGTCTATCTTTCTCCAGTTTTTAAGTAAAGTGCGCTGTAGTTGTTTAAGAGGGATACAAGAGAAGAGAAGTAGACGTTTATGAAATTTTAAAAGGTAAAACTATACAAGTATATTTTCAAACTACTCAGTTTATCCCATAAGCCACATTAAGATACTTTGCCATAGGAATCCATAGACGAAGAGGAAATAATTGCATTTCTTGACAGTCGTTTTTTTAATGCTTGCCATATCATCCGTAGATACGTTGAATAAGTTAAACTTGACTGATCTTAACAAAAACACACCAAACGCTATGAAAAGGTAACTTTTAATGAAAATGGACAGCGCGAAATGTTGGCTTGGGAATAGTAGCACTAAAGTCAGTGGGATAAATTTATAGCCGACGTAACAGATTAATTCAGTGAAGCTTGCCGTGGGGGAACTAGTGTTGACTAAAAGGTACAATCCCAACTTTAAAATAACTAAATCCAACGCTACAAACGCCAGAGTGGATGACAATTTGTAGTACAAATTTTCAGGATTAAATGAGCCTTCTAACCCTTTTTGAACGTTCCACACAAGGATGTAAGTGACCAAGCCCATAATTGGAATATAAAGGTCGGGGGAATTAACATCATCTTTTGGTGGTAAGAAAACAATTGATCCTGGTCCTTGCAATTGCGATCCCGGTAACCTCTGCCAACTGCTCTTGTTGTAGAAGGGAAGCAAAATAATTTTCAGTTTGCGCAAAACGTATGCTGTAGTTACTTGGAAATAATGTGAAAGTGAACTCGAAGTAGCTTTACTCACCTCTTGAAATTGTGAGAAATTCTGTTGACCTATGAAATTGGTAAATGCAGTCTGACCTAATTGATATGCCATGGAGGTACTTGGATCAGCAGGGTAAGCTTGACCTGGCGTAGCACTTTGAACACCTGGTTGTACACCTGGTTGCACACCACTGTTGGGAACACCCTCATATGCATCTCGAGTAAATCTATCATTCACGCTCCCTTGAGCTGAATAGGAATATGGATTATATGACATACTGGAATCAAAATTCTGTGGGAGCTAGACGAAGGAAAAGAAAGGAGAGATCAAGCCTGATGGAGCAAAGTAAATTATTAGCAGTTGGAGATAATCAACACCACGCTTTAGATATCCACCGCTTTGGTGACTTTCTATCGTTTAAAGGATACACTATTTATTTCACTCGTAGGTTTGAATCGAAGGGTCAACCGAATACTCTACGGATTTCATATTCGTACTGTATGATATAAAAGGGGACGCGTGACGCGTAAAAAAGCTCATCGAGTATTAAAAGGATGGATCTTTTCAATACTCTCACTTTAAGCTTTGGATAAAGATTAAGATACCGTTGAAATCTGATTGTTGTAGCGGTTGATACCATGTCAAATACAAGGATAGGTGGTGCTCTTCCAAACAACTATGCACTGACTGCTCAACAGCTCGCAAGAGCAAGCAAAATCAATGAAATAGACGATATGATGGGGTATGAGAGTTACGTACCTCCACAACACAATGAGAGGATAGATGTGAACCATTTAGAGAACGTACCAGGACGTGTTGGGTGGCTGATCAATATGCATCCTACTACTGTTACTTCAGAGTCCATGACAGGTAAGTCCGAATTTGCAGGAGGTATATCGGCGGTAGATTATTATTTCCTGGACGAAGAAGGTGGTAGTTTTAAATCAACTGTGAGTTATGACCCATACTTTTTCGTGAAATGTAGTGATGATTATAGAGTGCAAGAAGTGGAGGAATTTCTCAAAAAATATTTAGAATCATGTGTTAAGGAAGTGAGCGTAGTACAGAGGAAGGATTTGAAAATGGATAACCATCTCGTGGGGCTGGAAAGAAGTTTAGTTAAATTGACATTTATAAATTCCAACCAATTGTTTGAAGCAAGGAAACTGTTAAGACCAATTTTGGCACAAAACGAGAACAATAAAGTTCAAAAAAATACTTACAGGGTACATGTACCTCATCGTACTAGTAACAAATTTGAAGATGCCAAAGCACTGATAGAAGACATTAGAGAACACGATGTGCCATATCACGTACGAGTTTCGATTGATAAAGATATTCGTGTAGGAAAATGGTACAAGGTAACGTCAGCGGGTTTTTTCGAGTGTGCGGAAAAAGTGGCATTCGCAGATCCAGTAGTCCTAGCGTTTGATATTGAAACGACAAAGGCGCCTCTGAAGTTTCCAGATTCTTCTACAGATCAAATTATGATGATTTCTTACATGATAGACGGTGATGGTTTCCTAATAACCAATAGGGAGATTATTTCTGAAGATATTGAAGATTTTGAATACTCGCCAACACAGGAATTTTTGGGTAATTTTGCTATTTTCAATGAAGCTGATGAATTATCACTTTTACAAAGATTCTTCGAACATATTAGAGATGTAAGGCCGTCAGTAATTGCTACATTCAACGGTGATTTCTTCGATTGGCCGTTTGTTGATAATAGAGCAAAGATAAATGGATTAGATATGTATGAAGAGATTGGCTTCGCTCCCGATGCCGAAGGTGAATATAAATCACCTTACTGTTCTCATATGGATTGTTTCCGGTGGGTCAAACGTGATTCTTACCTGCCACAGGGTTCGCAAGGTTTAAAAGCTGTGACTCAAGCTAAATTAGGTTATAATCCCATTGAATTGGATCCTGAGTTAATGACACCTTATGCATTTGAAAAACCACAACAATTATCAGAGTATTCGGTTTCTGATGCTGTGGCCACGTATTACCTTTACATGAAATATGTTCATCCGTTCATCTTTTCCCTCTGTACAATTATTCCATTAAATCCTGATGAAGTTTTGAGAAAGGGTACTGGTACTCTTTGTGAAATGCTTCTTACTGTGCAAGCATACAAGGGTAATATTTTATTGCCCAACAAATACACGGATCCAATTGAAAGATTCTATGATGGTCACCTTTTGGAATCAGAAACTTACGTTGGTGGACACGTCGAATCTCTAGAAGCCGGAGTGTTTAGAAAAGACATTAAAAATCACTTTAACATCGATCCAGAAGCCATTGATAACCTTTTAGAAGAATTACCGCATGCATTGAAATTTTGTATTGAAGTAGAAAATAAAACACCTATGGATAAAATAACGAATTATCAACAAGTGGAAGATGAAATTAGATCTAAATTATTGGACTTGAAACATAATAATAAAAGACACGAGTATCCTTTAATTTACCATGTGGACGTGGCATCCATGTATCCCAATATTATGATTTCTAATAGACTTCAGCCGGACAGTATGAAGACTGAAAGGGACTGTGCTAGTTGTGATTTCAATAGACCTGGTAAGAATTGTGATAGACGTATGAAGTGGGCATGGAGAGGTGAATTCTTCCCTGCGAAGATGGACGAATATAACATGATTAAAAGAGCATTACAAAATGAAACTTTTCCAAATCCTAATAAGATGTCCAAGAAGCAATTCTTAACATTTGATGAGCTCAGTTATGCTCAACAAGTTTCACATATTAAAAAAAGACTGACAGATTACAGTAAAAAGAATTATCATAGAATAAAAGCATCCGAAGTGGTGGAAAGGGAGGCCATCATTTGTCAAAGGGAGAATCCCTTTTATGCCAATACTGTGCGTGCCTTCCGTGATAGAAGATATGAGTTCAAAGGTTTAGTCAAAAAGTGGAAGAATAAAAAGTCTTCACTTGATAAATCTGACAAGCATGGCAGAGATGAATCGCAGAAAATGGTTATTCTTTATGACTCTTTGCAACTGGCACACAAAGTTATTTTAAATTCGTTTTATGGTTATGTTATGAGAAAAGGTTCCCGTTGGTATTCTATGGAAATGGCAGGTATCACTTGTTTAACAGGTGCAACTCTAATTCAAATGGCAAGAAGTTTAGTCGAAAGGCTGGGAATACCGTTGGAATTGGACACTGACGGTATATGGTGTACTATTCCACAATCTTTTCCAGATGAATTTAAATTTACTCTCGAAAATGGCAAGAAGTTGTCGCTGTCGTACCCTTGTTCAATGCTTAATTACAGAGTTCACCAAAAGTTTACCAACCATCAATATCAAAATTTGGTTGACCCAGCTAATTACAAATATGAGACGCTCAGTGAAAATTCCATTTTTTTCGAGTTGGATGGTCCTTATAGGGCAATGGTTCTCCCTACTTCTAAAGAAGAAGGTAAAGGTATTAAGAAAAGATACGCTGTTTTTAACGACGATGGTTCGCTGGCCGAACTTAAAGGTTTTGAATTAAAAAGACGTGGTGAATTGCAATTAATCAAGAACTTTCAAGGAGACTTATTTAAGGTCTTCTTGGAGGGTGATACCTTAGAAAATTGTTATGCCGCTGTGGGAAAAATTGCAAATAGATGGTTGGATATTTTGGATTATAAAGGATCCATGCTAGAGGATGAAGACTTGGTCGATTTGATTTGTGAAAATAAGAGTATGAGCAAAACTTTGAAAGAATACGGGGGTCAAAAGTCAACATCCATTACGACGGCTAGAAGGCTCGGTGAGTTTTTGGGAGAGGAGATGGTCAAAGACAAAGGTCTTCAATGTAAATATGTCATAAGTGCCAAACCATTCAATACTCCAGTGACAGATCGTGCCATACCGGTGGCCATCTTTTTGGCAGAGACTTCTGTTAAAAGGTCATTTTTGAGAAGATGGACTATGGACATGTCGCTAGAAGACTTCGATCTCAGAAATATTTTAGATTGGGGTTATTACCGTGAGAGAGTTGCATCAGTTATCCAAAAAATTATCACGATTCCTGCAGCTTTGCAAGGTATTCCCAATCCAGTTCCTAGGGTTGAACACCCACCTTGGTTGCAGAAGAGAATAGCCGCCCAAGGCGATAAGTTCAAGCAAACTTCCTTGAACAGGTTCTTTGTAAAGAAAGATGATTCCCCAGCTAATGGTCGTGTTAAAGATATTGAGGACATGTTCACTTCAAAGGAAGGTGAGCAAGCTACACGGAAAGTTGCAAAAGTTTCTACCGCTAAGAAAGTATCGAAGAGGAGAAGAGATGAATCTAATCAAGTTGAAGAAGCACTGGTTTTACCAACGGAAATGCCCTCCATGGATGAAGATTATGTTGCATGGTTAAATTACCAGAAGATAAAATGGAAGATTCAAGCTAGGGACAGAGCCCGTAGATCACAACTGTTTGGTGAATCAAATAATTCTGTGGAGAGAACTGCACTTGGTAGCATGATTAGGAAACAGGCTGAATCATACGCAGATTCTACTTGGGAAATTTTGCAATATAAACCATCAGCACAACCTGGTGTTCTGGATGTTTACGTGAGCATCAATGATAAGATTCAAACTTTGAAGTTCATCATTCCGAAGACTATCTACGCTAAATTCAAGATGACACCATATGCGGAAATGAAGTACTGTGTTTTGGAGAGGACCAATGCCGTATTGCCTAACAGTCCAGAAATGAAAGATACTTCTTCTCAAAATCTTTACAAAATTACGTTACCAGAAAATGTGTTTTTGGAACAAATTGAAGATAGTACGAGTAGTTTGAATGATGAAAATGTGGTAGGTATATTTGAGGGTTCCATCACTGCTACGGAAAGGGCAATCATGGAGTTGGGTTCCACGGTAACGTTCAAATCCAATACTGTGGGCACTTTGGGTAAGGGCCTACAGAAAGGTTTTGATATGAAAAACTTGATGACAGAGGAGAGCGATAGATATCTAAACAGGTTTTCTATGGCTGTAAGCTATCTACTCCACGTTCCTACGAATATTGGCTACGAGTTTTTCCTAATGTGCAACTCTTGGAGTGAAACTGTGGAAGTTTTCTTCATTAAGCCTTCCGCGCAAGCTCACGATATAAGCGCTTCAAGCTTGGAGCAGCTTTACAAGGACGCGTATCTAAAAAAAATATCCAAATTACAGGGTTATTCTCGATTTTTCGACCTGAAGGACCATATGAAGTTTGAGCTTCATGGTTTTGTTGATATTGCCAAGCTCTACCGTAAGATCACTAGTCAAATCAATCAACAAAAGGAAGACAAAGGGTTCCAATTCCTGTTGATGTTACAATCGCCCTATTCATCTAAATTGTTGAATGCTTTAAGGGTTTTGAATCAAGTTCCTATAATTGAAATTGCAATGACAGAGTTAATCTTGCCTCGTTTGAATTGGCAAGGTGCTCTTAACAAAAAGTTGATTTCCAACATTTTGTCTTGTGGTCCAAGGCTATCCCACTTGGTCACTTTGTCTCAATTCAGTAATATTCCATTATGCAACCTGAAAGTCGACACTATGGGATACATTATTGATATCTTGTATGCTAGAAGGTTGAAGAAAGAAGGAATGGTTATGTGGTGGAACGAAAATTCTCCTTTGGCAGATCACGGTGGTGTCCAAAAAGATTATGATCCGAATACTGCATGGCTGCAAAATGATTTGGAATTTCCTGTCATCAATAATGTTGGCGTCTATGACAAGGCTGTTCTTGAAATCGAAATGTCTAATTTAACCGTGAACACGGTCTTAGGATCTGCATTGATCACCGAAGCGGAGGGTTGCGATTTGGCTGAGGCGGATGCAGAGAACGATGCTGCATTAAGAGCAACTTCATCAATGGGTGCCTTTGTTCAAGATGCGTTTTCCAGCGGTTCTTTGGCGGTTCTAAGAAATATGCTAAAGGATTGGTGGGACAGTGCATTAAAGGATAATATGATTGCTGATTTGCTTGTAAACTCATTTGTGAACTGGGTTCAAGATCCCGACTCCAAGCTCTTTGACAATGCATTAAGGTATCATGTTCACAATTTGACCAAGAAATCTCAATTGCAATTGATCAATGAGTTTTACAACTTAGGTTCCACTGTTGTCTATTCAGACAGAAGCCGTCTTTTGGTGAAGACTAAGAAATACTCTCCTGAAACTTGTTATGCTTATGGTCAATACATCATTAAAGCCATTAGAACGAATCCCGCCTTTACCTATTTGGATCTAAAGATTGATAGGTATTGGGATCTACTTATTTGGATGGATAACTACAATTTTGGTGGATTAGCTTGTACTGAGATCCGGGATAAAGAAACGCAGGATTTTAGAGCTTATTCGCAGTGGCATATCCGGAACTTTTTACCGCCCATATATCAGCAGGAATTTGACGATTGGATGATGATCATTCTTGACAGTATGCTTAAAACAAAGACACAGTATTTGGAATCTAAGACAGGTACACAGAGGTTAACACAATTGCACCATTTGCCACAGGATAATAACCCTGAGAATGAAGAAAATGGCCCGTTGACCAATTTTACAGAAATCTTTTCAGGTCCTCTCATCAAAAGAGTACAAAAATTATACAGAAATCAACAAGAATTTATCTTGAATCCCAGTTATGCTTCTGACTACGCATTTCCTGTTTTACCTGGTTCCAACACTGTATCAAGAAACCCACTACTCGAGTTGGTTAAATACCTATGCCATATCATGCTTCTGTGTAAAGAAACTATCCTGGAGGTGAGATCATTGCGTAAGACGTTGCTCAAGATCTTTGAAGTTAGGGAATTTGACAAATCCTCTGAATTCACAGATCCAGGTTCAAAGTTGGTTATTTCGGGATTGTTATGTGAATACTGCTTTTTTATGAACAATATCGATTTTTGTCAAGGCGGTACTACCCATTTCGCATGTGCTAAATGTCAGAGGAATTTCGACCATACCCTAATTCAGGAACATCTGATCTATAAGCTGCTGGCTGAGATCGACTCATACTTGACTCAAGATTTAAGATGCTCCCGCTGTCACAAGATTAGGCAAGATTTGATGAGTCCTCACTGTGATTGTTCAGGTAAATGGGAGGGAACCATCTCCAGCGACCAAGTACAGAAGAGCTGCAAGATTTACAAACAAGTGGCCCAATTCTTCGATTTTGATCTTCTTCTAACCGCCCTTAATGACATCAGTAGCTGAATCTTGGGTTTATCTTATTTTTCTTTTTCACTCTTTTTTTTCAGTTATAGCATTTAATAATATGTAATGTACGGAGTTAAACATCAACAAATTTCAAAGATTTGAAAAGAAAGACCTTTAAGATTCGAGTATATCGTCGTCTCGAGGCCTCGAAAGTTGATTGAGAGTAACCACTGGAAATTGCAATTCTTCTAAAGGAGAGTTCATGTCGGAGGTAAATGATCTGGTATTATTTCGAGATTACCAGGTAGAAACATTGTCTTCATTTTTGAATGCAGATCCCAACATTACTCCTCCAAACCTGGTTATACAAGGATATAGCGGTACTGGTAAGACGTATACTTTACAACAATTTTTCGCTGTGAACCAATTCCTTATAAATGTTTGGTTAGAACCAATTGAACTAATTACTTGGAAACCATTTATGCAGGCGGTGGCTAGAACTGTTCAAAATAAGTTGAAAAGTACCTTTGCCAATGTTAAAACACCGGATTATGATCCATTAGATGTAGAAGAACCATATCTTTTGGTGAAATTTCTAAGCAATCTCTTTGAAAACTATCAATCCTTCTTGGAGGATTCCATATGTATTTTCCTTGTCTGTGATGGATTTGACAGTTTACAAGATCTGGATGCTGCACTATTTCACAAATTTATTAGCCTCCACGAATTGATACCAGTTGATTCAAAGATCCAATTAAAAGTGATTTATACCATACAAGATACGGCATTTATTGAAAGGTATTCATCCCATAATCTTCCGCTAATAGTTTTTCCTCGATACAACATGGATCAGATAACTGATATTTTGGTCTTTGCCAGAGCACAAGAATTGATTGAAAGTGAACCATTAAGACGAAAAGTTTTACAAGGTCAAATTGATGAATGTACAGATGATGAATTTTTAGGTGTTGCCATCAACTTTATCAAATTGATTGTTCAAGCTTTCCATTCATACACAGGAAATGACATCTCTTCCCTAAACGATTTGATAGATTTTAAATGGGAAAGTTATGTGAACAAGATCAATAGGCAAAACATGTTTGATCCCTTAGGACTCTATCGAAGCGCCATCGCTATCTTTTTAACTACAGACGATAGTTTAAATGCAGACTACCCCGAAAATAATCAATCGAAGGGTGCAAATGAAGCCACTCAAACTTATGAATTATCACCCATATCGAAATACCTACTCATTGCAGCTTATATCTGTTCATATCTTGAACCTCGCTATGATTCTAGTGTCTTTTCAAGGAAATCCCATGTTAAAACCGGAAGAGGATCCTATGGTAGAAGGAAGAAGATGGAAACTAATCCGAGGTATCTTCAACCTTCTCTTTTCTCCGTTGAAAGGTTATTAGCTGTATTCCAGGCAATATTTCCTGTAGATACTAAGGCACAAAGAGGTTCCTTAGCATCTCTTAAGGAGGATTCATTAATGAGAGCTAATGTCGAAGTATTTCAAAATTTAGCAGAATTACACTCGTTGAAATTAGTAGCAACTACTGTTAGCAAGAATATTGATTTCTTGAACTATAAAGTTAAGTGGAAGGTTAACGTGCCGTGGGAAATTGTCAGTGAAGTTTCTAAGTCAGTTAATTTTGATGTGGGACAGTACTTTATTGGAGATACATGATTCAAGGAAATGAGCACAATTGATAGAAAAATAAAAATGTTAACATTAATAACAACAACAATAACTAATGATGATGGTAATGATGATGGTAATGACGATAATAATTTGGTATCTTTTCTAAAAGTTTGATTTATATTCAAAATTCGAC
Organism: Zygosaccharomyces rouxii; assembly: GCF_000026365.1. NCBI lineage: Eukaryota > Fungi > Ascomycota > Saccharomycetes > Saccharomycetales > Saccharomycetaceae > Zygosaccharomyces > Zygosaccharomyces rouxii. The sequence continues at coordinate 1,343,779 of NC_012995.1, read as the reverse complement.
TGTTATAGCTTAAAAGCTGGGAATGATAGAACGGTATTGGTGAATAAGTACAAAATCAAAGTATAATAAAATACTTCAAATAAATATTTAATGAACTTTTCCTCTAATATCTAAATTATTTTATCAATTTATCGGAGATGTGAAATTTTCTTTCTGAGTACAATACGTTAAACTTCCTTTACCTTTAACTACAAATATAAAGTAAATAAAAAACAAACAAACAGCGGTTCCAATACTATTAGTATTCTATTGTGATTCTTTGCAATTAGAATTGTTTGATGCATTCATATGGTTAGGATTATGTCCAATTTTGTGATGAGAAAACGCAGAAGAGATTTCTCAGAGGATGAAGAGGATTCCAATCCTGGAGAACAAGGATTCTCAAGGAAAGATCGATATGCAAGTAGACAGAGGAAAAGGAAACTTAATACTAGTGACTACGATTCTGATTCATTTGATGACAATAGCGATAGTGAATCTGAGGGTGGTAAGCAGGAAAAGAAAGAGAACCATAACGACGACGACGGCGATGACATGTTTGCTTCTGACGATGATCAAAAGCCACCTAAGAAATCAGAACCGGAAACAGAAGCAGTCCAAGATGCGTTCGATTACGACGATCCCAAATTCGAGCAGCGGGAACCATTGCAAGATAAGCAAGATGTACAATTGGAATCATTTAATATGGATGAAGATACTACTCAAAACGAACCTTCTAACAATACGGACGATAAATACCTACAAAACGAAGACTACAATCGCGAAGATCAGTGGATTGATGAGGTGGAAGATGTCAGAGGTGTAGCAGAATCTCAAAGGCGTGATAAGGAAAGAAGACTACAGAAATTGAATGAACTGAAAAACAGACAGCGACATTACATGGTTGATGAGGCTCTAATAAGATTACAATATTTTATCAATCCAGGTGAAACGGTTTTAACTGCATTAGGTCGTTTTAACAAACTGCGAAGCCGCAATGAACCATCAGAATATGTGGTCAATGCCATAAACTTCGTCACTGATTTAATTGATGTCATCGAACGCAAAGGAATTGAAGACGTATATAGTCTAAAACGATCTGACCTGTCCAAACTAATCGAAGAAGAATCGCTGGGAGATTCCACTTCAATTGATGATTATAGGACTAAGATATGGTCTTTCAAATGGATTCAAAAACCTGAGGTAATCCATGGAGAGTATTCCAACTATCAAATGCAGTACTGGAAAAAATCATATTTCCAACACAAAGTTGCTGTAAAGATTTGCTTCGAACCCAATGAACCTGTCAATTGGGTGCACATAGATTGTGTAAATTTCATGTGATGTCAACTCTTACCAATTTTGAACTTGATCCTGCAAGCTTTCAGCGGTTCCAACATTATCTTCTTCCACACGCCCTTTGATTTCGTCTGCGATAGATAATGAGACTCGTTCCACTTCCGTTAATGAAAGCGTATCCTCAGGTCCGGTCTTTAGTTGCTTCTGTAAAAGTAAAAGAATAGTTCTAAACTTATTCTTTATCCTCGTAAACCGATTTTCATAATCTGCTACACTGGCAACATCATTGTCCATTTTCACTCCACTTAAAAGACTACGTACCGATTCAATCTTCTTGGCAAACACTTTCTTGTCGCCATCCAAAACTTCTAAAACATCTAATAACCCTGTTATTTGACCTAATAACAAATACCTTTGAAATCCAACTTGCAACCCATACTGCTTTCCCTCAATATAATTATGCTTAACGTTCTCAGCCGAACCCTGTTCGAAACCTTGGTTGTAGAACTCTTCCTCTAGATCCAACAATTTATCCAAACCAGTTAACTCTGATTCAGCCATGACTATGGAATAAACTCCTTGAACTATTTCGACGTAATTATTACTTAAACCTTTGTTCTTGTCGAGCTCTTCTCTTAGCAAGAGTTTTTTTTAAATGTCAGAAATGAGATGAAGATTAATAATAAATATTACGTCAAATGTCTTCACTGACCTAAAAGGAAATGCTTCAACTCCCTACACATTGATTATCCTGTACTTTTTATAAGGAACCAGTATATTCGAGTCGTATATGAAACTGACTCATCGCTAACTTGAACTACATGTACTTCACATGAGCATCCCATAATGCCCATGAATCCTCGAGACTAATAAGAAAGTCAAACCAATTTTAAAATCTACTACACAATCTCTTATAAAACCTATTCCATACACATTATACTACTTCTCCAGACTTGATCTCTTTGCCCGTCTTTGCAATCTTGTCGTGAATGGTTTCGTAGGGCAACTTACTGTAGACATCAACAGTCTGTTTCTCTAATGAAATATCAATCTTAGACACATCAGGCTCTAATTTAGTCAAAACTCTGTTGATGGCATTGGAACATCCTTGACAGGACATGACAACATTGAAATGATAGTGACTTTCAGACATGGCTCAGGAGATGGGGATTTTACAGATTAGTTAGAGATGAAACTGGATGCAGTGAATGAGTTGAATTGAGTTGAAATGAATTCAGGTGCTTCTTTTTTATACATTTCGAGTGCACCTTTAATTGAAAGCAGATTGTCAGCGAATTTGGCTCAAATTACTCAGTAAAATGTCAAAGGAACGACAGACACACATATCACGTGAAAGCACATAGCACTAGGAGTTACAATGATTACAATGGTAATGCTGGTAAAGATGATTAATCGTCAGCGGCACTTGCACCTCTTATGTCGCGGATCTCTTGAATCGCGTTTTGTCTTAATGGCGTGTCAGCAAAAAGCAATATCAACCATTGTATTAATTCCTCAGTGCCGAACAAATAAAAGTCTCCATTGTAGAACATAGCCATAATTTCCTTTAAGTGCAGTTGTAGTAGTTGACCAACAATAACAAATTTGTCACGGTACTGGCGGTATTCTGTGTTGTTCAACAATTTTGGAGCTTCCGTTTGGTCATATATGATTGAAACTAAATGAGCTAGGTTCTCAGAGTTCTTCTCAGATATTACATTCCATTGGAGAATTCTATCGTTAATACAATCCACATATAGGCAGTTGTAGAATTGTAACAAATAAGTGGTACCCTCGTCACCACCTATGGTACTCAATGGTTCAATGATCTGGTTTCTCACAAACGGTAACAATTTCTTTTCGGTAACGTCCCAACTGGGGTGTCTTTCATCGTCAAAAAATTGTTGTATCTGTTCATTAACCAGTTGAATGACAAATTTGAGACTACTGTTGGAATAAATTTCTAGTAAATTGGACATCAATTCGTGAAGACGGGTCAATTGTGAATTACATTGCACAACATATCTCAAATCGACAAACAACTGCCACCAATCTAGTTGGAAATGACGAGTAGAAATGGCAAAAAAAAGCGTTTGCAAAACGTTCAATTTATGTTGGAAAGTATGATCTTCAAATTGGGCTTTACCGGTTTTCTCGACGGCTTCCTGTAATTCATTCATGATATTAATAAACGTTAATGCCATCTGGCTTACCTGAACATCGCTAGTACCATTAAACTCCTTCTGTTCATTAGTATCCCTGACTTCCTGTGGATTTTTAACGGGCGAGGAACCTTCAATCTCATTGATATCTAAATCCCATCCCCATCCATCTCCTTCACTCTTTTCACTTTTCCCACTTTTTTGACTCTTCTGACTAAACCTTCTTAATCTTCGGGGTGTTCCTTCATTGATATCAAGATCTATTTCCATTTCCTTATCCCAACCGTCAGCTTCATCCGATCCGCTTTTACCGCTGACCCTTCTTGCCTTACGTGGTGTAGCCCCAGCACTATCTTCAAAATTAATGGCGAGTTCATTATCCCAAGCATCTTCTTCACCAGCGTCTTCCCCCCAATCCCAGTCATCATCATTTTTCCCGTCCTTCTGTTCAGGTTTAGGTTGCTGCTGGTTGGTCTTCTCATTCTGATTTTTATCCTTAACGGAATTGCCAACAGTAATCTGAGGCCTTCCAAGTCCATGGTTCTTTGTACGAACAGTGTCCAATTTTTTAAAAGATGGATCTCTGAAGATACTTCGTATCTTTAATGCATAATTCTCAAAAACCCCATCCAACAATAGGTTTTTATGAACTTGATCATCGTTCAAGAGGTCTTCCACATCATTACTTTGATAATTCCATCGTGTATCGTTGGATAGAAATTTTAATTTTTCATTAACCAAGCTCACTTCTTCTCTTAAGGGCGAATCAGAAGAATGTAAAACAGAATAAGCATTAGATCTAACTGATTGCAGCAAATCATTCGCTAATAGGGGGCCTAATTTCTCAGCCAATGCGTGCTTGTCATGGGGAGTTATGCCTTCATTGAGGAAGCTAACCACGTTTAGAATATTGGAAATCCTTTCACCAACTTTGTCTGTACCACTCTGCTTAAAATGTAATTTCTGGGTATTACCAAGATCTTCCCAAGTAATCTTACCACCCTTAGCAAATAAGAATCTCTTGATTGTCTCAATCATTAAGTTCGAATTTAAATAATCTCTGAGGATCGAATTCAAATTCTCAACAACTGTATCTTGCGAAGATCCAACTTTCATGTGTCTGATTACCCAAAGATCAGGATCTAGAAAACCATCAGGGTAGTACTGTTGCTCAACAAATGTAATGAATGGCACATATTCCATCGTTTCAGAATCTTCCCCCAATTCCACTAATCGTTTAAAAGTAATGCTATCACCGTTTACTTGCCAAAACCATTGACTAATGATTTCATACAATTTGCCTACAAGTTGTAAATGCATAGTATCCACATGAGAGAAGACTGATTGTTGGAATGAGAAACTTTGTTTAGTCAAAGATGAAGTGTCTCGCAGTTTCTTGCGCAGGTTTTGCAAAGAGTAGTAACAGTTTTCCAATTCTAACAGTTCAAAATTAGCCTTGAATTCCATAATAAGACCAGAAATTGATCTTAAAGAAGCCAAATCATGTAATTCTTGATTTAACGAAGATTCTCTCTTCAATATGCCCTCAAAATCTACCGGTGTATCATCTTTATTATCACTCTTTGATTCCTTCTCATTTACTAACAAGGGGTCCTTACCTAGTGATTCTAATATTTCTGCCTTGCTCAAAAGGCCAAGGTCATCAATGCCTGAAACCGCTGCCATTTGCACCTGTTGTCGACGTCTTCCTAGGTATACTACTAATACATGAGCACCATGAGTATGGTTTAGAGTTTAACTATTCAAGGGCTTTCTTTCAACAGGTCTCTAAGAGTAGGACCGAACAAGTAACGCACTACGAAGAGATCACAAGCTAAATTTACACAAATTTCTACAGTTTTTACAATGAAATTAGACGTCCAGTAGTTTAATCAGTACTTTGATGAATGTTGGATATAGGATAAAGTTTTCGATCATGAATGATCTGAGTGAGCTGAGATATGTTGTCATCATAAACAACGACTGGAACCATTTCTATTTACAAGATGTTGAACATGAAGAAACCAATCTCCTACAGTACTCGACAACTGCCATAGTAAACTTACTAGGTACAAGTTGAGACTATAGGAACTGTTCCTTGCGGGTCTTGTTCGTTCTTCTGTGAACTGAGTAGTTAACAAAGGTACAAGAGTTAAAAGTATTTGAATTTTTTTCTTCTCTTTAAATACCTTGACGAAAATTACCCGGAAATTACAGAATATAGAACCAACACAATACAAAATACGATTCGATGCCATACAAGTACAATGGACCAGAATATGATAAAATACTTCTCTAATTAATTTTCATCCTTGTCGTTTTAAATTTTTTTCCACAAAAAAAATCAAAGTAGTAGAGATGTCAGTCTCTTTAATTCATGATCACAACTTTCGCAATAGTTTCTTAGTTCCGTAGAGTTATTCCAGACGTCCTCCATATCACTTTTAACCGTATCGCATTGGCTCTGCTCAGATAGTAGAAATTTTCTATAGTTACCCTGTACCAACTCCTTCTCCATGCTCTGTAAAATCTTTAACTCTACCAGCAGTTCGTTTCTACGGAATGCTACCTGTTTTCTGGTATCTCTGAAGATGTAATTATCTTCGGTATTCAATTCCCTAAATTTGTTAAATGCCAGGTTCTCACTTTCGTATGACAACTCCGTTGTCAAGAGATCAAGATCTTTGATGAAAACGGCTCTTTGCATGACGTTCTCATGCTTACTCTCAGTCAATTCGCGGAAGGTGTTCTCAGCTCTTCTTACCAACCAGTAAGTAACAGTGGATCTACCGAACAAAAGGATATTCAATCCGATGGAAAGTGCCAGTGATATCACCAAAGTTTTGTTAATATGGGCGAGACCTGATCCCACAACAAAGATGAATCCAACAATTGTTCTTAGAGCCACAAATGTAAAATTAACTACGCGGTAAAAGAATCCCTTGATAATGATTCTGAGGATGAGGGAAAAATTGTAGACTATTATATCGGCAATTTCACGTTCCTCCTCTGTGTATTCTTTTTCCAAATTAGGGTCATTCTGATTAGGGTCATTCTGATTAGGATCATTTTGAGAAGGATCATTTTGAGGAAGTACGACACCAATCTTACCACATAATTTAACAGCTTTCACTAATTTACCATGAGTACCAATTTTTTCCAAATAATATCTAATGGTTCTTTTGAGATAGATGTATTCCATCTGAGTGAATTTAACCGCCCACTTCAATACGGTTTTTTCGACGAAGGAAAGGTTTTTAATAATTTTTCCAGTCTTGCCGTTTATGAACTCCACATTATAATAAACGTGGAACAGTGCACTGGGAGATGAATCACCGTCTGTTTGATCATCGGATTCATGAGGTTGCATGATTACATATTTTGTTGTAACACGCAAAGGATGGCAAAAGACTACTTGTACAACAAAAGAATCCTGATGCACTTCATAGAACTTGCCTTCCGTCATCCTAATGAGCTTTTGTCTAATCATTGTTTGAGTACCTTTTGCTCTTTCATCATAGCTAGTATCGCCCAAATAACGGTCAGTTATATTGAGACCAAATTGAATTTCTCTGAAAAGTTGCAGGTTGCCCTCAGGAGTTCTCTGTTCTCTCCATTCCGAAGTGTGATTATAAGGGTCATATCTATCGGCTAAGAAGAATGAACGTGGGAATACCGTAGATTGGTCACCAAATAAAATATGCATCAAGGTCTTGGGTGAAGCGTCATAAGTATGGTGGTAATTTATGGTGCTTGCCCTTTGCAATTCTTTCGATCTGGTAAAACATTCAAGGGCAGGAGCACCCATTGACCAAAACATGTTCATCATTCCGTCAGGTTTGCTATGGACAAGTGGTTGAGAAGCATGTTGATTCCCAACGGCATCGACCTCTTTCTCTCCTGCCATGCTTTCGTATTTTTGGTCGATTTGTTCAAACCTCTTGAAGATTTCTTCCTCACTTCTGGGCTGAACACGAGTCTTGTTTTCCAAAAGATATTGTAATTTTTCTATTATCATTTTACGGTTTTTGAAATACACGTATATTCTCAATTGCAATCCTTCCGTATTGTAAATTTTAATCATATTGCTCGAACTCCTACCTTCCTCAACAGAGACGAAATCTTTCAAGTTCAGGTGGGCAAGACTGATGAATCCCATTGAATTCATATAACAAAATAAACTGTTGGCAGTCACATAGCATGTAGAGGAGAACTTCTGCCTTTTGTTCGGGCACCAGAAGGTACTGAAATTGAATAACAATAACTCATCAGGAAATTTGCCTAATCTATGATCAATGGTGAAAAATAAACTCTTGAATTGGATATCATTAACTTTCATTTCTGAAGGGTAGAAACTTGGGTAGTCAGTCGTGGGTGACGGATTTTGATGCATATTGGTTTCAAATCTAGTATTTTTCATCTTTGTCAATGGTTTCAAGTCTTCATCAGATATGGCATAATCACTCCAATCCGTAGATCCCCAAATATTAGCAACAACAGCATTAGGTACCCAGTTTTCCCTACGATAGAAATTGGCTAAAATCGCCACTGATGTCATCTTGGTAGCCAGGGGAGTTACAGCCATGGAAAGGTGACACAACTTACCTTCTGGTGAAAGAGAAGTGTCGTTCACAGAAAGATTTTCATCTAAAAGGTTGACTAGGGGTTTTGTACGTTCACTAAATGAAACTAATGTTTGATCCATTGAAGTAGTAGTGCTAGATGCAAATTCAAAAAATTCTGGTGGGAACCTCTTGAATGCCATATCATATTCCGTACTGTTAGGATCTAATTTTGATGCGTAACTCTTTGCATGGGAAAAGGTATTAATCCAAGATTTCAGATCTTCGAGACTTTCAGCTTGAAATGTTATTTTAATGTCTTTTGAAGCATCATCCTCTTTCTCCTGACCTTTACCGCCAACGATCTTAAGTTCAAAACAGTACTTACGATCCTCATCTGGTTCATACTTAACGTTTGTTAAAAAGACACCAAACTTATCAGTTTCCTCCACATAAGTCTTGGACAGCGAAAGTAAAAAGATACCAAATACTGAATTTTTCAAGAAACACCATCTTCTAACCCAAATTGTCCTCTGGGGGGAACTCAATGAAGTTTTCATGTATAACCAGCCACATTTTTCAGGAGATTGTTTTCCATATTCAGGATTATCATTAATTAAACTATTTGGATTGATTATCTTAAAGTCATAGTCGTCCAATTCACGAGAAGGAACGAATTTTTGAGCTGCGAACTGCAAAACCTGGCGCTTAGCATTTTCTATCTCATTTTGTAAAGAATGAGCAGCTTCAATAGAATTTTCTACCCATTCCGAATAAGATGAGAATTTCTCATTCAAAAGTGGAGTTAGATCAACCTTTTTACCGGTGTGTTGGAAGGTGAAAGTGTTTTTCAGTTGAGTAAGACCAATGATTTCCATGACACATTTATCGACCCCTAATTTCATCGACGAGATAGCAACTACTAATTCTAAGGATGCGTCCAGATAGCTCTGCCTTACCTCATACAGCTGAAATGCATCTTCACGTATGCTGGCGGGAGTAATACTTGCATTATTAATATCCACTGCTTGTTGTTGATTTAACATATTATCATGTTTATTCTGATAGTACTCAAAGTTAGCCCTTTTACTCTTGTAAGGTTCAATACTTTTGGTCATTAGTTCGAGCAATACATTGGGATATCCTGAATCCTGACCAGAAAGGATGCCCAAAAGTGTTGTATTGAATTCAGCATATTCTTTGTTGAAACTCTCCACCAGCCATGGTGTGTACAACTGGTTATCGACGAATCCATTGCTTAACACTATGGGTGACGGTAGCAATTGGCTAAGAAATGTACTTTGAGTCCTCTGGAAGTCATCTAGAGACACATCGTAATGGCTTTCAGTAAATCCAACAGTCTTTTCGATCCAATCCTCTAGCGACTCGACCTTCGTTTGGAAATGATTAACATGTGCCCTAAATGATGGTGTATCCAAAGAAGCCTCTTTGAATGAAACTGAAATCAACTTCAGTCTCTTCCACTCAAAATCCTTATCCTGCTTGTGCTCAGTCATCAATCAAGCAAATGAAACTTTGGCTTGTCTTTGAAGTGTAAAACCTCAATATCGAAATACAGAAGTAACAGCAGCAGAAACAGCTCCGGTTCAATTCTTTCTTCCAAAGTTAAGACTTGTTGTTCGCCTGCTCTACTATGTTGATGAACTTGCTTAAAGGTAAACATCACGAACCCCTGCGGTTCTTAGGCAGACGGAAAACAACTCGGGACAAAAACAAAGGCTCACAAACCGCCCTTCTCTTAACCTCTGAGCTGCAATCTACAATTTCAACAATCTTGTCCCATGAAACTATACACATATATAGAATTCACAACCTTTAGAATCCCCTTCTTGCCAAGTCGTCTGCTATGTACAGATAGAAGTTCAATATGTCAATATCGGGTCTTAAGGATTGACTAGCCGCTTTGCTGGCATTGAAAAGGGACTTGCTAAAATCCTTTTGTAGTTTATTCTTCCAATTGATTATATCTAAATGGTCCGTGTCGAGAAGGCATCCGCGGAAGTGTCCCCATTTGCTACTTTGAACTGTTACCATACCATCGTTGGATTGACCACCCGATAAATTGTGTATAATCTTCCAAGTCATGTAGAAAGCGTTGTACCACCTTGGTCTGAAGCAAGATCCATAGGAGAAATATGAGACCGAAGGATCATTTGGCGTAGTTGCATTAAAAAATGACATGTATTTAGTGGTCAATTCGCGGATTGATGGCGGTAGAATTAGTTGCTCAGGTTCTGAAGGTGCCAATTTCTTTAAATCTTGAATTAGGTTCACCACGTAGTCAGCCATCTCAGAACCACGATGTGGTGTTGAGACCGTTGTAAGACTCAAAACTTTGTAATTCTTGTTTTGTATCTTTGAGATAAGAAATCGACAATCCAATCCGCCCATGGAATGGGCAATGAGATTTAGCTTTATAGGTCCTGGTTCTTTTTGAGAAGCAGAGTCATCCTGTCCTACATTATAAATCTCATTCTTGGTAGCTGTGCGTCGCAGAATTTGGGTTTCTTTCTCTAAAAAGGCATGCAATGACAGTGCTCTTTCCTCAATGCTTCCAAAACTGGGAACTTTGGTTACAAGTACAGTGCAGCCTTTTTTCTCCAATTTTTCCTTGACACCAATCCAATATTCAATCTCTAAGAAGGCATTATCAGTTGATTGATCCCCCGATTCGATAAAATGTTCAGAATTATTAGCCATTATACTTTGACGGATTATCTTGGTCAGTTGGTAGATGGAAGGTATTAGGATTATCTTGTCGAATCCTGATAAACCATGGCAGAGTACAATTGGATTTTTAGGCACTTGATAGCTATCCTTTGGTGGGAAACTGTCTAAATATACTTCTTCATCATTAGGCTCTACGGGTTTCACTGGTTCTGAGTAGTGTCTAATACCATTTGCCGAAGCATAGAGTGACCATGGAATGTAGAAACCATGTAGAAGGCTCTTAAAGCTCGACATACGTTGTTGTCAAAACTGATGTTTTCAAACAAGGGTTCTTTGGTATGAGTGATGAACTGCGTCCATCGCGGAAATGTTGAACGTGATTTTACAGTTAAAATGTTAAATAGTCAAATAAATACTTAGAATTCAACGATTGATGGCTTTCGTAGCTGCCTTGACACTTTGACTAAAATCTACGTGGATTCTCCTATCATCAATTATAACACCCTCCATTTTCTTGTATGCTTGCTCGCAGGATTTCCTGTCTGTAAATTGAATGAACCCGTACCCTAAGGAATGGCCTGTAGACTTATCTCGAACGATCTCGACTGATGCAATGGCTCCAAACCTCTGGAAAATGGTAGCAATGTCCTTGGCTCTGGTCAATGGGTTCAATTTACATATGAAGAGAACTCGAGGCGATGGCTTTATGCCCATAATAGGCATATTCTCGATGATTTCTAGCGATAATTCTTTTCTCTTGATATCCCTACGAACTTCTGGATCCTCATCTGTAAATTCATCCACTAGCGTTTGTGGTAACCTAATATCTTGTATTGGGAGTGATACTTCATATGTGGGAAAATGTCTCCCATCAAGAAATGGATCATATATGATGAAAGTTGAACGAATTCTAATATCCTCTATTGGCCTCTGTGTATCGTCAACGGCGAATCTTTCTATTTTATCCAAGGTGGACCATGATGTCTGTATGACATCTCCAAAATAAATGGCATTAGTTGCATCCAAACCATGTTCAGCTAGGGAAATGATCACCTGCGAACCAATTAACTCTTGACCACTCTCTTGTTTTTGAACGACAACATTTCCTAAAGATCCCTTTAGCGCTTTACCTGAACGATCTGGCGATTCAGTGGCCTTTAGAAGTCGGGACTTAACTGGCTCACTCGTGATACCCTCCACGGATGTATTTTTCAACCTCAGCTCCTTTCTATCCTCATAACCTAAGAGGGGATTACCGAATTGTACCGACTGATCCTTGTGTAAATTGTAAAAGCACTGGTTTTGATAAAAGTTACACTTGCACAATTTTAAAAAATTGTACGATTCAATTTCATACTGCTTATATTTCAAATCAACTATGATATCACCAGCGGTAGTCTCTAGCAACACACTCATTTGACAATTGTATTTAGCATCATCGGATTTGCATGTTGAAAGATCATCGAAATCTATGTCAATATTTAAAAATATATCACGTGAATCATAAGCAAAGAGTAAAGCTCAAGGCCAATAAATATAAAGTACCAATTACTTGCCCGAATCACTCAAAGTACCACTTATCAAATTCTTCAAGGGGCCCACCTTGTTCATAATGCTAACACCTAAAGATCTGAGGGCCACAATTGGTGCGAAATCGGTGCCGTAAATCTTATGTAATTTATCAGTCATTCCCAAAAGCATATTGTTAATTGGGTAACGTTCAGCCCAGAAAGGTTGCAAACTGAGCAAAGATCCGATATCATGACCTCTCATTGAAGCCTTCTCTAGTGCTTTGATAAGGGCTTCTACATCACCTTGTCCCATATTTAGACCTTGACCGGCCAGTGGATGCGTAGCATGCGCAGCATCACCCACAAGAGCGATACGATCTTTACAGTAAGTGTCGGCATGGAACATTTTTAATGGGAACCTGGCTCTACTTGGTCCCAGAATTGATTTGACTCTTGGCGGATAAATTTCGTCAATCAAATCGTCATTTTCTAGAGAATCGTAGACCTGTTCTGTTCTAAAATTGATATCTTCTAGCAGTTTTTCGTTGGAAATGGTTCCCTTCTCCAATTGACGGTAGAAATATTTCAAATCCGAATCCTCTAATACAAATGCAGCGTTTACTAGACCTGTGAATTGTTCCGGTGTAATCTCTCTTAGTAGTCTTGACAATGGCTCGGTAGTACTCCATACCAACGTGGCATTATCATCTGGAAGCGCCAAGTGGGCAATGGGCCCGGTAGGCAAAAATCTTTGCCAACCCCTAAGCTTATATGGCGGGTATTCCAATTTCATAGTAGCAACCACACCGAATCTATTGTAAAACCAACCACGACTTTGAATATCAGAAAATTTCCTCACTGGTGAATTAAACCCATCGGCTCCGACTAATAACCTTGTCTTGAAGACTTCACCGTTATCTAGCGTCACGATAGGCCAAGACGTAGTGTCCTCTGGATCACTGTATTCAATGCTAGCGACTTTAGTATTATCCATTAGTTGCAACGATTCACTGGGTAAATTCAATTCTTCGAGCCTTTTCAACAAAGAAGACTGTATGTTTAAAATTTCTACCATATAAGCCATCGAATCCTTCTCCATATTTAAAGTGGCATTTGTAAGACCGTCAGTGACGTACATCCCATCATATGGCTGAATTCTGTCCTCTAACATTCTTGCACCAGCTTTTGTTTCTATAAAACTCTTGGATGGTGGTGTCAGACTAACGACTCTATTGGTGAAATTCTCTGGAGGGGAATCGTAGAAAGGTGCAACCTTCCCCATCAAATCACTGGCATCTACTAAGGTAGTTTTGAGATGTTGGAGCCTAGGGGTCGATTTGAGAGCTGCAGCTAGTGTTAAACCAGCGGGTCCTCCTCCTACAATGAGAACATCGGTCAACTTGGGAGTAGCAGTAGCAGTTGACGCCAATTTTCTCAGAGCGTATTTACGCACAATAGCAGACCTGGCAAGCATTACAATTGTGTCTATATCTCTTTTCTCTAGTTCAATTGATTACTATGTGATCTTTTTCACCATGTATCCCGCAAGAAAATGTCCCATATCTTTTCAAAGGGTGAAGGAATCTGATAGTGAAAGGTGCTTGGAATAATAATCAAGATTCCCCTCTCTGGATGCTTTCGAACACATCTGTGGCTAATCAATCATAGACCGAAGAACGCCATAAAGAGCTGACAGGGAATTATTCATCTGTAAAGAATAGGGTCGGTCTTGAGTCAGCGTTATAGAGAGATTCGATTGAAAGTATAGTAAAATAAAAGATAAGACGGGGTGGAACAGAGTTAACTAATGTGCTAAGTTCAAAGGCCCGACCACACATCATCGATCTTGATCATTTTATCTAAAATTATTTTACCACGAAGACAGTAAGTCATCATGACAAAAAAAAAGATAACAATTGATTAGAAAAAAGTTCAATTAAATGGACTTGCAAAGTAACAAGTACTAACTACATTTTCCGCCAAAGTGTCGACTTCCACAAGGTTTTTAAGGAATCTTCGGACCATCAGCAGGTTTCATACTTGGTCCACTAAATCTTTACAACATAAACCTACCGTTCTTCCAGCTTTATTGTCAATGGAAGACAATGTTCATATTGACAAGTTGCAGGTCGATGCTGTAGTAGGACCTGATTTTTGGGATCGTAAGGATCCACAGAGATGTTTCATTACTATGAAGATGTTGACGGATTTCAATAAAGCTGCCGCTAGTGATGATCTTCGATACTCTCTAAACTACGCAGTCATATCGAATGATGTCACTAGATTTATCAATTCTCAAAATGATTGGGGTTCGTTAGGCAAGGCTTCAAGGATGACTTCTAACTATTTAATATCCAAATACCAAGGCATTAAAAATTTGGAATTGAGTCTCCAAACGAAGACTGCTCATGTGAGATGCGATGACATTTCTGCCGTCGTGGACACCAGAAATCAGGATTACGACATCTTACGGATTTCTAACTTCAAATTGTTAACATTGTTGGGGGTTTTCACTTTTGAAAGGTTGCGTAAACAGTTTGTGACGATTGACTTGGAATTGCCATGGACAAAGGACAGTTTACATTCACCACCTTACAAGGGCATTATTGATAACGTGGCAGAATATGTGGAAAATTGCAATTTCAAGACTGTGGAAAGTTTAGCAGAATCTGTTGCCAAGGTTGTATCACTAGATAAATATTTCCAAGAACGTCCTGGATTACCCATCACAGTGAAGATTATTAAACTGAATGCCATAACCAATACAGATGGGGTTGGTGTGAGCTGTCAGAGAACTTCTAAAGAGTTAGAATCGTTCCAATTGTCGAACAAAGCTGTCCCTTCGAAAGGTACTAAAGAGTTCGATCTACCCATATATTCCGATGAAATCAAAACCAACACTGATGATAGATGGAACAAGGCATATTTGGCATTTGGGTCAAATCTAGGTGACAGGTTTCAAAACATTCAATTGGCCATAGATCTTCTGAAAACGAATCCTCAAGTGACAGTAAACCAAGTTTCTTCATTATTTGAAAGTGAACCGATGTATTTCACCAATCAAAATCTTTTCATGAATGGTTGTATTGAGATCAGTACCAACTTGAAGCCACTAGAATTGCTCAAACTTTGTAAGGAAATTGAATACAAAGAGCTGAAGAGGGTCAAACAAATCGATAATGGCCCCAGAACTATTGACTTGGATATTATCATGTATCTGAATGCAGACAATGAACAAGTTCTACTAAATGATTCCGAACTGACAATCCCACACGCAAGAATGTTAGAAAGGTCATTTGTGCTAGAACCCCTTTGTGAATTAGTACCGTTTGATTTAATCCACCCCTTGACTTGCGAACCATTGACTAGCCATTTAAGCCAAATATACGCCAAGGGTAATTTAGAGGATCAGTTGTGGAAATTAATCCCATTGCCTACAATCAATGGCCACAATCGGTTTCTCAAATTTAAGACCGTTGAAAAATTTGATGATTTTACTGGCAAGACAACAATGGTTTCCCAATCACCTTCATACATGATGTGTGTCTTGAATACAACACCGGATTCATTTTCAGATGGCAATGAATTTTATCACAATCTGGATAAGCAGTTAGATCGTGTGCAGCACATGTATGATGAAGGTTTGAAACTGCACGATTCTATCATAATTGACATCGGAGGCTGTTCCACTAGACCAAATTCAGAACAGATCGAACAAGATATAGAATTACAAAGAACGGTTCCCTTGATTAAAGCCATTAGAAGTCGCAAGGATTGGGAACAAGAAAAAATCATTATTTCCATCGATACCTACAGATCTCAAGTTGCGTTGAAAACCATTGAAGCAGGGGCGGATATGATCAATGACATTTCAGGCGGAACTTTCGATGCTTCCATGTTTGACGTCGTTGCCCAACATCCTGAAGTTTCCTATGTCCTTTCCCACACAAGAGGCGACATATCCAACATGGTTCATATGGCAAAATATGACGATGACGGATTAGAGTCAGGAGATACTCAGACTAAAGAGTTTATGTTCTACCAAAGACTTCCATCCAAAACAGGAACCAATGTCATTCGAAGTATTGCAAGGGAG
The DNA here is from genome assembly GCF_000026365.1 of Zygosaccharomyces rouxii. Classification (NCBI taxonomy): domain Eukaryota; kingdom Fungi; phylum Ascomycota; class Saccharomycetes; order Saccharomycetales; family Saccharomycetaceae; genus Zygosaccharomyces; species Zygosaccharomyces rouxii. The sequence goes on along the minus strand of NC_012995.1, from coordinate 1,327,479 downwards.
ATTTCAGATCGTTATTCCTGGGCATTACTCAAAAATGTCCGTCGTTGGCAATTAGTGTTAGATCCTGGGCTTGGATTCGCCAAAAATGGCAAGAACAACTTGCAAGTAATAAGACATTTATCCCTTTTGAAAAACTATTGTAAATTTACAAAGGATGGTGAATACGTGAATTTCCGGAATATCCCAATACTAGTGGGACCTTCTAGAAAGGCATTCATTGGTAAAATCACGGATGAACCGGATGCAAGTAAGAGAGATTTCGCTACAGGTTCGGTGATAACATCATGCGTTGGATTTGGCGCTGATGTGATCAGAATTCACGACTATGCCAACTGTTCGAAGGCGATAAGGATGGCAGATGCAATTTACAAGGGTGTCTAAAATAGTGGTGGAGGAGCTTTGTAATAATACTACATAAATACTAGACAACAATAATAATTTTTTTCCTCTTTTTCCGTCTTTTTTTTTTTAATTTTTTTAATGGGATCTTTTTTGTAGCAGCGATAGTATCGGTTATAAGACCTGCTGAAAAAAAGAAGAGATTATTATAATAGTGAAACAGACTAGATGTAATGCACTTTCTCTTTTTTTTTTGTTTTGTTTTTTATTGTTATTATTTTATTATTCTTTTTTGCACAGTAGTTATACCTTAATATCTTCTCTTCAAGTCCATTCAAGCGACAGGACAGTCCTTGGAGATGTGGCCAGATCCGTTACAGTTGTAACAAATTTTTTCACCTGGACCAGAAGGGCACTCCTTGGACAAGTGGCCGAATTTACCACATGAGTAACACTTGGATCCACTTTGCAAGCAGTCCTTTGCCATGTGGTTAGGTCCACCACATCTGTAGCAGGAAACCTTAGGCTTTCCACCAGTTGGAGCACCGGCACTAGCAAATCTACTTTTCTTTGGTTCCGGACATTCTCTTGAGATATGACCAGTTTGGTTACAGTTGTAACATCTTTGAACGGTACATTCGGTTTTAACGTGACCTGTTTCACCACAGTTATAACATTGCTTAAACTCGACAGTTCTTGGCAAAGTACATTCTGATTGAACGTGACCAGGTTTGTTACAGTTGTAGCACAACCTTTCGGAATCACACTCTTCAGCTAAGTGGCCAATTTTCCCACAGACGTAACAAGCTTTTTGAGACATAGTCAATGTATTGATAATAATATTATTATTCTTTTGGATTTTACACTCGAAATTTTTCAGTTTTTTTCAGAAGATAGTTTCAAAAAAAAACCTGCAGTCTCGATATCGATCAATTACTATTGATTGTGGTAACCGTAATAAATTTTCAACTAGGTGAGAAGAAATGGTATGGGATCGTGTGCAATACTAAAGTACAATCGATTATTACTTTCCACTGGCGAACCTGAAGCTCAAATTTTCAAAAGGTTAAAATTTCAATTACAAATGAAGTGAAAAAAAAAAAAAAAATTAAAACCCAAAAAGAAATGAACCAATGTTACGTTAAATGTTACCAACAAAGTAGGAAAAAGAAGGAACAGACAAGAAGGGCAAAAAGAAGTAGAGAAAGGAAAAGAACCGAACTGAGTCGAGAGTAAAACGTAAACGACCTTCTTTTCCTAGAATCGGATTTTTATTAATCCTGCAGGGAGAAACACTGCTTTCGATCTAATCTCAGTCCTTTGCTCATCCGGTTAAATAATTCTGCAGTTTTCTTTTTCAACATTTTCCGCCGCGGAAGAAAAAAAAATTCTTGACTGAAATTTTTTTTCGTTGCAGATGATCATTGTTCTTGTTTCTTTTCTTTTTTCTTTTCTTCTTTTCTTCCTTCTCCAGTCCACATGATTTTCACGGGGTAACCTCCCATGGCTCCAACGGACTTTGATCTGCTACTAAAGTGCCGAATTTCACCGTATTGACAAATATGTCATAAGCTCTTTCCCTTGCATTCTTATCATAAACGTCATCACTCAATTGCATCTCTTTAATGCATAACGATACCAGCACCTCCGGCGCTAATACGTAATGGGCAAAATCTGATACCCCCCACCACTTCATCGTATCTCCTTGTCTCCTCAAGAGGAAGGATTTGTATTTTTGTAAAATAACCTCTCCAATCTGGAACTGTCTTTTCATACCATAGTAACCAGCCGTAAATTTAGTGAGATCCATATTTCTAAATTCTTGTACAGATAAAATCGCCCTCTGCGAGGACTGCCTCATCTCATTGGCTTCGAATTTATAGTGAGAATCGACAAGCCCTCGATACATGTCCCTCACTATGGGCAACAACGGTGTCGCTTTTTCGAGCAATTCAGAGGCATACAAAATCTTGGGAAACTTGTACCGGTCCATAAACCATTTGCATATTTGATCCACGTCTCCTTGCTCATCGTCATAGGATTTCTTCTGCCTCTCAATTGGTTTTATTTCAGAAGTGTCCAAGATTTCCTCCCTTTTTTTTGTGATTTCTAAATCTCTGTCATCCACACTCTGTCTCAAAGATACGTGTGAATCATCACGATCGCTATCTTCTTCACTTGACGATGATGATGAAAGGCTTCCCCGTTGATTGTCCTCATGGTCACTGCTACTAGAAGAATCTTCAATACGTCTTCTTTTGAGGAAGTCCAAATTACGGTCGTTGTTTCTAGATGTTGTATACACAAGTCTTCTTTTTCCAACCTCAATACCCATTGACAATCGCTTAGCTCATTGTTACTGTCGTTGACACTACCATTATTGAAGTCCTTGTATTTTTTTTTCTTCTAAAGTATGATCCAATGGCGCGCCGAATGAAAAAAAGTAAGTAGTTGATCAAGATAATATTGAGCTATGCTTTGGGGACATGCCTTTGTTTATGGAAATTTGTGCAATCCTACCATTTCTTTATATCGTGATTTTTTCCCTTACCTTTTAATGCAATTGTAAGCCTCTCGTATAGGTAAGGTGAGAAAAGAAAAAAATTCTGTTGCAGTACTACGTGCGTTATACCCTCGGGTTACCGACATCACCTTGAAGGTTCGAACCCGAGTGGAAAGAAGCAGGGCAGAGATCAGAGGGTTGGGCAGAGCTGGCCTTTAACAAGCCACTACAATTTGGTTTAGGGTCATCTTGAGTCATTGACATAGTTCTATTGTAGATAGTTTTGTTTTTACCCTTCTTTCTCGTCTCAAAAGTTGATGAACCCCGTACACCGCGGCATGGAAGAAGAAATGGTAATGTAAGTACTATAATCAACGATGGACCGAACTCCATACAGAGGAAAAGAAAAAAAAAGACCACCTTTCCCTAGGCAGAGAAAGGCCAAGAGTGCGTGATGAATAGCAACGTAGTCAATGGTTACTGTGAGAAACTGGTCAGTGGTATGCTGAACAAGCAGCATGTAGAAGCTATTGAGGACGATAGGTATTCGCATGTGGTATCTCGATCGCAGTCGAGATTTGCAGCACCCATTTCATCTAATCGTATTTTGAATTTAGAATTCCACCCTTCGGGTCATTACATGGCCTATAGTAGAGAGGATGGATCGCTGACGGTCTGGAGGCTCGCCAACGTATCATTTGCACGGTCAAAGAAAATGGTCATACCGAATGCTATGTCTCGTTGGGTTTCTTGGAATCATCAGGAAATCTCAGAGTTTGCTACTTGTAGTGGGAATCACGAACTGTACATATGGGGGGTTGATGAGAAAAAGAGAGAAATTGTCAAGTTGAGAACTTTAAGCTCAGGTAACAAGAACAACAAGATTGAGAGATGCATATTTGACGCTCAAGGTCGTTGGTTGCTATCTCAACAGGGTCTTGTGCTGCAGTTTTGGGATGTTAAATCGGACTATCAGTTGAAGCAGAGTTATCAATTGGATGAGCTTGAGGCTAATGTTAGCGATGATGATGTGATTACGGCAGTGGTTTGGACCAATTCGGGTTCACACGTGATCGTAGGGCTCAACAGCGGTAAAATGTGTATATTACAAGTGGGGGAAGATTCAGTGCGACCATTGTTATTCATAGAAGCCCACAGATCAGCCATTACTTCCATGGTGATGGATCCCTGGGGAGAAAAATTGATTACAGGAGGTGCAGATGGTAGTTGCAACATATGGGGATTAGCGACGATGTGTTGTGAAAAAACAATTGATAAACACTCTCGCATATGCTGTATGGATGTGGATCCGTCGGGCAAGATTTTAGCTGTGACCACAGCCGATAATACTGTACAGTTTTATGATACTAATGAACTACAGTTGTTGGCATCACAGAATTTGAAAACAACAGAATCAGATCCATTAATTAAATTTTATCCAGATAAGTCGTGGTTCATACTCTCTGGTAAAGACGATTCCATCGAAAGACATTTTACACCAGGTAATTATAACGACTTAATTTCGTTTTACAAAGTGGAAAATGAAAGAAGAAACTCTCGCAGTCGTATCCAAAGAAAACCAATTAAAAAGGACTCGAAAGAACGTGCTAGAGTCTCGAAATGGGATCTCCCCAAAACAAGTAGGTTCAATGATAGATTTTAATTGAGAAATTGAATTATGATTTTTTGTTTATGTATATTATTTACATGAATTTATCGTCGTAATTAAATATCTGCCAAGAGGAATCCAGTCTCTGCAAAGTATTTATCATCAACATGTTTCTTAACCTCATCCTTTGTCAACCATGCAAATCTTTGGAAATTTTTCTTTTGTTGTAATTCAAATTTACCTGCTAGAATGTGAGATTTCATTAAAAATTCATGCTTACCATCAGAATTTTGTAAGACACCTGCAGGTGTATTTGAAACACTCCACGTTAACAATTCTTGTCCACCTAACCCTTTGAGGCCTTCTTCTGCGCTGATGTGTAAGGGGATATCATCGTTTTCTACTTCAAATGAGGGAAATTTCCATTCACCTTTACCATTTTCCACTAATAAGTAAAGGGTTCTTGCCAATTGTCTTTCTAAGCTTGACAGATCGCCCTTTTCATCGGCCTGTGTTACTCTTGAATTAGGTGCAATGGGTCTGGAAAGATCATCACCACTTTGAGAATTTTCACTGTTTTCCCTGGGTAAAACTATTTCCTGTTTTTTAGATCTTTCTCTGTTATGCTTAATATCGGGAACTCCCTTTGGATACCAAACTCCTGGCTGTCTATTTATTGGACCTCTCTGCGCTGAAATAAATCGACGTTCTGCAACTGTACCTTTCTTGTAGTAGAAATAATAGGGAAATGTCCACATAAGACGACGCCTCAGTTGATTTTGGTATTCGTAGTATTGTGATTCCAATTGGTTAATCTCCGGCGTAACAATGGGGGTTCGTGATAATATCAGACCGGCGGCAATACGACCACTACTGCTACTACCATTTTGAGCAGCAGTGGCTAAATTCCTCTTGAAACTAATCATCAACGAATTGGAAAGACGACTTTCCCTAGCGTTTTGTTCATTTGGAATATCCAATATTTGATGAACTTTTCAACACGATGAGCTCTGCAAAAATTTTGATGCGCTCGAGAATATGAAAAACTCAAATCATTATATACGTACCGATGAGCTACTAGTACAAGTGTTATATTATTATTGAGAATACATATAAATTATTTATTGCGTCTGCTGTTGGTTGAGCATGCTCATTAATGAGTTGAGTTGTGCCGCAGGATCGAATGACTGTTGCTGAGGCACAGGAGGTGCTGGCGCTTGTTGTTGAGGTGCTGGAGCTGGAGGGTATGATGGTGTCGCTGCGGCAGGTGCCATTTGAGGAGCAGCTGCAATTGGTGTCCCATTATATGCTGCTACTGGCTGAGGTGGATAAGCAGGCGGTATCTGACCATAAACATGACCAGGTGAAGGAACTGGTGCCATACTGTATTTAGTTACTGGTGGACTAACACTTAGACTTGATCTACTGTTCCCCTTACCTGATCGAGGCCCATTTCTCCCTGAATCTGTAGGCATCTTTTGAGAAATTGCCTTTGAAGAAACTCCTTCACCGACAACAATATCCGGTTCTTCAAACACTATACCACTCTGTAAAGGTTGGCCACCTGTACCTCCCCATTGTGCTTGAACACACCATTTTTTATCAGCATCCGTTAATCTGTGCATGGGGATTATACTGTAACCGTGTTGATAGTCACAACAATCTCTTGGTCCAAAGCCAACCCCCCAACGAGTCCTCAATGGCGAAGAACCATCTTTGTTAAAACTTAGTAATACGTTTTCAGCCTCTTGTCTCGAGTACACTTTAACAAATGCATGTTTTCTAGCGTTGTTTAGAATCACACTCTGCACTTCTGCATACGGTCTTAAGACGCTAGCAATATCCCATTCCTTCATATTCATAGGTACACCGCCAACAAAAAGTGTACGACTGTAGACTTTAACATGTTCAGACGGCGTTGTGGGGTCATAACTAACCGGTTTTGGTCTAAAATGAGGATTCGATGGGACGTTCTGTTCATCTGGATACAGATGATGATTGTTAGTACCACTAATGATACCACTTGTAGCTTCTCTTTTTACTGGTGGAGATCTGGATCTATTTCTTTTCTGATATCTATCACGTTCTCTTTCTCTCTCACGTCTTGATCCATATTCTGTAGTAACATGGGTTACTGGCGCTGCCGCCGCTGGTTGTGGAGGTGTAGCAGAATGTGTTGATGATGTTATGGATGTAGCAGTCGATCCAACAGTTGATGGCGGTGCCAATTGCTGCTGAATGCTCACTAAAACTTGGAACAAGGCGTGTTGTTGTTCTTGCAAGTCATTAGATCCCAATTCGTTTGGAATCGTAACTTGAGGCTGAACATTAAGAGGTTTCAAATCACGCAGAATATGAACACACCTTTCCCTTGGATCACTTGGTAAAGCTTGACCATTACTGATACTGGAATGTCTAGATGCATCGTCATGAGTAATTGCCATCGAAAAGCATTTAGCCCTAATGGCATTTAAGTAACCTTTTTGGAAAAGTCCAGCTCTATCCCAGATGTCAATCAACGTCCTGATCTTTTCCTTATGATCTTCATTGGACTTACCGATGGCACCCGTCAAAAGATCCTGTATAGATTCACCAAGCGTGTAAATGGCATGCGCGCATGTACCCTTTTTAGCAGTGGGCTTAACGTAATCATCATTAGCCCTCGCTTCATCAAGGTAAGCTCTACCAATCGAATCTATGATATACAAAGAACCCAGCTTATGTGTAGGAGCACAAGTCTTGGAATAGTCAATAACTAAGGATATTAACGTTTCTTCGTCTTCAACATGTTCAAGCGCATACGTGGTCAGTTTCTTAATTCTAGAACCTGAGATACCAGATTTCAATTCCCTAAAGGATTCCAAGGTGGCTACAAAGTTTTGATGATCGTCCATTGCAGCTTACGTTTTTAATACTTTTCCACCTTCTTCTATATCAACTTCAACTTTTGCAAAATAAAACCTAATATCGTCCAATAAAAGCCGTATTACTATACTAAGACTACAATTCCAGCTACCTTTGCAACTGAAATAAAATTAAAGGAATATAATAGTAAAACGGTATCAGAGAACAAAGAGATACTTCAAATAAAAAGGCGACTTCTGTGTGCTTGCGTGTCCTTACTCCTGATTCCGCTTGATGAAAGACAGAACCTATTTTTATTATTTTCTATTTTATTCTACTCTACTTTTTTAACAAAGTGAAAACGATTGAAGAACTACCTGTTCTATCTCTCGTTGAGGCTTAGGAGGACAAGTGTCGAAGTGCCTTTCGAAACTCTGCTCCTTTTTATATCACCGAAGGCTGAGGAAAAGACGGGGTAACACGAAAAAAAGTTGGCGGGTCAACAATTTGAAACTTGACCATCTACAATACACTGGAAAGATAGAGAATAGGCAGTTTAAAGAATTCCGATGGTCTAGAAAGTGGATCTTAGGATTATCTGATGAGTGCTATATACAAATTGTCTATTCAGGGGATTCGATCCTTTGATTCCAATGATAGAGAAACGATACAATTTGGTAAACCGCTGACACTGATTGTTGGTAGTAATGGATCAGGGAAGACGACCATAATTGAGTGTTTGAAATATGCAACTACTGGAGATTTACCACCAAATAGTAAAGGGGGAGCATTTGTTCATGATCCCAAGATTACGGGTGAAAAGGACGTCAGAGCGCAGGTAAAACTGGCTTTTACCAGTGCTAATGCTTTAAACATGATTGTAACTAGAAACATCCAATTGTTAACGAAAAAGACTACGGCGACATTCAAGACCCTAGAGGGTCAATTAGTGATTGTAAATGGTAATGGTGACAGGAATACGCTGGGCACTAGATCACTAGAATTAGATGCACAAGTTCCATTATATTTGGGGGTACCGAAGGCAATTTTGGAATACGTTATATTTTGTCATCAAGAGGATAGTCTCTGGCCCTTAAGTGAACCATCAAATTTGAAGAAAAAATTCGATGAGATTTTTCAAGCTATGAAATTTACTAGGGCGTTAGATAATTTGAAAGGAATAAAAAAAGATATGACAGTGGATATTAAATTATTGAAGCAAGCAGTTGAACATTTGAAGGTGGATAAAGATAGATCCAGAGTAATGACAATGAATATTACGCGATTACAAGCGAAATCGGAAGAATATCAGGCACAAGTTAAAGAAGTGGAAAAGCAGTTGAAGGATATAACCGAACAATCTGATAAACTATTTAAATCAAACCAAGATTTTCAAAAAGTTCTGAGTAAGTTGGAAAGTTTGAAAAATAGTCAACAATCAAAATTGGAGCAAATCGATAGGTTATCGAATTCGATTGATCCAATTGATCTGGGTAAAGAGGAATTGGAGAACCTTTTATCAAATTTTTCTAGCTCTTTAACAGAAAAAGAAGAGGAATTGAGATCTATGGAAAAGTCGTTGAGAGAATCCAAGGCCAAAGCCGCTGGTATACAGAATAAGTGTAATTCTTTAATGCAGAGACAAGGTGAATTGAGTGCTTCAAAGGAAAATCACGAAAGGAATAAAAGCGTACTAAGGGAATTACAACGTGAATTACAGACATCATATGCATTGAGTGGCTTCACAGAAAATTTGGACGATTTTGCTCATTCTTTAAAAGAATTAGTTCACAAGACAGAAAATAACTTACTCAACTTTACTCATAGCAACAAATCTGAACTAAATTCCTCAAACAATGAATTATCTGAATTAAATAACTCCTTGATTGTACAAACTCAAAGATTGGATTATTCCAAAATGGATAAACAGAAACTAGCAAGTGAGATTCAAAATTTAGAGTTACAAGTAGACATTTCAGATTTTACTGATGAAGATCTAGAAGGGGCAAGACAAGATTTGAATAAATTTAGTGAAAAATTAAAAGATTGGGAAAAGCAAGGTTTAGTTTCATCAATATCACAGCAGATCAAGGAAAAAAATGAGCAGATGCTTATTTTGGAATATGAAATAGAAGAGCTACAAGTTAAAATATCGAGAACAAACCAACAAGCTGATCTTTTCGCTAAATTAGGGTTATTGAAAAAATCTTTACAAGATAGACAACTTGAACTGGGAAAATTCACCCAAAGTTTCAAAATGGACTCTAAATCAAAAGAGTGGGGGTTACAATGTGGTCATGATGTGGATATGGACTTTAAAAAATTTTATATCAATATGCAAAAGAATTTGAGTACCAAGAGCCGCCAACAGAATGAGCTTGACAAAAAATTCATGGAGGGATCTTTGCAATTGACCAATACAGAAATGGACTTGCGAAAAAACGAAGAGTTTATCATAAACGCTACGAAGCATTTACAAGAATCCTTACCCGAGGACTGTACTATTGATGACTACACTGAGGTTGTGGCAGAAGCTGAAGCATCTTATCGTACAGCGCTGGAAAATTTAAAGATACATCAAACCACACTGGAGTTCAATAAAAAGGCTTTAGAAGTCGCAAAGACCGAAAGTTGTTGTTATTTGTGCACTAGGAAATTCGATGACGAAGGATTTAAAAGTAGTATTCTCTTGAGATTGCAAGAAAAAACAGATGGTAAATTTAATACCATTTTAAAAGAAAGTTTGGAAAGTGAAAAAGAGTATTTGAATTCTCTGAGGAATTTGGAGAAGGATGTCATATCATTGAATGATTCCAGGTCAAGAATTACAGGATTGAGTGATAAAGTGACTGATATGCGCAATAGAAATGTGAAGATGAGAGAAGAATTGGATACTGTGAATAAGGAGCTGGAATCAATGAAAGAAGATAAAGATCATGCTGAGAAGGAGGTACGGCCCTTGGTGGAAAATATAGTACGCCTGAGAAAGGCATCGAACGAACTGGAAAGTGATATTAAATCAATCACTGATGAACTTGCGATATACAGAAGTTCCGAAGGCAAAGTGGAAACTGTGGAAGAATTACAGAATGAGCAACGAAACAAGAATGAGAGTTTACGGAGGTTGAGAAAAGAGGTTGGACAATTACAAGATGAAAGAGAGACTAAATCAAAGGAACATTCAAATCTTCTAAACTTAATTAGGGAAAAAGATTTGAAAATATCTGAGATTGAAAAATCTATTTCAATGAGGAAAAATCTAGAATCAGATCTCGATAACAAGAAGAATCAACTAAAGGTGTTGGAAGAAACCGTTAAAAAATTAGAAGGTGATGTGAAAGAAGGAAGTAGAAAGGTAAATTCTCTTAAGGTCGATTTAGAAAGGAAAACCCATGATTTTGAGAAATCCTTAGATGAGAACAATAAAGAATTTAAAGCCATGGTCTTAAATAATGAAAGGTTTATCTCCATAAATCAACAAGTGAAAGGTTTTACCGCCAGCGTCCCCCTTGAATATGAAAAGTGCGTAGCAGAACTGGAATCTGCGAAAAAGCAACTTGTGGATTTGGATCATATAAATGAAAATATGAACTCAGGTATAACAGAGCTTGCGAAAAAACTGAACGATTCTAACAGGGAAAAACGGAATCTGAAGGAAAACTTGGATCTAATGGAACTAAGGGCAGATTTGAGTTCGATCGAAAGGCAAATAGACGAACTTGACATACAAAACGCTGAAGCTGAACGTGATAGATACCAACAGGAGTCCATGCGCCTGAGAAGTCAATTTGAAAGATTGAGTTCTGAAAACGCTGGCAAATTAGGTGAACGGAAACAATTGCAAAACCAAATTGATTCCATGCAGCAGCAGCTACGGACTGATTATAAAGATGTAGATGTGAAATATCAAAAACAGTGGGTTGAACTACAAGCGAAGACCTTTGTCACTGATGATATTGATACTTACTCGAATGCTCTGGATAGTGCAATCATGAGATATCATAAGTTGAAGATGGAGGATATCAACAGGATTATTGATGAATTATGGAAACGAACCTACAGTGGTACAGATGTAGATACGATTCAACTACGTTCCGAGGAGGTCGGCAGCGGTGTAAAAATGAAATCTTACAATTACAGAGTGGTTATGTTTAAGCAAGACGCTGAACTTGATATGAGGGGCCGTTGCTCCGCCGGCCAAAAAGTTTTAGCGTCTATTATAATCAGATTGGCATTGTCAGAAACTTTTGGTGTGAATTGTGGTGTTATTGCATTGGATGAACCTACGACGAATTTGGACGAGGAAAACATCGAAAGTTTGGCCAGATCTCTTCACAACATTATTGAATTGCGTAGGCATCAAAAGAATTTTCAGTTGATTGTTATTACTCATGATGAGAAATTCCTAAACCATATGGATGCCTCACAGTTTACTGATCATTTTTTTAAAGTTAAGCGCGATGATAGACAAAAGTCACAAATAGAATGGGTTGATATAAATAAAGTTACAGATTAGTGTAATAGAAGCGATATAATTTCTTTTTAAGGACTGTAACATTGGTTAATTTTTATCCAGTTTTGTTCGATTTTCTATGACATTGTTTACTTGTTTGCGGTACTTTCTTTGTTGTTCCGCCATGTTGAAATATATTTGGTATTTGACCTCCAGAAGTTCTACAAGTAGACCATCAGTTTTCTCCGGAGGCCTGTAAGAGTAGGTCTGATTGTGTGCTACTTCAACAATCGACTTATCCGAAGTTGAAGCTTTTCCCATCAGATAGGACCCGTAAGCGCCCATGAGTGCGACGTCCATTTCAGGCATTGCAATTCTTAATCTTGGATTTAATAGGGCGAGTAAGTTCAAAAGCCTCTTATTTTTGGCTAGACTCCCACAAAATTGAAGATTGCTGATATCTTCATCCCCATTCAAAGTATTAAATATAGCAAGCATATGTTTGATCTGGAATGCAATGAACTCCAAAATAGAAACGTATTTGTATACCAAGTTTCTGAAAGAAGTGTCTGTAGTTTCTCCAATGAACATACCAGACATTGATGGATCTGCATAGGGGGTTCTATTACCGTCTAGGTCACCATAGAAAAACATGTGTTTCGTTTGCATATGGATTGAATCCTGGGTATTTTGTTCAACCTTTTCAATAAAATCATTTATTTGGCTAAAAAGATGGGGCCAATCTCTGGTATCGATATGGGAGGAAGCTGGATGTGTTTTGAAAAGATGTTCGATCAATTTTCCTGTGCATGATTGACCAGCCTCATAGATAGAAAATTGGTCAGAACGATCGAATATATTGGAAAATGGACCCCAAACACCTGGAATATGGTGACTAAATTCAGAAGAAGCATAGAGGTAGCATGTTGAAGTTCCCCCAACGATGAATAGTGAATTTTGTAAATTTGATGGTAGAAGCGCAAACCAATTTGAATAACAGTCAATGCATGAAGAAACTTTAAGGCCTTGTTTGCTAGAGTGTTGAGAATGTTTTGTTGGTCCTATTACAATATTTGGAGGGAGTTGTAAGACGTTTTCGTAGAATGCTGATGACCAACCAGCTAATTCACCATCATGGCCTATTTCATTCAAATTCGGAAAATTGCAGACATTTGTATAATCCCAGCCATTTTGTTGTGCAAGACTCATTGCAATGTACCTGTGCAAGTCAATAATTTCAAATGTGGAATTGTTATCAGTATTTTTGAGAATATCAATAAAATGTCTTAATTTGGGTACGGCCATCTCTGGAACAAAGCTTCCACCCATATGAGCTTGTACTTCAGGCGTAGCAAGTTTGTTAACCTCTTGAGTCTCTTTGATTGCAATTGAATCCATCCAAAAGACCACATTTTTATCAGGATCATCCAAATTCCATGGTATTAATGCATTATCTTTTGTTTGGAAAATAGCTAGAGAACATGTAGCTCCTACTCCGCAGCTTTTGATCTCATGTTTGTCAATATTTAGTTCTTGGAAGCATTGGTCTATAGCTGTGAGTATTTCTCGAGAACTCTGTGTATATTTCCAATTTGTAGATTCTGGAGTGAAGTAGTAGGGCACTGTCTTAATTTTATAGGCTATTATCTGATCATTTTGAAAATTAAAAAGGCTTACTCTGACAGAAGAAGATCCCAAATCAATACCTATTCCCGCAGTTGGTTTATTTTCAACCATGTTCCAGTCTACAGCAGTGGGTTAAGAGTAAAAGATGGTGATAAATGTGTTCGCGTTAAAAAGAAGAGGATTACTTAAGATACTATACAGAGTTTGGCGATGAACTAACGAGCTGCTCTACCTCTTCTTGTCATCTGAGGAAGCTTAAATGGTACCTTGAGTGTGGCAATCTTGTAAGTGGAAGCAGAACTCTTTGGAATACCAAATGCTTCTGCTTGAGCGACTGTAGCGCCCTTAACGATGGCACCGATAACTCTAAACAAGTTGACAATCTTGGATGGTTTTATACCCAATTCCTTCGCGAGAGGAGAAATTTCCACGATGAAATTGTTGAGGTGAAGGATTAGAATCATAATGTAACAGAGCAATTTATCCTCATTCTGTGGATCAATGAAGAAAGATCTGTTCTTGGATTTACCGACTTGTCCGGCTCTCAAAACGGTGAATCTTTCCAAAATACCGTCTAGCAAAGTTTCTGGAGGAGCGTTTAGTCTTTCCAAGAGTTTGTCCTTGCTGTTCACTCTTCTGTTTTCGTAGACACCAAGTAATAGGGAAAGGTAGTATAAAAGTTGTAATTTGGTAGTTTGAGTTGCTTGAGTCAAGCTTGGCAATTTTTTAGCCAAGTATTGAGATTTGGTGTAGGGAAGCATTTCCAATCTTTTTTCTGGATCGGTTTCCTTGACCAAGGATCCCACCCGAATAAAGTTCCACTCTCTCTTCGGTATGATATTTTCGACAGGATAGATCTGTTCCACATCGGTAGCGTCGACGTTGGCGACAGGAGTAGGTCTGTCCATAGTGACACTGTTTTCCAAATCTGTTCTTGTGGGCAAATCTTTGGAGGCAGTTTTGACGGAATCAACAATGTCAACAGCAGCATCTGCCAATTTGTCTGAATCGATACGGTTTCTTTCCAGATCTGCAATTGCTTTCTTGGCCTTTTTGGTACCAAAAGTTTCACCAAGAGAAGTTCTCAAGATAGAAGCTTGCACATCAGAACTTTTAATAGAAGGACCTGCTAAGTTCTTGGTAGATTTTGGAACAACTTTAGCATCTAGGAATGGTGCCTTGTACAATTGTGCAGATTTTTTACTAGGGTTATAAACGGCAACAACGTACTGCTTGGAGTCCATAGAGTTGGGATCAGTTCTACCTTCATATTCCAACCTGTCATTTTCACCGTGTAGTATGAATTCGTCCTTGGAGGCTTTTCTTCTGTATAGATCGAATTTGGTTTCTTCTGGTACACGGAGACCTTTGAAAAAACTGGAAACGGCTATACTAGGATTTTCCTGAAAACTCTCGATGGAGACCTCTTCAATAGACCTCTTAGACATGATGAACAAGGTCTCTTAACTGGATTAGATTGCTACAATATGTATGCGATGAGCTGGAGATGAGTTATCTTTCAGGTTGAATTTTTTTTTTTTTTTTTTTCATCATGTTGAAAGATTGAATTGCCAAAAATTTCAACCATGTGATATTCACGTGCTATAATGGGAAACTAAGAATCTTGAAGGAATTTATAAATATGAGGCGTAAATTTATCAAGAATATTGGAACGTTTAAGTTGGCGGCAAAGGACTGTAATTGGGATGATTTTGTTCGGTTTTTAAATTTTAATAGCGATTTTACTATTTTTCTAGAGTTTCCACTTAAAGATCATTTCAAAACAAAACGTTAATTCAGGCATTTAGCAGGGTTACCCGCACAATGAAATTTCAAGAGATGTGAAGAGATGAGATGAAGAGGAATTCAACATCCATTAAACAAGATTGCAAGTCTCTAAAGGTCTATGGTATCTATCAATGCTTACGCATTATGAAGTTTTAAGAGTTAAGTTTGATGCAAGTTTAATAGAGATCAAACAAGCCTATAGAGATCGTCTTTTAAACGCACATCCCGACAAGAATAATGACGAAAACAAGCCGGCGCTAAATGTGAGCGTTAATGCGATTCAAGAGGCTTATAGAGTACTTAGCGATGAAAAATTGAGACGTGAATACGATCATGAAGTTGTAGAAGGCCAGAAAAATTCTGGTTATGTGGGTACTGGTGATGGATTAGACGAATATTCTCTCGATGAGTTTGACTTTGACCCGGAGACGTTACGGTATTCTATGAGTTGTCCAAGATGTGTAGCTGAAGAAGGATTCAGTTTTAGTGAAGACACTCTGGAGGAGCATGCAGAGGAGGCAAACAATGGAGGATTTCAAGTGCTGAGCCAATGTTCATGTTGTAGTCTGTGGCTCAAGGTTAATTTTGAATTAGCAGAAGATGAAGGTGAAGACGAGTGAGAAAGTTTGTACATATTAACAGGGATCTATCGTAATTACTGTTGGTGACTTGTAATATAGTTTTCAATCGGTTTGAATTGTTTTATCATTATCTACAAGAGAGATGAATGCCTTTGCCATGGCGTCTAAATCGGACATCAAACTCACATGACCACAATCGCTATTGATTTTGGCTACTACGGGGAATCCTCTCTGTTCTGGTAGCAACCATTTGTGGTATATTACACCGTCACCAGGGCCATAAGAAAAGTCGTCGTAACGGCCGAGTTTAACATCTTTTAGACCTTGTATGTGGACCCCGCGCACGGTGGGGACTTGATTACTGTAAAGCATAACCAATGGTGGATATTCTTTTCCTGGTCTATACTCTAGGCTTGATAAAAATTCCTTTGTGCGCTTTAAAGTTCTTTCCAAATAGCGAACACATTCTTCGTGAGAAGTCTTAAATAGCATGTCATTTTGATCATCCTGTACTCGCTTGTGTTCTGTCAGTTGCGCAGCATCAGTAGAGGATGAAGAAATTTTTGTAAATAGAGAGAAGGGATTCCAGTGTCTGAGAGAACTTCGCCCATCTTGTGGCGGTTGATGTCTAAGATCTTTGTCAGATGGGCCCGATATTGATCTCATTAATGGTATCGGGTTTAGTATACCTAAAATATCGTTCCCTTCAGTAGATATACCTGGTTGTGGTAGTTTAGTTTTTGTTTCGGTTTTGGCCATGCGTTTCTCATCCTCGGGACTCTGTTTCTTGGCTACTTTTGGTACAGTGTGTGGATCTAGGACTCGATCTTCATCCACCAGCGGTGATAGTCCCAATTTAACCCAAACCTGCGGGTCGAAAAAGTCTAAGTTGAACTTCTTTCCTGTACCTCTTTGTAGAAAGCATCTACCATTTTCTGGAAGGAAAGCGAAGCTACTTCTCATTAAAAAATTAGTTTCTTTACTGAGAATTGTTTTATTCATGAGCACTTCATCACCGTATTTAAAGGGCCCCACGATGTTGGGACATCTGCTTGGTGAACCAACGTAAATGATACCTCTAATCAGGTGTGTTTTGTCTTGTAGCGCCTTATGTGCGACCAAACCGCCCATAGAGTGTGCTATGATGTAAGTACCTCTTTTCACTTCTTGAGAGTCATAGATTTGTTGTAATTTATTAGAAAGCTGTTCAGAACTTATATCTAGTGATAATCTCCAATCGTAACCAAAATTGGTTAATCTAACCTTTGAATTAGATTTCAACCTTTTGATCAGACGTTTGCAAACATCCACTGGGCCAACATGACTTAGAATACCGTCCGGATAAATATGTTTCATAGCTTCCACTTCATCTTCATCATTCGGTCCAATTCGCAAGTCTACTTTTCGTAAGTTTAAACCTGCTTTAAGTGGAATCCACACTCGTCGATTAGTCTTTGTATCTCTTAGAATACTACCCCTATAGCCGCCCATGATTAGGACATCACCTTCCAGTTCATCCCAAATAGAATGGACTCTTTTGTAATCGTAGCCGTCATCGGTCCTCTTGTGTCGTAATGCCTTAATGGTGTTAAGAGCATGTTTCAGAGATTCTAATTCGAAGGTTTTTTTAAGCGCCCTTTTTCTGACATCGACAGAGCCTTTCTCGTCTTGGAATAAGATTTGTTCTTCTATTGTGGATATTGATGACGTTTTCTTCAGTTTGTTCTTGATGGTTTCTCGTTGTATATCGTCTTTGGATTGACGTGGCAGTAGTGAAGGACCTAAAGATGTTGGAGAAGAACCCTGTGAGACCTTTCTTTTGAAAGGCATAGAAAGTGTAAGTTTCTTGTGGGAAGGTGGTTGTACAGATGGGGAATTGGATTCATCTCGAGCTTGTGCTATTGCTAAATCCAAGTTGGAATCTGAACCTGAGATGAAAGAGTCTTCATTTTCAGGATTTTGTTCTTGTGATTTCTGCTCTAATGAACTTATTTGGCTGGTAGGCGATGGTGTCAAACCTGTAGCGTTATATGTACTGTTGCTACCTGGGATTGATTGCCGAGTAGTGTCAGTATTTCCTAGGGGTGACAGTAGACGAGGTTGTGACAATTTTGTGGAGGATCTGCTACATTCTGAGGTTGAGTTGGAAAGGTCGGTGATCCCAGATAGGCTCTTGGCAGGCATTGGGATGAAATGCCCTTTGGGTTTTATTTTTTGTTTACACGTTAAGCAGAATATGCTTAGTGCTTATGAATTCTTTGAATTCGTCAATGAGGTTGGTGTTCTTTAGGTTTAAGGGAGTTTTATGTGATTTACATCGAAAGGTGTAAGAATTATGTTGAGAAGGTTAAATCCACCAAATGGAAATTTTCCATTTAAAGTTCTGTGGCCAATTTTTTTTTTCTTTTATGAAATGGATTACGAGTATTTCCTAAAGCGTTGAAGAGATGAGGTTTAAGTTATGAAGAATTGTTGGTTATGCTTAAGCGGGTAGAAAACGTCTGTTCCTTAGGAAACCCTTTTGTTCTACTGTGATGTTGTCGTCTTGGTTACAGTGAATTTTTGATGCGATTTGTTACGCGGGTGATGGAGCGTGGAAGTTGTGGATGAAAAATTTTAAGAAGTTGGTGAAGTTTTCCAAAGTAGAAGGAACAAAGGTTGGAAGGATTGATCGTTTTTATATCGATTGGATGATTTTATGAAATTTTTTGGAAATATTCCAAGAAGTATAATGTCTAGTGGTAAGATTTCTCAGCCTAAATGGATGCAGCCTGAGCCAAATGGGAAGGGCAAACGTGTGTTGAAATTGTACAACAGTTTAACTAGAAACAAGGAAGTTTTTGTACCGATTTCTGGTGGTAAGTCTGTTAGTTGGTATTCATGTGGTCCTACTGTCTATGATGCTGCTCACATGGGTCATGCTAGAAACTATGTTTCAATTGACATCAATAGAAGGTTGTTGCAAGATTATTTTGGTTATGATGTTAAATTTGTACAAAATGTAACTGATATTGATGATAAGATTATTTTGAGAGGTAGACAGAACTATCTTTTTGAACAATTGAGGTTGACCAAGAGTAGGGATGAAATTCTGGAAGAAGTGAAATTGGCATCTTTGGAATACACAAAGAAGAATTTACCTAGCTATCAGCATGAAGGTTTGGGTGAATTTGAGAAATGGTATGCTGTCCAGGATGCAGAGAAAGAGAAGCTGAGTAACGCTAAGTTCCCCATGCATGTTAATGCTGTTAGAAGTGCGTTAGAAAGTAAGAATTATGAAGGTGATGAGTTTTATGAAAAAGTGAAAGATGTGATGATGCCATATCTGGACGGTATTTCTGGATCAAGTGTGAACGATAGAGAGGTGTTTAGAAAATTGTCAGCCTTTTGGGAAGAGAAATACGACGATGATATGCGTTTGTTGAACGTGTTAGCCCCCGATGTAACTACGAGAGTGTCTGAGTACGTTCCTGAAATTGTGGAATTTGTTAAGAGAATTGTGGATAACGGTTATGGCTATGCTACTGAAGATGGTTCTGTGTATTTCGACACTACTAAGTTTGACAGGGACGAAAAGCATGCCTATGCGAAGAACCAACCATGGAACAAAGGTGATTTGGAGTTGGTTAGTGAAGGTGAAGGTTCCCTGGTAGGAAGCACCAGCGGTAAAAGGTCATCTAGCGACTTCGCTCTTTGGAAAGCTTCAAAGGATGGTGAACCTCGTTGGGAATCTCCTTGGGGTGAAGGTAGGCCTGGATGGCACATTGAATGTTCCGTGATGGCCAGTGACATCTTGGGCTCTAACATTGACATACACAGTGGTGGTATTGATCTAGCATTCCCTCATCATGATAACGAAATGGCTCAAAGTGAAGCCTGTTTTGACAATTATCAATGGGTAAACTATTTCCTACACACTGGTCATTTACACATTGAGGGCCAAAAGATGTCGAAATCTTTGAAGAATTTTATTACCGTGCAAGAATCGTTGAAGATGTATAGTTCTAGACAACTGAGGTTAGCATTTTGTTTGACCCAGTGGAACAACCAGATGGATTTCAAAGAGAGTTTGATGCAAGAAGTCAGAGGTATGGAATCTCTGTTTGGTAATTTCTTTACTAATGTTAGGGCATTACAGCACGATATTGGTGCAGGTGCATCCAAGAAGCTTGGCGCTCTTGAGCGTGAATTGCTGGCAGGATTGGATGATAGCAAGGATAGAGTGGATGAAGCATTCTGTGACAATTTGTCTACTCCAACGGCGATGAAATCCTTGGCTGAATTAGTATCCCAGAGTAATATTTACATTAGCAAAGCCGGTACTGAAGTTAGAATCGAACCTTTGGTGGATGTAGTTAAGTTTGTGACTAGGATTTTGGGTATAGTGGGTGTTCCTGTTCGTGCTGACGGTTTTGGTTGGGAGAGTGGAGAGTCTCGTGGCGGTGGTAGTGTTGAAGAGTTAGCATTGCCCTATGTGAAGTGTTTATCGAAGTTTAGAGATGAAGTGAGAAGCATGGCCATCGATAATGCGGATAAGAAGGAATATCTTGGTTTAACCGATCGTGTGAGGGACCATGACCTGCTGGAATTAAATGTTGCAGTTGACGATCGAGCCGGTCAAGGTGCTTTGGTCAAATTCGTTACTGCAGACGAGAAGAAAGCTATTTTAGAAGAGAGAGCTGAAGGTGAAAAGAGGAAAGCGGATAAGATAGCCAAGGAGAAAGCTAAAAAGGAAAAGGCTGTTGCCGAGGAAGCAGAAAAAGCTGCAAAGGCTTCTATTCCACCCCAGGAGATGTTTAAAGACCCTTCGCTCTATAGCGAGTGGGACCAAGAAGGTATACCCACGAAGGATAAGGATGGTAACGAGATTACAAAGAGTATGACTAAACGTCTGAAGAAGCAGTGGTTAAATCAGGAGAAACTTTATAAATCTAAATAGATGTTATCTTTTAAGTTTGGCCATAGGGTCGTCTTTGCTGTAGTCAAATTTGCGTTTTGTCTTTGTGGTTTGTGTTGGTTTTTTCACTTTGTCTGTTGATGGTTTTGTTGTTTGTTTAGGCTTTTGTGGTTCTTGTTTGGGGGTGTCATACATCCATGATAACGTATCTGTCTTGAGGGATGCTAGGTCTTCCACTTCTCTTCTTTTGGCTTCCTTTTCGAGTTGTTTCTCTCTATCGATGAGTTGCTGTTCTAGCTGTTTCACAGAGGCCTTATTCTTTGATAACTTCGGATTCCACGACTTGAGTGAATTCAAATCTCTGGAACTACCCATTATTAATTTTACACAGCCTTTGTATAGATATATAGTTAAATTATATATTTATATATATGTGTTTAGTTTTGAAGGATGCCTCGATAAATTTAAGTTGAACTTAGAAACCGTGAATTTTAATATTCTTCTTTTGCATACCGAGTTGCGTGGTCAAAAATTCACAAACCTTGGCTCTTTGATCACCTTGTAATTGAATAATTTCACCCATTTCAGTATCCTTAACGATGTTACCGTTGCAGGCGAAATCTTTCTTTAAAACCTTAAGGATTCTCTTTAAGTCGTATTCTTCTGGAACACCTTGGACCGTTGTCAAAGTTTTTCTACCATTTCTTTGTTGAATTCTTATGTGAATGTAGTTTGTAGTTGTAGTCTCGTCATCACCATTCTCAGCAAATGGGTCGAAGGACTTCAAGTTTTCAATAGACATTAGTTTTTTCGTCTATTCCTCTTGGCTTAATTCTTGTTAGTTATGAGTTAAGTTTAAGTAAAAATTTTCATTTATGGAGCTTAAATTTTAAGAAGGTCGGTCGGGCTTTTGGAATAAAGTAGAAGATCTAGTGAGATTGAAATATAGGAGTGATAAGAAAAGTTAGTATAATTTAAAGTAAAAGATGCCATCCATAGATTTGAGTAAAAGTATTAGAAAAGCATGTTCCATTGAAGAGACTGCACCTAAAAGAAAGCATGTTCGAGCATGTATTGTGTATACCTGGGACCATCATAGCGCCGCTGAGTTCTTTATACAGTTGAAAGGTTTCCCTATGCAGGATGATATCCAAGAGTTTAAGTGCTTAATCCTGTTGCACAAGGTTATTCAAGAGGGCCATGTTAGTGTTTTGAAAGAAGCGATAAGAAATAGGGAGTGGGTGAGAAGTATTGGCAGAATGCATAGGGGAAGCGGTGGATATAGCAGTCTTATTGGGGAATATGTTCACTATTTGACATTGAAATTAGATTTCCATGCCCACCACAAAGGGTTCCAAAGTGGTACGTTTGAATATAAGGAATATGTTTCTTTGATGCATGTTAGCAATCCTGACGAAGGTTATGAGACTATTTTAGATTTAATGGATTTACAAGACTCCTTGGATAAGTTCCAAATGTTAGTTATGGCAAGTATTGGACGCAGTCGGGCAAGTGAATGTCGTATCAGTGCTCTGGTTCCATTAGTTGGAGAATCCTATGGTATTTATAAATTTATTACATCAATGATAAGAGCTTTATATGAACAATTGGGCGATACTGCTGCCTTGGATGCAATTTTGGCAAGATATGATTCTCAACATAACAGATTATTTGAATTCTATGCTGATTGTTCGTCGATCAAATATTTGACTTCCTTAATTACTTTACCTAAATTACCAGCTGAACCTCCAAAATTTGATGTTGAGAGCAGTCCTACTCCTCCATTGGCTCCCGAACCGGTAAGTTTCAGTAGGAAGTCTTCAGCGATGTCAAATCTTGCTGTTCCAAGTACAAGATCAAGGAGCCATAGTAAAGATTCATTATTGCCTACTTCTAGATATGGAACTCCGCCTATCCAACCTGCTGCTTCTCCATTGGCGAGACAAAGAACAGCATCTTTAGCTTCGAGAGATTTAAACAGTACATCAGTACTTACACCTCAAGACACTCACATTCCAAATTTTATGGATATGAGTTCAAATTCAAATTCGGGAATGAGTTATGGTAACGTAGTAAATGAAGAACCAAGGCCAGTTATATCTGGAGATGTAAGATTGGCGATATATCTATCGAGACAGTGTATTTCTAACTATAACCAACCAGTTAGTGTGTTATCGATAAGTCAGTTATGCAATGAAGTGGCCAGTCAGTTTCTAAACAGCACACCACATATCCCCACTATAATACAATTAACGCATCAGATAACTACACTACTACAACACAATCCATCGCCACTGCTGGCCCAAGCTTCTCAACTCTACTTCCAAGCACTACTTTCCCCCTCCCAACAAGACATCATCAATGCAAATACAAATCTACAACAACTCTTAACAAACTAAATACAACTCTCCCGCTCATATCTTTGATCCACCCACTCCACAAACCCACACTTCGGCTTGACAAAATTAAACTGCTGCGCAAATGTGTCCCATATTTTTTGTTGCTCGGGATGAGAATGCCACGCAGCAGCTAGTAAGGAAGATAAAATATTTTGTTTTAAGCCATTTCCAAATTGGGAATTGTAAGCTCTGAAAGCCATAAAGGAATTCAGCGGTTTCTCTGAGCAGCCTTTTCGAGAGCCTTTAGTACTTAGATTATTTAGTGATGAATCAGCAATGGAAAAGAAATAGCCCTCTCCCCAATACACATAAGGATCCCAGAGAAGGATGTTATCCATATTAAAATCATCCTTCTTTAATTTATGTTTCTCTTCTTCAATTTTCCTCAGCAGAACCTCTGGCGGTGAAGGAATCTTGATTAGTTTTGAAACAGTCATAAACACGTTCACCTGTTGATCTTCTATACACTTCCCAGCTATACACTTAGAAGTCTGGGTAGTATCTTGTAGCGTAGGTCTTTTAGACCTGCCCTTCTTTTCAACTTTAACTTTAAATAGAGGTTGATTACTCTTGAATCCTCTGAAGCTTTTTGTATTCATACCTCGATAACTATTTTAAGTCAAACCCATGAGATATGTTCAAGATAAGTTTTATACCGGATACACAGCTTTTTATAATAGCTTCTATACACTATACTCATCTACCCCGTAGACATATCATGTTTCAGGTCATTATTACTGCTTTCTAAGATGTAATTAGCCGATCTTGGTCAATGGGGAGGAACCCCAAAAAAAGCTTACCCTTACACCACTGTCTAAAATCAGTGAAACATTGCATCGAGATTAGAGATCATAGCGGTAAGGAAAGTAGCTTAGAATAATATATAAACCATACAGCTGTGGGTAACAAATCTGTGATACAATTCCTGGAATACTGCATCCTATATCATGAATAAGATCCCAATTGAACGATTACTAAATCCAGTACATCAAGAATTTCCTCATGAAAAACTCAAGAACATCAACAATAAACTTCTAGCTTTATGTTCCAAACTACCTTCAGAAAATGAACAGTTTGAAAAAGACAAAGCAGAGCTAGAGAAGATACTTCCATCTCTAAACATTCTCATAAGAGAATGTGGTTCTTCGAAGGAAGATCAGAAGATGGTTCATAGAATACATCAGTTATCCTCCGTCTTTTCCTTGCTATTAAATGAAGTATCTGAATTAAAATCTAAAAGGAGCCAATTTCTTCGTTCCAAACCAAAGTATCATCTTCCTTATGCAGCTGCACTTGGTAATACAGGTAAAGAGGGTATGGTTTTCAACATTGTTACACAAGATACGTTAAATTCTGCTAGAAGGTCAAATAAGACTTATAGAGGACATCGACTTCCTAAACATATAACACGTTTACTGGAGTCCTGGTTCAATAGAAACATCGAGCATCCTTACCTGCAAACTAGTTCCATGAAGGAACTCATGGTTGAGACTAAATTATCAGGACCTCAAATTAAAAACTGGGTGTCTAATAGAAGAAGAAAAGAGAAATCACTTACGATTTCTTTTGAAGTATCGGAGTTAGTGAAGGAAAGTAAACAGGGTACTGAAGAATTGAACGAGTAAAGTAGTTCTGCAATCACTTCACAACTATGGGGGAAGAATGATGGAATATTTCAGCTATACTTTGAGCTTCTTTCACAATTTGAAGAGCACTGGCATCTAAACATTTATCCTGAGTATCGTTACCATAAGGTCAATAAAATAAGTCGGCAACTCGAAAATAAGCTCGTCTATCAGAATATGTTAGATCGAATGCGCTATTTCACCGCTTCTTCGCTCATCGCCAATTTGGAAGATATCCTAATACTCCCCCCGGCGCACCCTCCCCCATCCTCCTCCACCTACACATACCCGGCCCTGCGGCGTCCTGCCGCCGCCGCCGCCGCCGCCAAAGCGCAAGCACAAGCACAAGCACAAGCACAAGCCGCCAACGCCCAAGCCGCCAACCCTGCCGCCCCAGCCCCACCTGCAACCAACGCTGAGAGAAATGCAAAAACAAAACCCGCCCCCGGCGGCAAAGTCTCCAAGCAGCGAATCCACCCCAAGAAAAAACCATCGCCCCCGCCCCGCCTCCGCCGCCCCGCCTCCGCCGTCCAGCAAATCGCTTTCTTTGAAACTTTTCACCAGCAGAACTTCAATACTCCGCGTTTCAGCTTTACCGTTTACAGCTGCTAGTATATTAATCTCCTGGATCAGTAACTGGTAGCATGATAATGAGAATTTGAGGGGTCAACCTCTGAGTCACAAATTTGAAAGATAAACAAAGTATTTTCTGGTATGTTTTTTATTTATCGTACCTTATCTTTACCCCAGCACTAAGTTCCAACTACGTACTATGGTAGTCACTATCAGAAGGCAATACATAGGCTTACTAACAGCTTGCATTTGGTAAACCATTACATTCTTCGATGTTTACTTATGATTTACGGAAAACATTTCTTCCGAGGATTTTGTGTATGGGTGTGTATACCGAATCTATTGTTAAGTAGATCGAAAATAAAAAAAAAAATATATTACAACCATGTAAAGCTCAGAGGGGAAATAATATAAATTTTACAATATTTCTACATTGTTTATTGGCTGAAGCAAAATAAACATCATGAAGATAAAAACCATATTCTACAATAGAGCACAGTGTATAAGTGTAGATACATAAAGATTTACGAGGCCACCTGAGCACGTTTTGGATAAATGATATTTTCATGTTCTAATGAGGGAGTAGCATTTCGTCTTATAGATAAATGCGGTGCTTCTTCTAATTTGGCAAGAGACTCTTCCAAATCAAGTATTGTGTTAGAAGAACCGCCACAGGCAATGACGATTATGACATCGTCTTTGTCCAAATTTTTACCCAATGCCCTTTCAATTAGTTGAGGGTGGTACCCCAGATGGAGACTTGCACCACAAGCTGGTTCAGTAATCATATTGAAATTCTCAGCATATTTCAAGCAAGTCTGTAAGACTTCCTTATCCTCCAAAACAATCGATTTAGAGCCATATTTCTGCACGTAGTCAAGAGTCCGGGAAGATATTTGACTAGTGCATAAGGAAGTAGCTACACTATTCATTTTATTAAATTCAACGCATTGACCTACCTGCAAAGAAGTGTTCAAAACATGGCATCCTTTTGTCTCTACGGCCAAAAGAGGGATTTTATTAGCTAGGTTGTATTTTTCTAACCCCTGGATAATACCATTATACAGACCACCACCGCCGACGCTGCAAACAATTCCCTTTACTCTGTTTAGGGCTGTATTTTCATTTTTTAGACTGCTAATTATTTCATCAACGATAGATGCATGTCCTTCCCAAATAGTAGGATTATCGAAGGGGTGGACATAAATAGGTTCAAGTATTGCCATATTTACCTGATTTTGCAAAATATTTTTCAAATGGGAGTCTGCTTCTTTCCAATGCGAACCCTGAACAACCACGTTAGCGCCGCATCCTCTTATCTTATCTGCCATTCTTTGCTTCGTTGTTGTGGGAATCACTACAGTGCATGGTAAATTTAATTTTTGGGCCGCTACGGCTGCTGCATATCCTGCATTCCCTCCAGAACTGGAAAAGACGTGCGGAGATTTTCTACCGTCACCTTGGATATCTTTTGCTCTCTTGGAAATCAAATGACCAATTCCTCTACTTTTAAAACTTCCACTAGGCTGCAAGCATTCATATTTAACAAATACTTGTGCGGAAGTGGCGTGGTTGAATATTTGTTTAAGTAATGGTGTTTTGTTATAGATCGAAGGCATCGCTTGGAAAACGGCTTGGTTCATTAAAAACGCAGCTAAATAAGCAATATTATCGCAGCTGATGAAGTTGATATGCCGTTTCATAGATCTCCAAAATTTCATCAAACTCTTCGTTGACTGAGGACCATTTATATACATCGAAGTTTTAATAGAGGGGACATTGATATCCCCTCGAAGTAGATCGGTGGAGTTCTAATTCCGCACATGTGTTTTACCAAAGGTGGACTTCGAACTCCACCTCCATTCATTGGTTATATCCGTGGGAAATGATGTTTAACGACGACTTCCTACTGCGGAGTTTTTTCTTCCCGAGATATCACATCTTCCCCGCCACTGCACTCTTCTTAGCTTATCAGCTCATCCCAAAGTCTTTTTTTTTTTTATTTAATTTAACCGCCGTCGTTTTGAAAGAGAAAAGTGAAAAAGAAAAGGAAGTTACCTGCAGATAATCATTGAATAAGAGGCGGTCATCTTTGCTTGTTTAGCGATTTTTGGAGTGCATAGACCTGAACTGTTCAAAGGTTTTGATGTATAACGTTCGTAAACCGCCGTAGCTTACGAAGAAGCTTAGGTTTCTCATAAGCTTGTTGTGTTTTCTATCACCAACGTCTTTCGGGGGTTTGAAACTTTGAGGTGGGAGTTGAGGTGTATAAAAGGCACTTTTATCATCGACGCTTTCATAGAGGTATCTGATACCAAATCCTTTGAGATTGATAAGTATGCATCGAGTTATGATCGAGTTAGAGTCTGGGGAACTGACATTACTATCATCGGATACAGTTATATGGCCATGGAAATCTTTTAAAAATCTCTTCGTTTCCCAATTGACGTGTTCAAATAGCACGGTATTACGGATGGGAATTGGTCCTTTTGAGAGTTTAAGCGTGTTCCAATCCATAAGATTTTTACTTTGTAAAAATTCTCTTTCCTCTAAAGACCATTCTATAGTTTCAGGATCAACTATGCATTTTGTGGGTAAATTAATCACAAATCTGTCCACGATACCGTAATTTTCATTAATGTTTGCCAACCGAGGGAACGTTGCAAACCACTCTCGTATGAGTAAAGGAAAATATGCATCGTTAATGTCTAATAAATTAGTTCTTATCTGATCCTTACAATCTTCAAATTTACTTTGTAAATCTTTACGATGGCATTTCGACTTCAACCTTTCCAACTGCCAAAAGCAGCTTTCGAAGCAAATGCTCAAGAGTCTCTCCTTTAGTTCCCATAGGGTTGCTAATCTTTTTTCACTTTCTTGTCTTTCAATCTTGCGTAAATGAGCTCTTCTTATGGGGTAACGCTTAAGTTTGTTCAATTTGTTCTCTGATACAAAAATCACATTGTTTAAGATGGCATTCTCGTTATCCACTTCGACCATTGGAGGAGCATTTTTGGATAAAATAGGTTTAATCTCCTCTAAATCTTGTTTTTGTTGAAAGTATAGCTCATCTGTGGAATAGTCCAGCTTATTGGTTGGTTTGTCAAAAACAATGAATTTTATCCTTTGACTCTTGTCTCCAACTTTTATACTGAGTGCTTCATGTGTTGATTTATTAGAATCGACCCGTCGACAGTAAAATCTACCTTGGTTCTTTATGAAAATTACTGATATCTTAGTTTTCATTAAATTTAAAAACGATTGATTATCAGTCAAATAGAAATTAGATCTTATCTCTTTTAATTTGATCAGTGCATTTGGATAGTATGAATTTCTAAGAATATTCCACCCTTCAAATGTAAGTAAATTTCTAGCGTCCCTCAGGAACAGTTCATTCGATTCTTTTTCATCTGCTCCTAATTTAACTAGAAACCCATCAATAACGATAAATTGTCCCTTTGGTACCGTAATCACAGGATACTCCTTCATCGACTAAAGAATGGCACTTTGAAAGCTAGAGAAATTATATAAATGTGAAACGAAAGAAAGAGAGATACTAATTAAAGTGACTCGACTTTAGGTAACTCGATCAACGCTTCAGTGCAGTTGGACTCTTGGTTGTTATGTTTCAATTTTCAAACTATGTAATCATCTTTTTTCTCTTCCACGCTCTCAAATAGAGCGAATTGGGTAATTGATGAAAAAATGTCGAATAGATGAAAACCGGAAAACCCTGAAATGTAAACAGTAAATTTACTGGGACATCGAATTAAACACATTTCGTCATTTGTTTGTTGATATAAATGCTTATTATCTCCTCAATACCATGGCTTATCTCTATACTTGCAGTAGTGTAATTCTAAAATGCTTGACAACTGCAGCAGAGGTGGAAACGTGGAACAAAATGCCAATAACACAATATCCAAAATTTAAGGAATAGGCAGAGAATGTCAGTAACACCAATCCCTTTCTAATAGTAGAATTATTAATTCATACATGGAATTATTCTTCCAAATTGTCTAATCAGTCACGTGACTGTCTTTGTTTTTGGTTTAATCACATATACAAGGGATAAAGTAAAGAAGGGGCGAGGTCAACTAGTAATCAACTATACATCGAGACTTTTATAAACTAACGGAAAAAACAAAGGCATCAGAAGGGTTTACTTTCAGTTCCCAAGGATTTGGGATCATTAATTTTTTTCATTCAGCATTAATTGTACCTCGACATGGCGTTTTGGTTGCCTCAAACTATTCAGAAGAGGCTCTTGTTCCATGTACTGCAGCAGGTGTCAGTTTTCTCCAACGTGGATTTATCAAACCTACATGTGTCACTTGGTTCGAGTTCGCAGTTTTCGTTTGACGACTTAGATCTAGCTGTTGAAGAACTTAACATACCAGGATTTGATGTCAAGAGTGGCAAAGTTGGACATTTAGATTTAAAGTTGAACGTTTCTGGGGGCGTCGGCGTAAATGGTAAGAGTTTAGAATTTGTGGTGAAACCTAAACTCTCGAGAAAAGAAAGTGAATCAGGTACTTTTTCCCTAGCTAAAAGTATACATGATTTGACCAATTCTATAATTCAATTTGCAGATACGAACCAACCTGGAACCAGTGGAAATAATAGTAACAATAGTAATGACACAGGAGAAGATATTAATTCAGAAATTTTAAACAGCCCGACTACGACGAGTAGTAGTAGTAGTGTGAGTAGTAAAGAAGAAATTGAAGCCGCGCCAGCGGTGAGTACATTGGAAAGTGTGAGAAATCGGATACTCAATGTGGCATTATCAAAATTGATGATTACCTTTGAAGACATAAGTTTCAAAATTTTATTTGAAGACGAAGAGATAATAGACATAAAATTAGAAAAAGTATTTTTGAATACAGTGGAAAATAATGTAAGAAGGATTAAAGTTCATAATTTAAGTGTGCATAAGAGGAAGAAAGTTTCAGATGTACCGAGTACGCGCAATATGGCACATTCCCTTTATCATTCACAGGCGGAACCGGCATCTCTTTATATGAGTGCTATGGAAAGCCAAGAAAAGGAGGGCGGCGATACTAGCGATAACAGTGTTGGCTCAGGAAGTTCAGATGAACAATGGGAAAGTGGAAAAGAACTCTTATTTGTCAATTCTATCGATATATCCTTTGAAGGGTTGTCATCGATTGATGATTTGGGTCTTAAGGACTTACTTGTGAATATTGACACTGTGCGCATCTCAGTGGATGATATATTAGATTTAAACGAAAGCGTGTTAGATTTAGTGGTAAAAACTATTTTCAAGGGGCAATCGGAGAAGACCCCACAACCAAGCACATTATCAGGGTATAGGAGATTTCAAAGGGAGCAGGATATTTTAGAAGGAATTGCATTTTTAGCCGTGAAGGCGAATTTAATCAGGATAGATTTTGCTCAAGATTTTAGTCTCTGCTTTAAAACTGTAAATTTAGACAGTTTGGGTAACAAGGAATATGTCATCACTATTGATTCTTTCGAGTTTAAAGGTGGAGGATTAAGCTCTAATCACACTACCGCTCCTATAATCCGTGGTGTAATCAAGCCTAATGAATCACGTTTCTCATTATTGCATGATATCAACGTTTCGTTGACCATTCCAGCTCTGTCTGAGCTTTTTGCATTTTCACAACGCATTTGTGATTTTGTATCACTGTTAGAAAATAAAATTGTCAAAAAAGGTTTGGCGAGGCCTAAATCTCCAGCTCAAGAGCAACGTATTTTAACCGGCACTCGATTCATAACTATTGCATTACATATGGATGGTTACGAATTACTTTTGAAAATAGAAAATGTGGGTTCGAATACAGCATCAGATGTTTTCAAGACTAATTCTATAAAAATTTTAAGGAAAAAAGAAGATCATTACGATTTGTTGTTAAATCTTCTAGGTGTTTCAATTGCTGTATCCAAATCTCGAATGCAATTAAATTTTTTTGATGAAAATTTGGAGGAATCCTTATTAACAAGTAAGACTTTTTGTGGAATTAAAGAGGTCATTGTAGAGGATGAGTTTTCAAGGTTGAAAGATTTGATTGAAGATTTAAAACAATTGGCTCCTTCTTTTCATATTCAGGATCAAACGAAGAACAAAGAAAGGAAAAATTCTTATTTGAAAAGGAGCGTTCGGATACTGCATTCTTCTAATATTATTTATAAGAATACAGCTGCTGCATCTTTTGCATTGATCATAGATTCGATAAATTTTAAGGTGAAGAATTTTTTAAAGCCGCACTTTGGTATACTGGATGGAAGATTTTCCAATATTGCCCTGGCTGCTACAGAGGAAGGAAATCTAGTTGCTTTCTCGAAACAAATTTCTTTGGAAAGGCTGTTTGCCAAAGAGTCTCAAGTTATTTTGAAGCCCATAACACAAATGAAAAGCGATAAGCCTATATTTTATTTTCAGCGTAAGAGTAGTGGAAGACTAAGAGTTACTTTGCGCAATGTGGAACTTTATTATTATGCGAAGTGGTTAGATTTTCTCAAAGATCCAAAAGGAGCTGGGAGTGAAGGAATGGGGGATCACAAAGACTCTACTCATTCTTCACATTCTTGGGAACTCAAGTTGGTGGATTCTTCGATTTTTTTAATTCCTTATAGGCTGAGCGCAGCGTTAGTAGTGGTTATTGACCGTTTTACCATGAGCGGGAAGGCACCAGTATTCCAATCCAAGGGTTTGCTAAACAGCGGCACTTTGTTGTTGATCGACGATTTTTCCACTGTTAAGCGGCAAGAAAATAAAGAAAGACCATCTTTAGTCTCCTATTATGCTCACCAGGGGTTCTCGGCGATTGGGAAACTCGAAACAACATCATTAAACGTTCAATTGTACAAAGGTGTCATATCATTGGGAATTAAACTGCATAGTTTAGCGTTATCGCTATGTGCGGATTCTGCACATACCATGGTGCAGCTATGCATTGACTTGAAACTCCCCCTTACTTTTCCAGATGAGAAAAAATACAACTATAATAATGAGGATCTGGTGGATGTTTTCAAAGATGTAGATCTAGAATTTTTCAATTCCTCTCATATCAAGCACGAAAATGATCATGATGTTGGAGGTAGAGACAATTTGATAGTGATAGAAAATAGCTTTATTGACGGAGAGCATGCGCACGATGTTGAGAATGATGCAGATCCAATTGAATCTATCGATGAAGCGGCAAATGATTCTTCATCAGATTTCACCAATCAAACTATTACTTTGCAGGAGGGTTACTTAGACAGCGCCCGAGAAGAGGAGTCACTAGATCTTGAAGATGACAAAAACGAGGCTGACATACAACTTGATTTGGAGGTAGGTAAGATTACATTGAAATTATTTGATGGTTATGATTGGAAATATACCAGAAAGTCCATATCTCTCACGATTGACCAAGTAGATCGTGAGATTAAAGCAGTAGGGAATGGGCATCAGGGAGAAGGTCGTGTAGAATCAGCTGTATTTGATTCCATTTACGTCTCAGCAAATACCGCCGATCATGTCAACTTAAGGAAAAGAGTAAGTGAAGAGGTTCAAGGTGAGCAAAAGGCCTCTGCTTTTTCTAAGAAGGCCAATCTGCATCCTTCACGGTTTTATAAAGCCCTAGTATTATTGGAAAAATTAAAATTATCCTTTATTGGTTACAGAGTGGATAATCCTTCCAAGGAAGAATCGGACTGGTCGACGGATTTGTTGAACAAATGTGATGTATCAGTCCAGAAATTCGAAGTTGTTGACAATGTACCCACCTCTACATGGAATAAGTTTTTGACATTATCGCGGCATGAGCAGTGGCCTCGTGATAGACCAATCTTCAGTGCGCAACTGTCGACTGTACGTCCAATTGATTTTTTGATGGCCACAGAATTAATTGTAAATTTGGAGATTGCGCCCCTGAGGTTACATGTGGACCAGGATGCTCTCGACTTCCTGGTTAAATTTGGAGAATTTAAGGATAGAAGGTTTGAATTGATAGATGAGTATCCAGATACAATTTTCTTTCAAAAATTCAATACCAACTCTGTGAGATTGAAGTTGGATTATAAACCCAAGAAAGTGGATTATGCTGGGTTACGTTCGGGTCATACTAGCGAACTAATGAATTTTTTCATTTTAGAAGGTGCCAAATTAACCCTCAAAGGTGTCGTACTTTATGGTGTTAATGGGGGACCCGAATTGATGACAAATCTAAAAGCTGTATGGGCTCCCGATATTGCATCTAAACAACTTCCAGGTGTTTTGGAAGGTTTTGCGCCTGTTAAGTCGATTGCAGCATTAGGATCAGGTGTGAAAGCTCTGGTTACGGTACCACTTTCAGAATACAGGCAAGATCGTAGGTTCGGTAAGAGTCTTAAGAATGGTTGCAACGTCTTTCTGAAGACTACTACGGGAGATTTCGTCAAAATTGGCGTGAAACTAGCGTCTGGTACGCAGACTATATTGGAAAATACAGAGGAAATATTTGGAGGTTCTGGAGCTGATGGTAGAATTCCCCGTACAGACGATCAAGTGGTAGACATGGAAACTTTATTGCAGGAAGATCAGTTAGTCGGCGGTAGTAACCCCAAGATTAGAGGACAGAATCCCGCTGCATTAGTAATAGACCCATCCAAGAATGATGGTGGACAACCTAAGATCGTCAGTCTTTACGCTGATCAGCCACTAGATCTGCACAAGGGTCTCGAGGAAGCTTACCTTTCTCTAGAGAAGCACATACACCTTGTCTACGACGTTGTTTGGAAGACCAAAGGAGAAATTAAAGACACACAAGCTGGAACAGCAGCCGCTGCGGTCACTGTTGCCAAAGTGGCTCCAGTGGCTATTATACGTCCATTGATAGGTGCTACTGAGGCCGTTGTAAGAACCTTGCAGGGTATTTCGAACCAATTCGACAAGGACCAAATTAACAACCTCAATGACAAGTACAAATCACACAGCTCAGATGAATGAGTGAATGAATGAATGAACGAATGTATGAATGAATGATATCTATTATATAGTTGCGGCTATTTGTCTCAAGTTTGTACTTGGCATTTCTTACGTGTCTCTACGTCAGGAAGAAGAAAAAAAAAAAAAAAGTGACGGATCTTTAGATCACTTCTGACGAGGGGAATGTGTAAACAAATGCATCGATTATGACATTCTCTTCGACATTGAATAGATATTCAATACAACTTACAAGATAAACGTTGCATAGAACCCATTTGCGGAAGATTAGATGGGATTCTGAAGAGGAGGAATTGAAGAGTAGTGCAAGTTTTGACTTGGAAAGAAATCTCGTTCAATAGTTTACAAGTGATTGTCACATATTAGCTGCAGTGTAGAACGCGAATCGTTGGGGACTATTCCATTTCAGACCCCAAAGGAGAGTCTTAAGATTTCATCAACTCAAGAAGATTAAATCATATTGAATTGATTTCCAACTTTTTTCACACCTTTTTTTATCATCTTATTATTTTACTGTTTTTCTGAGAGACCCCATAAATCAGTATTGTTCAATATAAAATGCAGGCCATGCCCGATGCCCAGCCGAAACAAGTCAAGCAACATCCCCCTCAACGTCAAAATCCGCACCATCCTCGTAATCATCGCCCAATTAATCAAAATAATCCAAGAATAGGTCTCAATAAACAGCCGCATCATGGATCTAGAAGTTCGAAGAAAGTATGTTCTAGGTGTACTGATCCCATTACTCAAGGAAGTCGACAAGGAAAAACTACTTTGAAAGCTCTCGGTAAATATTATCATGAAGACTGTTTTACGTGCGCAGATTGTGGGAAGTTTTTAAAACCTAAATATTTCCCTTATGAAGTGGCAAAGACTAAGGAAACCGTATTATTGTGCCAATACGATTACTTCAGAAGGCATAATTTATTATGTCATGTTTGCGATAAACCACTCCGTGGGTTGTATTATACGGCATTTGGTGAGAGATACGATGAGGAACATTTTTCATGCACAATTTGTGGGACACCCTGCGGTGTTAAAAAATGCTTTATGTTTCAAGATCAATTGTATTGCAAATATCATTTTCTCAAATATTTCTCTAAACGCTGCAGTGGATGTCATTATCCAATTTCCGATCAATATATCGAATTTCCCAAAGGCGAGGAAATTTATACTTGGCATCCAGAATGTTATGGTATTCATAAATATTGGCATGTCAATCTATCAGCAGAAACGTTAGGATTACCATCTTTTCCGACCGTTAAATTTGAAAAGGATAATCCAAAAGATTCAGATTTGAATCCACTGCCGACTGATTTGGAAAAGCAGATGCAGGCTTTTAATTCTATTTTATCGAAAACTTGGTCTGTGCTCTACAAATATGAAGAAGAAACTGCTGCATGTATATCAGATATGTTCCAATATTTGGCAAATTCTAATCAATTACAAGGTATCGCTTCCACTGCATTGTTTGTCTTAAAAGTGGAATGTCTCTTTAAAGCACTAGGATCCGTTGAGAATTCGAATATTGAAATTTCCCCGGTCTTGGGTCGTCATAAACTTTCGCTAACAGCTCCTGAGACTAACAACAGTAATGAAAATATGAATTTAAAATACAGCAAATTCCCTCGTAATCTTTCCACCAAAATCATGATTTATTTACAACTATTAAGAAAAATGGGTTCAGAACCTCGTGATACTAAAGTTACCGTCTCATCTTTCATGTCAGTGATTACTGGATTAACCCATTTTTTGAAGCTTTTGACACGTTACGGTCTTTACAATGCCCTTGAAGGGAATCGACAAATGCGTTCTCCAAATTCATTGGTAAGGTTTTTACGTGAAGTAGAAAAAAACGAACTTTTTGAGGGTGATCCATTTTCATTTATTGATGTTTCCATTAATGCTACCGATAATTGTGCATCTTGTGGGAAATATATTCAAGAGGATTGTATCCAGTACCATGAAAAAAGATGGCATCTGCATTGCTTTTATTGCTCCTCTTGTCAACAGAGGATTCAACCACAAGATAAGGGTGATGCCACTTATAATAAGGACTCAAATCGTATTTTGTGTTCACATTGTTCGGTAGAAGATCCTATGTCGTTACCTGGTTTCAACTATGTGACCAAATTAGCGCAACTAATATTCCTTCTGAAGATCGCTTTGGTTCGATCCAAGGCAGTTCTTGAAGTTCAATTAAAGACAAAAGCTGTAAAGAAGGATGGCAATGATGCCAACCAATCGATGTTGATGCAACAAATATATATCAGAACCCTTAACGATATTAAGAGGTTGAAGTCAAGACGAGAATATGTCCAATTGGAACGTGATAAGTCAGAAGCTAGAAAATCTGTCATCCTAGAGACCACAGAATCTGATGTTAATTTGAAGCCTTCAGATAAAAACAAAGGATTGGTAATTAAAACAGAACCAGCTAGTTCCCTTGATAGTAGTTCAGGGAATGTTTTTAGCAACACTAAGACTTTAACTTTAGATGATATTTCCAGAATTGTGGCCGCGGAACAGGCAAGAGAGTTGAGACCAAACGCATTTACATATTTCAAAAAATTGAAAGAAAGCGATGATGATGACGTGGGTGTCCTTGCAAAGAAAAGCGGTGTCTATTATTCTGAATTGAGCACCGTCGAATTGAATTTACTAAGAGTAATAAGTTTATCTCTCTTGGTGTTGGACAAAAGAATAGTTACTGAAGAATTTGATCCATCTCATTTGGGACCTTTCATTTTGAAAGATGAAAAATCGAGTCCCTCAAATAGCTTTTGGTGGAGAATGAAAAACAAGATGAATAAAGAACAAAGAAGACAGGATCAACCTTTGAAGGTGTTTGGCACACCGTTGGATATTTTGTCCGAAAAATTCGGAGTTGAGTCAGATCTCGGTGTAGGACCCTCTAAGATTAGAATACCGATTATTGTGGACGAACTTATCTCATCGCTTAGGCAAATGGATATGTCTGTGGAAGGTATTTTCAGGAAAAACGGTAACATTAGGCGGTTGAAAGAATTGGCATTATTCATCGATAATAATCCCGGTGAGACACCCGACCTATCTAAAGAAAATGCGATTCAATTGTCCGCACTGTTGAAAAAATTTATCAGGGAACTACCGGATCCATTGTTAACCACTTCGTTATACAAACTATGGGTTAATGCGGCCAAACTGGAAGAAGAGCATGAAAGACAAAGAATTATCTATTTAATTTACAGTGTTCTTCCTGAAAACAACAGAAACGTGCTTGAAGTCCTACTTTCATTTTTATGTTGGACTGGCTCATTCTCTCACATGGAAAATGAAGTGGGATCCAAGATGGATATTCACAATCTTTCCACAGTGATAACGCCAAATATTCTTGGGCTACCTGATGACGGTGTACCTCAAGGACCATCTCCTGAAGTACCTGATCCTGTTTACGATACGTTTGCTCAAAATGAAGGTGGGCATTACTTTTTGGCCATTGAAGTGGTGGATTTCCTCATTACGCGCAATGAAGATATGGGTATAGTCCCCAAATTTTTAATGTCGTTGATGAGGGATGTGCAGGACAAGAAATTGGACGAATTCGAATCGATTCAAAAGTACATTCATGAGAAAGTAAAGTCCAAGAGCGTAGACTTCTCAGAGTTTGAAGTGGATAGAACGGTTAAGATGAAGCATTCTACATCTGTGGTAACGCAAGGTGATACTAATAACTAATTTTTGCTTTCGAATCAAATCAAATAAAATAAAATAAAATCAACTAGACTAGACTAGACTAGACTAGACTAGACTAGACTATATGTATCTGCATATGCTTGTAATATTATTAATTAATATGTATAATAAAATGAAAACACTTGCATTATTTGAACAAGGAACATTAACTAATTGTCCTACTTGCACGTTTGATTTACTTATATACTTTATAAAACTCTCATGCGCGGGATATGATCATAAAACTAATACACAACTTACCAGCGTTTGCCAGCGTAGCTTGCCCTTCTAACGCGTTCCTTAGATCCTGGAGAAGTAACTGGCCAAGTGTAAGGATGGTTGTGTTGCTCTGCAATGGTGTAACCATGCTTTTCCATGTATTCTCTCAAGCCAGGTGGGCCCCTAGAACCATAAGGATATTCGGCTGGAGGTGGTGCCTCAGGACCTTCCAAATATTCTAGCAATGGAGTGAACAACTTCCAACTGACGTCCAACTCATCGTCTCTGACAAAGTTGGAGTGGTCACCTTCTAGAGCATCTTTAATCAACACTTCGTAAGCTTCAGGGATCCAGAAGTCCTTGTATCTACTAGAGTAGGTCAAGTCCAAGTCTGTCACTTGAGCGACGTTGGATAGACCTGGGGTCTTGGCATTGAACTTCATGTAGACAGCTGGGTCTGGTTGGATTCTGATGACCAACTCGTTTTGGGGAATGTCCTGGAACACGCCAGAAGCGACGTCTTTGTATTGCAATCTGATCTCGACCTTACCTTCGTTTAGGGCCTTACCAGCTCTCATGATGATTGGAACACCATCCCAACGTTCGTTGTTGATTCTGAAAGGTAGGGCTGCAAAAGTCAATTGCTTGGACTTAGGGTCGACAGTCTCATCATCCTTGTAACCTGGTTTGGAACCGTCGGCAGACTTGGCATATTGACCGACCAACAAGTCCTTGTGATCGATTGGGGCAAATGCCTTTAGTACCTTAACTTTTTCGTCACGGACCGACTCCGCGTCAAACGACACCGGACGCTCCATGGTAACTAGAGTGAGCACCTGCAGAAGGTGGTTTTGCATAATATCCCTGATTATACCGATAGAGTCGAAGTAACCACCACGGCCCTCGGTACCGAATGGCTCCTTGAAAGAGATGACAATGCTTTGGAGATTCTCCTTGTTCCATGCAGCGTTGAGGACAGTGTTGCCAAATCTAAGCACCAATAGGTTTTTTACAAGCTCCTTCCCCAAATAGTGGTCGATTCTATATATTTCGTCTTCGGAGAACAAAGGTGCCAAGTTCTCTTGTAATTCTCTAGAACTCTTCAAGTCATGTCCGAATGGCTTCTCCACGATTAGTCTCGTACCACCGTTAGGGACGTAAAGGTTTTTCTTAATCTCCGTTGCCACAGACAAGAAAACGCCTGGTGGCAAAGCGAAGTAGAACAAACGGTGAGGTTCCTTAACGCCGACTTCCTCCTCGTGTTGCTCAATAACTTCTTTTAGCTTAACGTAACCTTCAGGGGTGTCGTAAGGACCGTGAACGTAATGCAACATGGTAAAGAATTTGTGGACCTTAGCGTCACCTTCAGCACCAGATGGTCTCTTTAGGTTTGGCAGGATTCTTTCTTTTAGCTCTTCTTTGGTCAATTTAGAACGGGCATAACCATAGATTCTGGTAGTTGCGTCTAAATGGCCCTCTCTGAAAAGGCCGAAAAGGGCTGGAAAAGTCTTCTTCTTGGCAAGATCACCAGAGGCGCCAAATACGACAATTGATGTGTCCTTAGCGTACTTAACAGACATGTTTGGGGAGCAGAGGGGGGGATCTTTGTTCTACTTGAAGATACCTCGGTGTGGCTTCGGAAATTTGAAATTTGGCACTGTGCTTTTATATGTGCGGCACCCCTAGAAAGTCCACCCTGCCGATCGCGTAGAGACCCCCCTATAATTTGTAAGCGAACGAGAGAGCAACGGTTCATGACAGAGAGGGAGGGACTGTTGGGAGTCCGCGATGCCCGTCGTGCCAATGCCCTAAACCGGCCCTATAGCGAGATTACTGGTCTCCCCCAAGACACCTTTTGTAATCCTCAGGCACACGCAGCTTGCCTATCGTGGGAGGAGGGGTTGAGTGATAATAGGCAGAGCGGACTTCATTTTTTTTTTTTTTTGTCATGGGTGGCGAAAAGCTATTGTTGGGCGAATCAATGCGCTCCCTTGTCCCCCCTTCTTCACACGCAGCATAAAGAGGGACATTGGTCTCGAACAACAGAATATACGGCTATCGTATTATAGTATTATACACTTGGCGTAGTATTAAATAGTGATATTAGCCGCCAGCTTATCAAACAAAAAAAAATGAAAAAACTTCGAAATTCTCTTATAGTTGAGATAGAACAGTGGTCAAGTCATTGGTCAAGTCCTCTGCAGATTCACATCCTATAGAGACTCTAACAAGACACTGATCGATATCTGAATCACACATAGCTCTCCACTCGACTAGAGATTCTACACCACCGAGGGAAGTTGCATGTTGGAAAAGTTTCAGAGAGCTGCAGAATTTCTTGCACTGCTCTTCCGTCTTCAAGGTTAAAGAAAATACAGGACCGTAGCCGCCGCTCAACTGTTTCTTGACAAAATCGTCGCTTTGCAAAGAGGAATGGTACAGCTTGTCAAGTGCAGGGAAATCGTTCTTGTGATCATTCAAGTACTGGACAATCTTAGTAGCACTTTCAGATTGTCTTTTGATTCTCAAATCGTAAGTCCTCAATGATCTTAAAAGCAGGTAACTGTC
The DNA here is from genome assembly GCF_000026365.1 of Zygosaccharomyces rouxii. Lineage (NCBI taxonomy): Eukaryota > Fungi > Ascomycota > Saccharomycetes > Saccharomycetales > Saccharomycetaceae > Zygosaccharomyces > Zygosaccharomyces rouxii. Next base: position 1,286,785 of record NC_012995.1, on the reverse strand, counting down.
CAAGTTGGAAATGTTGGAACCCAAACAAATTCTATCCTCTTTCAATTTACTAGCTGTTTCCTTATCCTTGACGACTAGAACACCACTCAACAAATCAGAATGACCGCCGAAATATTTAGTGGCAGAATGCATGATCATATCAGCACCGAAATCCCAAGCATTTTGCAGTGGAGGTGGTGCAAAAGTTGAATCCACCATCAATAAAGCACCCTTGGCATGAGCACGACGAGCTAATTCGCTTATATCTAGAGAAGTACCAAATGGATTGATTGGGGTCTCCACGTGAACGATATCACCCTTTTGAGCATGCTTCTCGATGTCGGCAAGGCCATATCTCTCTACGCCGTAGTTACGCTTCATAATACCCACAATGCCCTGGACACCATGATAGCATTGATCCATAAACACTCTCTTTGGATTGAAATGAACCATGGCACTCAAAAATCCACCAAGACCACACGAGTAGCAAACTGCGTGTCCGCCGAGAAAACGAGAGAACAAAGCTTCCAATCTAACACCGTTAGGATGGCCCTCTCTCGAGTACACTGGATATTCATCCAGACAGTCGAGGTTGGTTATATCCCTCCAGGGAACCAAGTTATCGTTGTCGTAGCGAAATGTAGATGCCACATTAATTGGTGGTGCCACGTCGGTCACCCTGTTGTGCTCGTCGTCACCATGAAGTAGTAGAGTTGCTAGATCAACCATTATAATAGTTCGGTTTACTTTGTTGTGGTGGTCAGTATGAAGAATATTTTTCAGAGACGATTTGATCGTTCATCGTCCCATACACACATATATATATGATTGCCAATGAGATGCTGGGAGGTACTGCTGCTTCAATAAGTGGGCTATTTCTTGACGGTTTGATATAAGTGCCGTTGAGATGCTCGGGACTGTTGCTGGTCCAGTAAGTGTGCTAAAGCTTACCGGCGGTTCATCATTGCCAATGAGATGCTCGGGAGTTTTGCTGCTTCAGTAAGTGTGTAAAAGCTCAACGGCCTGTTAGAGCTTAACTACGTGCTGGAGGTGTCCACCCGTCAGAAAAAAAGACATTTTCCTCGGAAAAGGATTACCTTTAACAGAAGGCACGTAAGTGATTAAAAGTTCTATGAACACAATAAGGTCATTCTTACAGTGAAGGACTTCGAGCAACTGTGGTCATCGGAATGTATTTCCTTACAAGGAAAACATTTTCCGCTTGTCTTGGCATGTAACATTAAGGCTTGGCACTTGATGACTTAAAAATAAGTAAAAGATGAGCGATAAACACATAATTATCTAGATCGTTTATTTACTGGGCAGTCAATTCGATCGATTTCTAGGAAATTGGTAAGTTTTCATAGCCGTTGGATTATATGTTTATGTTACTCTGATGAAATTTAATGTGTGGAATGTCAGGACGGTTACTACGTGACTAAGAGCTATTCTTCCATTAACATACCGAGCTTCTTCTCAACAGATTGGAAGCTCTTAACATCCTTCAAACAGTTCATTTTTCTTGCTTACATCTGTCTTATGAGCTTCACCATCTTTTCTCAAAAGAAATTTATTTACTGCTTTATGGGAGAATACATCGCAAGACCACGGCCCTACTTCGAGGAAATGGCTTTCAGGATCTATCTTGAACCTTAGACGGCTAGAAGTCATCCACCGATATCAGCTATTATCTAGGGGAAATCCTGCTTAAACATCCTTTCGTGTCTACTCTCCACCTCACATCTAATGTTCTTTACAGTTAGAATGTGTGAGATCAGTGGAAAGTCAGCGGTAATATAAACTTGTATACACGCCTTTGATAGTGTTACCCTGCCTATGCACCCCTAATCCTCTCCGCCCGGTTTCGGCGGCTATCGTGTGATTCCAGACTGTGCTCTGTCTTACATCCTATATATATATATATGTCAGTCTGCTTTGGTCTTGTTCTACTTCTGCATATTCTTAATACTCGGAAGAGAAAGTCATCCAAGAGGATCGAAGACCTCTAGGTTTTCAAATGGGCTAATGACTCGGCCTGATAATAACGCAGACTAGAAATTCTGTAATGGACATTGTAAGTAAAAGTCGTATGTCTTGTGGACATACTACCACCTTGATAAATTATTATAAATGGTTCCAAGCTTCAGCAGTATAGTTGGTTTTTCTACAGTACAACTCAAAGGGTTCAAAAACTTGCCATTATTTACAAAACATAAAATCCAAACTCCCATAAATACCATTTACTATACAATTAATAATTTCAATCACCACTCACTGCTCATCGATACTACATTTGTACTCTTTTCAATTGCATGGAACTCGTATTCGTAAGATTTCTCTGATGCAGATCCCAAAGGTAAGTTCAAGGGGTCTAATTCTACGAACTCCTTCTCATACCTTTCATCTAGAACTTGAGCAGTGGCTCTACGCTTAACGCTGCTTTCACCACTTAGTAGACCACCACCGTTGATACAACCCCCAGGACATGCCATTACTTCTATGAATTCTCCTTCATAGGGATCAGCTTGCATAGTAGCACCATTTTGAGCAGAATCACCCTTGTTAGCACCACGTTTACGCACTACGACACGTCCGCCTCTTTGTGCACCCTTGAGTTTCCTCACCATGTTTTGAATGTTACGAAATCCATATAGTTCACTTGTCGATCCAAAGACCTTTTGCTGATCATCTGAAGCCGTCACACGATATTCACGAACGTCACCATTACGACCATTTAAAATGTGTATTTGTGAACCTGGATTTAATGATTGCAGATACCTAGCGTATTGGAACGCATAACCACCTGAACTGCTACCGGCATTAGAAGCCCAGTGCACCTGCGGGTCCCAACCTGGTGGTGATAACTCGTGTGCAGAAGCCGCTAAATCAACATTTAAATGATCCTTTATATCGATTTGTAGCTCTTGCATAATGGCCAAAAATTCTCTTGGTGTTAAAACGCAATCAACACCTTCTTCCACGGCATCAGGTCTTGAAGCCTCCAATTTTTTGTCAAAACAGGGCATAAGCGATAAATGATAAATTTCTTGTTCTGGTGGTAACGTCTGTTTCAATAAAGAACCGGTCACTTGCTGAGGTGATTTGACATTTAATAATAGCGGTACCAATTCCGGCCTCGTCTTTTCAGCATATAGGACAAACCCTGGACATACACTACAAAGACGTGGTGTGCCTCTCTTTGTATTCCCATCGTTGTTAATACTCTGTTGTTTTTTTAATTTAAACAAATGTTCATTCGTATGTTGGATGGCAATAACTCTACCTAATTCCGTACCGACAGCATATCGACAGTGTAAGACGCTGGCAAATATATTTAAAAGTGCCTTATCCATTTGTGGTAGAGACAACCCAAAGTACTGAGCCAAAGATAGTCTACACTGGGGAGCAACGCTAATAACTAAAATTTTAGAAGATCCCTGTAGTTGCTTCCAGGCATCAAGGAAAACGGTATGACTCTGCTTACTGAGTAAAACTTCTTCACTTGATGTAATACATCCTGCACATGCCAGACAGTCCTGTAGTGATATAGAGACTTTCTCAGGCTCACTTGATTCTTGTCCTACCTCTAATTCATCAGAAGGCGTCCCGTTTGCATTAGAAGCAGCCTTGTTAGAGGATGAACTACCAGCAGGATTAATACAGATGGGTCCAGGCGCAATATAATCGTTCAAATCTTCTTCAGAAAGTTTTGCACTCATTTCTTTGATACTACTGCTAAAATGATGTTGGTTGCAAGTAGTTTGAAATGTCGATATGACAAAGCGACGGTTGTCAATTTCTCGCAAATATATATATATATATATAGGTATAAAGGTACATACATTACTAAGATATTAAAAGAAGACTCCTGAATATTATGACCCCATTGACACGTACAATGTCCAGTCTAAATATCCGTAACCTGACCCATTGGGACAAAGAGCTCAAGCAAGACCGCGCTCACCGACTAGCAGCCACTGTGCTTAAGAATTGCAATGCAGATGAAGCACTTTTGAACCGTAGTCGTCTACAAGAATTAGAAAATCGCTCGTTCAATCATCAAGTTACAGTAGATCAGTTACCAGTTACCAATCAAAGATCTTCAGGACGTTGCTGGTTGTTTGCAGCTACCAATCAATTAAGACTCAACGTAATTCAAAAACTGAATCTAAAGGAATTTGAATTATCACAGTCATACCTCTTCTTCTATGATAAATTAGAAAAGGCCAATTATTTTTTGGATCAGATTGTACAAACCCGTGAAGAACCTGTGGATTCAAGGTTGGTTCAACACTTATTGAAGTCCCCCACTGAAGATGGTGGTCAGTACAGTATGTTTCTCAATTTGGTTCGCAAGTATGGTTTAATTCCAAAGGATATCTACGGTGATTTGCCTTACTCGACCATTGCATCAAGTAAATGGAATTCTCTATTGACTTCCAAATTACGTGAATTTGCACAACAACTCCGTGAACCATCTTCTAAGGATGAAGATACAGCAGAAAAATTGACTTCCATGCAACGTGAATTGTTTGAAATTTTCACTCTTTTCATGGATCTACCACCAGTGCAACCTGATGAGGAATTTACCTGGACCTATTCAGACAAGGATAAGAAGTTGCATACTATTAAGACGACTCCATTGAACTTTGCTAAGGAATATGCTCAGTTGGACGATACAAAACCAGTTTCATTAATCAACGATCCCCGCCACGAGTTCGGTAGTATCATCGAAATTGATCGTTTGGGTAACGTTCTAGGAGGTGAGAAAGTGAGATATTTGAATTTGGAGAATGACACTTTATCACAATTAGTAGTCGATTGTATCAAGAACAACAAAGCCGTTTTCTTTGGATCACACACCCCTCGTTATATGAATAAAAAATTCGGTATCATGGATTTGCAATCATGGAACTACGACGCCATCGGTTACCATTTGAACCAATCCAAGGAAGCTCGTATTCGTTATGGAGAATCTTTAATGACACATGCAATGTTGATCACTGGTGTCCATGTAGATGAATCAACGGGAAAGCCACTTCGTTACCGTGTGGAAAATTCTTGGGGTAAGGACTCGGGTAAGGAAGGGTCATACGTTATGACTCAAGAGTATTTTGAACAATACTCCTTCCAAATCGTCGTTGATGTCGACCAATTGCCACAAGAATTAGCAGAAAAATTCCACAATGAACAAGAAAAACCAATTTTACTACCATTATGGGATCCAATGGGAGCATTAGCAGAATAAATAGCCTTTTTTTTTTATTCTATGTAACTAATCATCATAATATTGTACAAACAGATCAACGTTTATTTCGGCCCAGGGCGTCGAGGAAAATGGAAGGAAAACAACAACAATTGAGAAAACAACATACGCAATTGAAGACAAGTGTTAACATTTAGAGAGGAATATAGCTAAAGATTGCATTAGAACTCAATTAGCGCTTTAGTTCACATTGCAAAGAAGATAGCTTAAGAACTGTGGTTGTGTTTTAATGCATAAAAGATGAAAGTAAGCACAATTACGGGGCTGCTTGCTACGGTTTACATGGCTTGTGGGGGATATTCACAACAGGTACCCACAAAGGACCATGAACTGCGTAGGTACTTTGCCATTGAAAGTGAGTTGAGTTTAGCTGAACTGCAGGAAAAGTATCCACACTGGAAATTTGAGCATGCTGTGCGTGGATTGGATTCTCACATAGTTTTCTCCACATTAAAGAACAATGATGATGATAATGATAATGGTAATGTTAAAAGAGAATTAAATACAGATGATAATATTATCTCTCATGAAGAATTGCTACCGCATCGGTTGTACAAGAGAACTCCCATAGACTCAAGTATGACTCCTTTGAAGGAAGCTGAATTAAAATTAAATATTCATGATCCTTTGTTTGAAAAACAATGGCATTTAATAAATACCAACTATCCGGGGAATGATGTCAATGCCACAGGACTTTGGTATGAAAATATTACCGGTCATGGCGTGGTAGCTGCTATTGTAGATGATGGATTAGATTATGAGAGTGAAGATTTGAAAGATAATTTCTGTAAAGAAGGTTCATGGGATTTTAATGATAATACTAAGTTACCTAAACCAAGATTAGATGATGATTACCATGGTACCCGTTGTGCAGGTGAAATTGCGGCTGTTCCTAACGATTTTTGTGCTGTCGGTGTAGCGTTCAATGCTAAATTGTCAGGAATTAGAATTCTTAGTGGTGAAATCACTGCTGAACAAGAAGCTGCATCTCTAATTTACGGTTTGGATATCAACGATATCTATTCGTGTTCTTGGGGGCCGGCAGATGATGGTAGACATTTACAAGGTCCAACAGACTTGGTTAGAAAAGCTCTTGTGAAAGGTGTCCAAGAAGGAAGAGACAAAAAAGGAGCCCTCTACGTATTTGCAAGTGGTAACGGTGGTGCATTCGGTGATAACTGTAACTACGATGGCTATACGAATTCCATCTATTCCATTACAGTGGGGGCCCTAGATCATAAGGGATTACATCCTTCCTATTCTGAAAGTTGCTCTGCTCTGATGGTAACTACCTACTCTTCAGGTAGTGGTGAATTTATCCATACTACTGATATTAAAGGTCAATGTTCAGAAACTCATGGGGGTACTTCGGCTGCTGCACCTTTAGCCGCCGGTATTTATGCATTGATTCTAGAAGCAAACCCTAATTTGACTTGGAGAGATGTTCAATATCTATCTGTTTTATCTGCAAGGGAGATCAACGATAATGATGGTGAATGGCAACAAGGTGCTCTTGGTAGAAGATATTCCCACAAATATGGATATGGTAAAATTGATGCTTACGCCATGGCAAAGATGGCAACCACTTGGAAAAACGTTAACCCACAAGCTTGGTACTATACAAAAACCCAATCTGTAAATCAAAATACCAATGAGACCTCACATGAATTGAGATCCCATTTCACCATTAAAGAGAAAGATTTGAAAAATGCTAATTTCAAAAGAGTTGAACACATTATTGTAACTGTAGATGTGGATACTGATTTACGTGGTGCTACTACAATTGACTTAATTTCACCTTCAGGTATAGTCTCCAATTTAGGTGTGGTACGTAAATATGACAATTCCAATGAGGGCTTCAAGGAATGGAGTTTCATGTCTGTGGCCCATTGGGGTGAAAACGCTGTTGGTGATTGGCAGTTACGTGTCAATACTAAACAAGATGGTAGGCTAGTAACTTTTAACAACTGGCGTCTAAAACTATTTGGTGAATCAATAGATGCTTCAAAGGCTGTTCCTTTCAAATTTGGTAATGATAAAGAACTGGACTCTGAACCAAGTGAATCCACTGCTGCACCTTCAACAAGCACTTCCCCAATACCATCAACTGCATCCACTCATGAATCTGCTCATACCAGTACTACCCAAACACCTACTACTGCTACTACTACAGCTCCATCCTCGTCCGCTGCAATGACAACATCTGATTCTAATTTCGAAGGTTCGCGTACTCGTATTTTCCCACCTACACAGGCAATGCACTATTTCCTGGCCTTATTTGCTGCAGGTGCAGTGTTTTTGGTCCTGTATTTTACAGTGTTTTTAAGATCAAGAAGAAGAATACGAAGATCAAGGGCTGAGACTTACGAATTCGACATCATTGACACAGATTCTGACTATGAATCTACCATGGATAACAGTTTAGCTACTAACAGTCGTATGCTAGATACTGGTGATGTCGAAGATTTCGATTTTGACGTCTCTGACGATGATTACGTTGCTGCTACTGATGAACAGGAGGGAGATGAACCAGTGGCAACAGAGCAAAGCGGATCACAAGAAGCTCTGAATGATGCTCCACCTGAGGGTGACAGTCACACACCCAAAAGCTGATAGATATTTTGCATGGAATATGTGAGAAAATAGAGAACTCATATTTTTATACTTCTAATATACATATTTCCAAGATACTTTTTGACACTTTGGATCCAGTCAGATCCTCTTACAGCCGCCTATTACACACTTGCGAGGGGTGTACGCGTGTTGGAACGCCCGAAGAAGCTTAAACATGGCCTGTTTATATAACAATAGAACTTTCACAGTTGTGGAAATCTACTAGATAGTTTTATATTCCAAGGCTTTTCGTCATCTTTGCAGATGTATCAGCTCAATATGAGTTTGCTGTGGAGGCTAAGATACCTACTTGTGTCATTGGCGCTCGTCAATGCAGTACGGGCCCATGGTGATATGAATCCAGATAATCTGGAAGGTTTAACTAGTCCTGACATTCAATCTGCAGGTCCAAGATCATTCCATTGGATATGTACAGTTTTATTCCTGCTGCTACTGCCATCGGTAGTGACATGTCTGACGTTTGCAGGTAAGATTTACTCTGCAGTCGTATTCCAATCGGTTTGTGGTATTTATGCTATCTTAGAAGCTGCCATTTTTAGGTTTAATGATAACAATGGTATCGAAAATAGGACTTCTAGAGGTACTGCATGGGTTTTAGCCCTATTGGTTTGGACTGCTATTTTTTTTGGTGGCCTGGCAAGTGGAACTAGTGTACTCATTAAAAACAAGAAATTACAGGCATTTGTTAGCCGTACGGGTGAGTCTAAACTTGCATATGTACATCGTGCACTTTCATTTGCCAGTATTTTAGCGGGATGGGTCAAAGTCTGTATATCACCGGTAGCCATGTTTGGATTCTGCCGTGAACAACATACTGGTCAGTGTATTGCTCATGGTATTATGGGATCATCCTTCATCCTCTATGGATTCATCTATACCCTAGTTCTCGTGATCCCATGGATTAGAAATGCCAAGACCTCATATACTCAAGACCACATCGATAGTTGGATTATGTGCATTTGGGGGATCGTCAACACCTTCACTGAACATAGATGGGGTAAAAGCTGGAAGATGAGTGAGTATGAACATACCGCTATGGGTGTTCTATGGTGGAGTGGTGGATTGCTTGGTATTTTTTTGAGCAGAGGCGGTAGACGTACCTTTATACCCAGTTTGATAATAGTCTTTACTGGTTGGGCCATGTCACAGCACACCCAATCCTTGGTTATAAGTACTAAGGTCCACTTCTTATTTGGTATTGTACTCATGTTTGGTGGTGCTCTCAGAATTGTGGAAATCGCATTCCTCTTAAAAGATAGAAGAACATTGGATAAGATTCAATCCTTCCAATATTTACCACCATTTTGTCTCGTATGCTCTGGTGTCTTGTTTATGGGAGCCACTGAAGAACAATTAGAATTGGTACTAAGATTCAAAGCTGGGTATAGCTCCTATAGTTTGCTGTTAATTTCAGGTTCGTTTATGGTTTACTTGTGGATTTTAATATGTCTGGAATTTTATTTGCACCTGGTACGAGCTACAGAAGACGGTTTATTTTATGGATATTCAAGTATAGCTAACGTGCATCCTGAGACTGAATTTGAATTAGATGATGCCATTCAAGAAGAACAACAAAGTGATTCTGTGGAGCCTGGACGCCTTGAAACCTAAAGGAGACTGAAGTGACAAATCCTTCATGATAAAAATGGCTTCACAAATCCTCATTGCACATAATGTATAGACCCTAAGAAATTTATAAAAGCTTCAATGTAGATTCTTTATAATTCTGTTTGAATCCTTAATAGTCAACTTTCTAACTTGGCGCTCAACGGAATCTTCGACAAAATCGAACGGAAAGTTAAAAACTAATCATGATTTACCGTCAAAGGTTCGAAAACAGTACAAGAGACTAAAAGGGAACTCATAAGGTTCGATGAATAGCATTGGGCAGGACCTAGTATCATGGTCAAAGACCGGCTTAATTGCCTATGGTGACTCAAAGTCTCCCGAAGGAAATCTTTGCATTACATTCCTTGAGACCATCAACGGAACAAATTGGAGGTTTCATCCGGTACAAAGATACATTATTCATCCTCAATTACATGAAAATGGTGCTGTGAATGGACTTGGTAGCAATAGCGGCCATACTAGTGGTAATGGAGTCCGTCATGGTAGCGTCTCTGGTCAAACACCATCGCTCACAAGTGGTGGGAATAGTGATAAGCATTCCCATGGATTCTTTTACAACGTGTCATCTGTACATTGGAACAATTGGTTCAGTCTCCCAGGTGATATGTTAGCAGTGTGTGATGAGTTAGGTAATATGACAATGCTGATCTCAGGTCAAAGTCCAGAGGGCCCATCTACTATTGAGAAATTGACCATGTTGTTCCAAGATAACGTTTACAAGATTCACAATCAACTTGTTCCTTTACGCCCTACTACTGTAATGACAACCACCCCATCATCTACGTCATCGTCATCATTAGGTAAAATGGAGAGAAAGCAGACAAAAAAAGAGTACCATACGACGATTTTAAATTTTCACTGGTTGAGTTCTTCCAAACCTGTTATCTGTTCCCAATTCTGTGTTTTTGATGTAAGTTCTAATACTCACAGGAATAAGGCTCAACAAATCCCACCATTTGGTGTTTTCCATCCACCTTTCATGAAATATGCATGTATGGCAGTGAGAAAAAATGGCCAGATAGATTTTTGGTATCAATTTTCCAACTCCAAAGATCATAAAAAAATCACTTTACAACTACAAAATTCACAAAATCAGAGAACCAAGGAATTGGATTGGTTAAAATGTGCTAAGATTACACCAATCAATGATGATCAATGTATGCTAATTTCCACTTATTCCAAATATTTCAAAAGATTATCATTTTACAAACTTCATATCAATTGGAACGTCAATGCTACAACACCAACAACTTTAAATGATCCCTCATTAAAAATTTCTCACATTTTGGACGTTGTACCAGATGCACTAGATGATGAAGGTAGAGTCCTCGAATTAGCTCACCTCCATGTTTTATCCAAGAGTTCAGTGGAGAAGAATCCATATCCAGAGATTTTACTTGTCTATAATGTTTTTGGTACTAAAAATTCTCTTTTGAAGCGGTTCAGGTTGGTACAAACTCAGTTAGGGCCCGATTTCGTTAACATCTTGAAATCGGCATCATTTTCTTCCGACAGCGGCAGCTCTACAAACCAACCGCTGCGATCGAAACATTTCAGTCTTCTACAGACTGGATCGATAACATTTCCCAACAGAGTGATTTCTATGACTTCAGAGATGCTCGATGGGCTTGCATCTTTTTATTTCCAAGATGGGTCCATAGTGACCTATAACCAAAACGATTGGAAACCTGAAAGTGAAAGGTTACAGAACCAAAGTAAACAGGGTAAATTCCGTGATATGATAACTTCTGTCTTAAGTGCAGGTTTACAATTCCCCAAAGTACCACCTTCTGCCGCCATCGAATGGTTGAGAATCTCACCATCCATGGGTGGTGTTATTGTAAAATTGGCAAAGAAAAATAATCCAAGGTTCTACGCCATACAAGATAAAGACTATAACGATGTGAATTCCGATGCTTCCAATGCCACGACTTTGGCATTTGGATTTGTTGCCAGTACGCATAGGCAATTATCATCAGAAGATTTATCGATTGCATGCAAGACTCATGTAGTAAGACTAACACAACTCGATGAAGAAAGAGCTAGAAATTTCATCACAACATTAATATCATGTATCTACTCTTTCTTCAACGTGACTCCAGATGCTCCGAAGGAAATCATGGATAAAATGATTTCTAGTAGACCCATTCAAAAGACGATGCTCTTACAATTGGAATTAGGATGTACTTTCACCAAGAGTAACGTTTATGAAATGGCCAGAGTGATAATGTCATTAAGGAACGTATTATTTGCCTTCAACGGGGTTTCGCGTAATCTACACTTTGCCGTTGAACAATTGAGTAATAGTTCACTACAACAATCAAACAGTAAAGCATTCCAAACCTCGTTCTCCAAGCAAGATTTGGTGCATTCTTTAATCCCGATCGCGAAATGGTTTGTTAAATTTGTCACATATCTGATACAAGAAGTAATCTTATTGATTAATGATCCCCAGGATAAATCTAATACACTAGTCCTAGGAGTATTCGGGGCTAGAATGCCGCGCACTTTAATACTTTCCATTCTCAATGAAATTAAAAAAGTGACCCAAATTGTAACTAAATTTCCAGAGACTTCGTACCCAGTTTTGAACGAATCCTCTAAATTTTTAAAGATGGTCCTTGGAGAATCACCAGTTAATTTTGAGAAATTCGAGACTTTCTTAGTGGATGTTAATAACAAGTTTTCGGCCTTCAACGAACAACAACCATCCACTTTAAGAGAACCTTCATTATTAGTTAAAGCTGAAATTCCCTCCGATGTTCACAAGATGGGAGATTTCCTACTAGCCTATTCCAACAATGCAGTAATTTCTCATGTTAACGCAACTTCTGTGTATTTCACGGATACCAGTGAATTGAGAATTTCTCACGGTGAGTTCTTCAACCCTCAACTGCTAAAATTACTTCAACCAATTGACGAAGGCTTAGTAGTAGATACTGATGAATTGCCAGACGATCTCAAGTCATCTAGATCTTTTTGTCAAGTGAAGTTCGATACTATATCTTTCGATCACTTCACCCCAGAAGAATTGTCCGACGGGAAATTGAAAAGATGCTGCAGATGCGGATGCGTTACGAGAGCCGGCTACATCATTTCACCTAACAAAACTATAGTTCCCACAAGCATACAAACCAAAAGATGGCCAACTATGTACACTAGGATTTGCATATGTTCGGGATTTCTCTACGAACTAAATGATTAAATAGGAGCAGGATTTCGTCACAGCAGTGACGACGAGAAAGAAAGGAAGGAAGCAGTTTTACCCAATCAGTAATTTTAACAGAACTAATATAGTATAGACACGGAAATTTATTCCCCGAATTATTCTGCATGTGCATCGAAATGCGTTAATGAGCGTCTATGAGTCCTAACTGAGTCCTAACTGAGTCTTTATCAATTTCTATCCGAATATCGTTTCTTCTACTACTCTTGCTATTATTTTTACTACTTTTACCGTTCGGGACCAATCCGTCGCTGTTGAACCTACCCATGGTTGTTTCAATGCGAGAATCGTTGGTATTTTCAGCCCATTTAGACTTTTCATGCCCCATTGCTAAGAATGCCCTATTGCCTTTTTACCTCAATGGAGAAAAAAGGCCATATTTTTTTTCTGAATCGGAAAAATATGGAGAAAAAAATGTCCACAGCGCGTAAATCACTTTGTCTCGAAGCACACGAACCTACAAAGGAGAAAAAGAAAAAGAAAAAAGATTTCAGAGTAATGACGACTATTGTGATACCGAACGAAAGATGTATGGCTGCGATTAAAGAATTTTTTTTCATTGGTCCCTTTGAGTTCTCGTACTAATATGTGGAGTAGTTTTTAAGAGTCCTTTGCCTCTCTTACGTTTGCAAGTCATCCGTGAGTTGGAACAATATTAAGTCATGAGTAGTTTGGCAAAGTCAAGTTTTTACAGTCCGCCTGATGAGTCGCAGCTCGAGTTCATTCCCAGCGATTTCGAGTCTATTAACGTTGGTGATGTTGATGTGGGTACACGTTCATCATGGGCTTCAAGTCAGAAAAGAGGGTCACATGCCCAAAACTTAGAAAACAATAGCTATGGGAAGCCAGCATATCCTGGTAATCTAGAGGAAATGAGTAGTAATAGATCAGCTAGTCAATTCAGTGAGCATTCGGATGTATACACTCTGTCTAGAATGTCAAGTGCAACCTCACGGTCAAGTTTGGTGCAAAGCGTAAGATATAGAATTGTTCTAAAGCTAAATCCAAGGGAAAGGAATTTGATTAGGGATTCTTGGGCAATGATTTTGAACGATGATTCTACAAATAATATTGCGGCATATTCAAAAATTAAGCAGACTCAAAATAAGGCGTTGATGAAACCTCCACTGAACATGAGCGTAAATAGCCCACAAAAGATGGGTAGATTTACTGCACATTCAAGACAAGGTTCTTTGAACAGTAATCATGTGGTGGAGCCAATGACTGGTGTCAGATCGAATGCATTTACTAGTTCGTTATTTTGTTCACAATTCTACGCAAATCTATTGTCGATGGAACCATCTTTAGAACAAATGTTCCCTTCCACAAAGCATCAGGCTGTTGCGTTTGCAGGTGTGCTAACGGCTGCCATTAGCAATTTGGAGAATTTGCAAGTGTTGGAAACTTTTCTCAATGGGTTGGGTAAAAGACACTCCAGAATTCTTGGTATTGAGCCACCTCATTTTGAACTAATGGGTGTTGCATTTTTGAGAACTCTACAGGATAGATTCGGTGTTCATTGTACCGTTGAACTGGAAGATGCATGGTCGAAATTATATTCCTATTTGGCTAATAGTATCCTGCAATTCGGTATAGATCCCATTTTACATGTGCGGCTGGACGAAGATGCCTTGGAATTACCGATTCCGAATCTAGTCGAGCATACACCGAAGACGGTCATCGGTTTCAAAAAAGGAGGTCAATTCGATCAACGTTCGTTAGGCAGTGGTAGCATGTTAAGTGCTAAGGACGAACTTGAAACTGCTTCTCACAATTCACAATTCGAAGATTTACCAACAGAAAACCCATCTATACATGAGTCTTTACCAACTCCAATAAAGAACCACAATTACAACCCAGCACCCGCTCCATTTTGGGGGAACAGCTTTGCGACTACAGCCGCATCATCTCCTACAAAAAAACCTACATTGTCCCCTGGCAAGAAGGCTCCTCAGAAAAAACCCGAGGCGAGAAGGAGTTTTGCCAAACCAATGGGTTCTGCTTCTAATAAGGACTGTGTAATAATGTAATAAAATAATGCTCTTCGTAATATTAGTACTAATCATAGTAATACTGCCGATACGAACTTTTATAGTGTTATTCGGCGTACAACCGCCAAAATTAGCATTTCAATTACCCTCCGGATACAGGCAAGGAAACAGATTCAAAGCACGCGACGCGTCAAGTTGTAGGGACAAGGTAACGAGAGAAAGGTAGAAAGAACACGAACACGAAACCTTTCCTTAATGCAGAAGAGAAGTATTGTAATTTAGATGCAACTAAGTATAACTTGTCGTAGTTTAAAAGGAATTAGAAGCAGTGAGGTGACAGCTCAGAAGTGAGATGAACATTGTACTTTAGAGAACTCACTGACAATTTTAGGTTTAACCAGAAAGAAAAATACAATTCGGAAGAAAAGCCATGGCTCATATGTCTATGAAAGGTCATGGTAACTATGATGATGGTGCTCATCTGATGAATTCGGATTTTTACTCATCGATTTCCATGAATACTTTAGATCATGCCAAGAATTTTAGAAATTCGCTAATTATCAAAGATCCCTCAGACCAAAGTTTAGCAGCTTCTATGCAGTCTAGTGATGAGTTTGGAGAACCTCAATTGGATGCGGAAGAAAGTTCAGTAGGTAGCGTGAGATGCGATGCCAAAAGAGAAAAAGAGAAGGAAATTAGTACAATGCAAATGAAGAATTCACCTTCATTAAGCGCGTTAGCAGGAATTCTTAATGAGAAGTCAAAGCAAGCTGAAGAGAAGGCAAGGTTGAATAGGGTTATAGATGAATCGATCTTAGAAGAAGAAGAAGAAGAAGAAGAAGAAGACGGAAATCCACAATCTAATACTAATGGTAGACTTTTACAGATAGATTCACCAAATCTAATCGATATTAATGATACAGATTCAATTGCTTATCCAAGTATTCCACAAATGAACAATTTATCTGTTTATGAACAACCAGATTTCCTATCTACCCCCAAAGTAAACCCTCCCGTGAATCGAAATAATGCTCATAGTAATAATCCTTTCCTAACGGATTATCAACCTTCAAGAGGACAGCAAGATCCGATTTTCCAGATACAGCCGAGCATACAGGAAGAACCCGAATTGGAATCAAAAGTGGGCACACCTGCAAGAAGTAACAGACGGCTAAGTATGTTAGAGTTTCCAGAATTTGAACCTAGATCTAATTCTACAACTGAATTGGAAACAAATCATATGGAGGAACAAGCATCAAGCGTAAGACAACGAAGTCACTCCTCACTAAGCTTCTTAGAACAATCATCGTTTGAAGATCCACCACCTATGTATACGAAAAATCCATCTAGTGCTAGTGCACTTGATCTGCAACAACCGACTGAGGCTAATACGGTTGATGCAGGGTTATCAAATGCGAACGAAGATAGAACTCGGACGCGTTCAAGAACAAGTACTTTAGGAGGACCAGCTTATGACATCAGACGTACCCACCAAAGAGCTCGTACCATGGATAATATTGGAACCCAGAGGTCTAACGATAATTTGGATAAGGCCGAATTTGAAAAGAATAATTTCCAGGAGAAATTAGAGATACAACCCAAAAGGAAGAATTTACGGAGCTCAAGAACTACACCAACCAATTCTTCCACGCAGCAGAGAGCTGTGTCAGCTGGACCTGTTTTGGGCCAATCATCGTCACAACAACCTCAACCTCAATCTCAAAAGAAAAGATCTATCTTCTCTTTATTCAAGAAGAAAAATTCCAAAGAAACTACACCAAATAAAAGCAAACAGACGAATAAGCGCCATTCTACTTTTATGCCCTCTCCGACTACTTTGAATTCAGGTGCTAGTATGACTTCACCTTCCACTCCAGAAAAACTAACAAAGAAATCCCATAGTACTAATACAATCTTTAGTAGTTTCAGAAAAAATAAGGATAAAGAAGATTTGGCACTTTTATCGTCAAATACCCCACCAAAGAAGGAAAGCCAATTGGATGCCATTAGTAAGGAATCAAGTTCTTTCTCGTCAGTGAAGAGGGAACCATACGCATCAAATGAAAGTGATGTAGAAAAGTCAAGATCAGATCCTTGGGATGAATCTGAATCTCAGCGACAATTACAAGATTCACGACAACTACAATATTCCACTTTTGATGGATCTCAGTTGAGCGCTTCCCAACCTCGCGGCTCACATCTAGAAGACACTTTTTATATGCAGGAAGAGCCCACAAAACTCGAGGGAAGTTCGTGGAGAGATGAGTATGCGCAAAATGAAGAGTTTCTCCCTGAACAAGTCGAACCTTTAGAGGATACTCACTTTAATGATCCCTTAGTTAAAGATTTGCCTAAACCAATGCTGCCCTTCCTTGTAAAACACGATGCGGGTGAAGCACTATTCCCCAAGTCTCTCGACAAACACGAAGTGGATTCAATTGTTTCATTGGAACGTTCAAGATCTGTTAAATCAAACAGATCTCATAGAAGATCTCTCACAGATACGTTGTCTGTGAATGCACAAAATGAAGGCATGTACGTCACGGAGGCATCTCCTGCCGTGATTTCAACACCAGATTTAACCAAGTCACCTACAGGAAGCATTCTAAGAAACGGTAGATTCGAGTCAATACCGCCTTCGAATTTTGATGAAAGAATTGAAGCTACGCCATTTGATGAGGAAAACCCTAGAAATATTCCACAAATTACGCTTTCACCTCAAGGGGAATCTATGGGATCCATTGAAGGTAAGTTTAATCGATTGGTCCTTTTAGATGAAGACGATGACGATGAAGATGAAGACGACGGTGAGAAATATAACGATGAAATTAATGATATTGTACGCGTGCCTAAGGCCGATAATGAGGACCACGGGTTCACTTATGAAGAAAGTAGCCACGAGGAACATCAACAACAGCCCCAGACAGCGGAGGATGTTCAAGAGTTTACGCCAGAAATGATGGAATTTGCCAGTTTGATCAATTTTGGTGATGGGTTCAATTTAGATCTCGAGGTACCACCCAATGCCAATACTACTGCTAATGCCAATGAAGAATACACCCCCGACTTGAAACAAGATTCTCCAAGACGGATTACCAACGCGAAACCAACATTCTCATCAGGCGCGGGATTTCAACCCGAGCAAAATGACACCACCAATGAAGAAGTTAGCAACAGTGTAAATCAAAATAGTAACAATAACGAGAATATTGTTAAGCCATCCAAAGAGCAGACCCCTAATAGTGATGTGTTTGGAGAAAATATTGGTGTACAATTAATTAACAATAAAGCGCACTATGCACCAACAGACAATGAAATGTTTGCGGAGCAACAGTTTCAGGGGCCCATGGAATCATTTACCGATATTCCTAACGATTTGTTAGATGAGATTAGAAGCACAAGTCCAAATTCCAGTTTCCAAGTTTTCGAGCCCTTACATGATGATCATGACGAAACTCAAAGAGAAAGACATAGTTTTAGAGATATTTTGACCAATACAGCTCACATTTCCGATCAACAATCTAATCATCGACCCATATCGATGTCATTCAAAGGACTAAATGCTCCTTCGTTAAACCAAAATGCTTATGAACCATCATTATTCAATTCATCAGTGGGTGCGTCGGAAAAACTAGATTCTGAGAGCCCCGTCCAACCAAATGCTAGAGTCAATTTTTCTTCCAAGATTGTGCTTTACGATACTTATAATCTGGAACAATACGATAGAAGACCGGAGCTTGCAACTTGTAATATGTTGACGCCGCAGTTAGCACAGATGATAAAGGCTGAACTGAATGAAATAAAAAGTGAAATGGAAATTCACGAAGCATCGAGATGTTATACTCATTTCTTTTAAACGGAGAATGGTCCCAACAAATAGAGATGTCCACTAATGATCATAATAGTAATTTTTCGAGCAGCTGAATATTAATAGTTATATAATTTTAACGGTTTTTTGGATACTTTATTATACTTGGTATATAATCTTCAACTTGGCCGAAGAGTTATGGTTCTTGATCACATGATGATAAAAAATTTCATTAGAGATGAGCATCAGTATGAGATGAGATAAGTAAAAGCATTAGTGTCATCAACGTCTCTTTAAAGGAAAGGTACAAGCAGTTCAATATGGTTGCGGCTGATCTTATAAAAGAGTTCAACTTACCAGATGTCGTTTTTCCCGGATATCTAATCTGTCCAGAATATGATATAAGGCACCAAGATGGTACAGAAGTTGTCTATAAGTTTATATGTGGTCAAGGTTCTGAAATGATAGATTATAAATTTCAAGGTAGGAATATCAAGGCATTGACAGCTACTCTATTAGGTCGTCTGAAGGCTGAAATTATAGAATCGAATGAGAAGAACGAAAATGAAGAAACATCAACAGAGGAAAGTTCATCATCACCACCACCATCATCATCATCATCTTCAGAAAGATTGACTAAATCGATTAAATTATCTGTATTACAAAATGAACAATTAGTACAAGATGTCAAAGTTAAAGAAGATTTTGCCAATAACCTACCGAAGGAAAACGACATTGTTCTAGCTAGAGTTACAAGAATATCACCTCAAAGGGCTAACGTTGAAATATTAGCTGTTGAAAATCGTCCTGTACCAAAAGACAGTGGAGTTGGAAGTAATGGATCCGGTGTAGTGGCAGCCGGTGGTGGTTCTGGTGCCGTTACGTTCTCTGTGTCCCAAGCATCCTCAGATTTAGGTGAAACATTTAGAGGTATCATTAGATCCCAAGACGTTAGAGCCACTGAAAGAGATAGCGTAAAGATGATTGAGAGTTATAAACCAGGTGATATCGTTAGAGCTCAAGTATTGTCACTTGGTGACGGTACAAATTACTATCTAACAACTGCTAAGAATGAATTAGGTGTTGTTTTCGCCAGAGCCGCTAATGGAGCCGCAGGGTTAATGTATGCCATTGATTGGCAAACAATGACTTACCCAACAACAGGTGCTACCGAGAGGCGTAAGTGTGCACAACCATTTGAATAGAGTAGCGTCCCATTACAATGAACTATATAAAAAGGAGAAAATAAAACCATTTGTTATATACAGCAGCGTTTAAGCGGTAATTTATTTTGGGGGTGGGTAAATCAATTTGTCACCAGTGCCTCTTAAATCATATTCACTTAGACCGATCACACTACCGAATTTTTGAAATCTTTTCAAATAGTGTTCTCTTTTATCTTGAGCATCCTTGATTAGAGCTGGCCAATATACTTCTTGTTTATAAGTGAAATCTAGGTGACCGTCGTAATTTTTATCCAATTGATCCACAGGGACGTAATTGGGGAAAGGTTGATCGAAAACTAATTTTTCACGGGTCATTGGATCGATAAATGGATGAATCAACTTCAAAAATGTCCATGCCAACCATGGGATATTAGTCAAAAGTGCTTTACCCAACCTTTCAGGATAATGAGTCTGTAGAATGTGCAGAACTTCTTTACCCACACCGATTGGTGGAATCTTTGAATTTCCTTGTACTTTAGGAACGTCCGAATAATCTTTAAAATCTATCAAAAGTGCAAGAGAATCTTGTCCTATTGGCATAAAATCGATAACCCTTTCTAGCATGAAAACCAAATGTTGAACCTGTCTACGTGAGGTTTTCGTATTCTGTCTACCAGGTTTCAAATACAAAATTGGACGAGCATCATTTTCATAACCTAATACCACCTGTTTACCAGTTTCATTCTCAATGGCGACATAATCACTTTTCAATTCATCACCGTTTTCTTCACCCATGTGACTAATGCCAAACCCTCTTCTCCATGCAATTGAACCTTCAATTCTTTGAATGGCCTCCTTCTGCACCCACTTAGTGGCTCTCAAATAACGTAAGATACACTCCCTACTCAACCAAGCCTTTTCACAGTCATTTAGTGGTTCTTTATCCTTTTCTGCGTCACCTTTTGATTTTTCCTCACATGCAATCTTAAGTTCAGGATCCCTGAAATAGTTTAAGACCTCCACATACATTTTTTCCTGCTCATCAGTCAATTTTTTCTCCTTGGGAGGATGAATAGATTCCGGTAAATCCGTAATAGGTTTTTCTATCTTGACCAGCTTCTCAGCAGGGACACTGGATTCCTTCTTATTTGATCTCTTTAACTTGCTGAACATATTGATGGTTAAGACTCAAAACAATATATGTGCTCTTAAATTCTCGAAGAAACGAGGGTAAAGTAGCTGGTATCAATTATAAGAGACAACACACCGATTTAACAATCTAAGATGGAATCTTTTCCCAGTCCTTCAAATATAGTGACTAGTTGAGGGAGTGTGCAGTACTTCGATAATTAATTCCGGATAAAATTTCTCTCTTAATAATAACTATTTTTTTTTCGTTTGGAATTTTTTCGGGGCCAGGACGCGAAGTGGATCGGTTCGAAAAACAGCGAAAATGCCGAGGGAATAACGGCACCCAGTCACGTGGACAAAGGTCAGGTGACATAATCCCGGGGAATACGAATTAGTACCAATAATTGTTATTATTACTATGTTGTTTCCTAGTTGTAGCGGCCTCAGTAACCAGAGTATGCTCATATCACCGTTACGGTTGCCTCTTTTTATCAAAAATGTAAACCATTTGTGAATCTTTACTCTTGCTTGGTAGGTTTTGATTTTGAGACGGCGGTTTCGATTCAGGTGCAGAAAAAATGGCGGACTTCTTCTTATGACCAGTCTTTCGATTGGAATTAGATGCTTGTGTTATCGGCTGTGACGGTTGTTGTATACTATCCTGTGACGGCCTCGCGTGACTAGGCTTCTTCCTCTGCAGGAATATACTTGGTGGATCGACTCTTCTCTTTTGTACGGGACTTTTTGGCGGTTGTACGGGAGTGCTATTTGTCTGTAATGGTCCCTGCCTTGTCTCATTTCTTGTGTCATTGGCAGTATCGCCAGCGGCACCCCCAAATGCAACTCTCGTTGAATGTCTCTTAGCGATATCAAAACCACCGCTTTTGAAATGTCGCAGTCTTGATCCGTGGTCCTTGACACTTTTCCTAAACAGTTCTGAGTGTTGGCGGTCTTTGTATGGCATTCGGCTATTCGATCTTTTTGGTTGATTCTGTAAATAGAACGACTGATCCACAACGACCGTCTGGTTTTTCTCCCTTTCTTGTTGCAGCTGCTTCATTTGTAATCGCAGTCTTTCAGTACATTTTTCCTGCTTCTTCACAACATCTTCTTGATACCTTTGGTATAACATTCTATAGGGGACCTTGTACTTGTTCTTGTTGAGATCTTTTTTAAGAACTGATCTGAAGTACATTTTGATCAGTTCTGCATCAGTGTCCAATATTTCAGGTTCGTTATCATTAATAAAGTTCAAATAGTACTGCTTAATATCATCTTTCTTAGTGATGAAGCTATCGTGAACACTTGTAGGGAAATCTTGCTTAAGAAAGTTAAGCCACATTTCATCATCTTCAAACACTAATAATACATTACTTTTCTCCAGTTTAACAAGCTGTGGCATCTTTACTTTCCATAGGATGTTATGGATCAGCCTGTATGGTATGTTTTTAACCTCTTCTAATTGTGAATGGTTTCTCATCAGAGTTATTTCACAAAGTTCACTTAGAGACTTCATTTTCAACTATTATAAACCTTCCACATGTACGTAATCGTCAAATGATATCTAAAACCAAGTTCTTTGAACTCTTTTGTATATTCCTATAGTTCTACCTTTATCACAGTGGTACTATGTACTTGGTTAAACACAGCTCCCGCGCAGTTAGCGGAATCACAAGAACATAAAATTTAACAGTCAGTTTTGTATAAGCAAGCAAAAGAGAAAAATTGGTTTACACTCTTCATTTAAACAGTCGAATCGTACAGTATTTTTTTATTTTATTTAATAGTTGGTACTTTTCTTGGAGATTTCTTCAAAATTATTATTCACCTCTTAGGGCTTTAATTACAGCTGGACGTCTCATCATCTGTTTAGTCCACTTGTAAACCTCAGGAAATTCTAATTTGATATTGATACCAATCCTATCCACAACGTTATTCCAGGGAACAAATGCCAAATCAGCTATAGTTATACGTTCGCCGACTAGCCATACGGGATAATCGAAAAACCTACTTTGTGATAATGGTGTTGTACCCGCTGAATATGATGCCGCATTTTCCACATCTAATTCCATAATTAATGCCTCTCGCCTTTCAGCAAGTGCCATTTCCACGACTCCATAAACTCTCCTCACTTCATCTGTATACCTTTCTACAGCACTTGCAATTTTTTGTGAATGAAAATATCTGAAATGCAATGCTTGACCAATCATGGGGGCATGTCCTGAAGTCTGGAAGAATAACCACCCATTGATTTGAGATTGATCAACTAGATTATCTGACCACAGTAGTGGTTCACCAGTTTCCCTATGATATTTATTAACCAAATGTAATATTATCGCACCCGATTCCCAAACCGCTAAATTATCCATACCATGATCAATTAACGCTGGTACTCTCGCATTTGGATTCACTGAAACAAATTCAGGTGCTCTATGTTCACCGATATTAAAATCAAGGAAAAATGTATTATAAGGTAAACCCAGTTCGCTTAATACTATCGCCACTTTAAACCCATTGGGAGCAGATCTGTGAGAGAAAAGGGTATAACCTTCCAACGGCTGATTTTGGAAGAATTTCCTAATTCTTGTATGATCGATAGGTCCAATGTTTGACATTATCTGTTGTTGTAACTGTAGTTGTTGCGCTTGTCGAACTTGCTGCTGATGTTGCTGTTGCTGTTGTGCCTGACGTTGCTGTATTTGTTGTTGTTGGACAAAACGCTGTCGCTGTTGTTGTTCATCAGCTATGAGTATTCCATTGTTATGAGCTACATTTGTCGATGCCCCATTACTATTACCGTTACCGCCTTGAAAGTCAAAATTTATATTGCTCTGATCCGTAGTAGTATTACTATTACCTAAATTAACCTGATGCAAAGCATTAGAAAGATTCGATACGGTATTACTACTAGAATTTAGACTACCACTACCATCCATCTTTCAGGGACTTTTTCCTTATTTTTCTTAATATTTTTCTTCTTCGACTAGCGATTAGAATATGGGCTGTCCTAATATCAATGTTGCAATTACAGAAAATATGAAGCTTCAGAAAGCGTACCTCCAACTACTACTATGGTTTAAAGATCTTTATCTCCTTTCCCCATTAGATAGTAGCCTCTTCATTTACCCATAGCTTTGCTTCCTTTTTCGACATTTTTCAAAACGGCGGACGAAAAATTTTTCTATGTCCTTGTATTAATGTTACCACGTGAGAGACAGGGTAAATTTTTACTTCAAGACTAGCCGCCGAGGTACCATAATACCGTGCTTACATGGCTGAATTTCTCTCTTAGGAAGTATTTCGCCACATATAATTTTCCTTGGGATTTTTCTACTCCTTGTCGAGATCCTCTAGTGATCTTTGAAATTCCTCATCTTCCTTATCTTGTGACGGTAGAGATTCACTATCAGATTTTTCCACTTCGACGTCAACATCCGCATTAACATCATTTTCATCCTGTACAGGACTGTTCTTCTCATCTGAAGTGCTTACACCTTTGAGTTGTTGTTCAATTTGTGCCAGTTCTTCTTCGAGTTTCTTCAGTTCTTCATCGTCAGATTCATCGTCAGATTCATCTTCGGATTCATCTTCGGATTCAGCTTCTTGTTCTTCATCCTCTTGTTCCTCTTGATCTTCCTCCTCATCTTCTCTGCTTTGTGCACTCGCATAGTCATCTAAGTCAGACAAGTCGTCAAGCCCCAAAGCAAAGTCTTCCTTCTTCATCTGTCTCTGTATCTTTTTAACATTTTTTCTATGGGCCTTTGTATTATTGTGGTTTTCTAATTGGTTCTCTGATTTAAACCTTTTATTACAGACAAAGCAATCGTAAATCAATTCCACATACTCGTCAGAATCTCCATTTTCGTACTTCTCATTATCATTATTATTAGTATTATTATTATCATTCTTATTATCATAACCATAGTCTGAGTTTTCTTCGCCACCACTGTATAGTTTTTCCAAATCATCCCATTTATTCTCATCAATCGTTTGCCAACTCTGCATTTCAAACTGAGGTTGTTCTCTTTGTGCAGTCCTTTTCAACTCTTGAAATTTAGCACGTTCACTTTCACGCTTCGATTCTTTAGCTTTCCTTTCACCTTCTTGCACTCTTCTATCTAACTTTTTGATAAATGTGACAAACCTTTTAACAGTTTTATTGTATTCATTTCTAGACTGTTGTCTTATCTTATCATTTCTCTTATTAATCTCTCTTTTAGTCCTTCTATCGTAAATGCTTGAATACATGTACTCATCTTTCCATCTAAAACTTTTAACTGTATTAAACGAAGACCACTTCTTGTAAAACGTCTTTAGCACTTCGTAATCAGTTGCTGAACTTCCAAATGGTGGGAAAAGACAGCGGCTATCATCTTTGAGCATCTCTTTTATTCTATCATCACAAGCTTTAACATATCCATTAGAAGAAATTTTGGATTCAAAATAATCATCGTCATATCGATTAAACTCTTTGAAGCCCGACATTCTACCGTGTAAGACCTCATCCTTAGCCAATCTGGCAAAAACTTTACCTGCAATTTGATAGAATCCGGCTGGTGTATCGTCTAACCTTGTATATAACGAAGAGTTGAAAAACATGAGTAATTCTTCACTAGTCACACCAGTATCCATGGCATAACTTCCATATTCATCATCTTCATATGTACCGCCATTGATATCGTCATTTAAGATCTGTGACTTGTGGGAATCGTACCACGCTCTTTCCTGTGGATCATTGAGTACTTCATAAGCAGCTCTAATCTGTGCAAATGTTTCTGTTGCTTCTTCCACATTGTCTCTATTTTTGTCAGGATGATATTGTAATGCTTTCCGCCTAAACGCTTTCTTTAGTTCAAGATCATCAGCAGTGGAAGAAACGCCCAAGAGTTCATAATAGCAAGTCTTCATATCAATTGCTGGTTGAGGAGACACAGAGTTCTCGAACAGAGAGTAGTGGAAGACGAATAGTTCGAGAAATATTCCTGTTTCTTTTCTTTACTTAAAGTTACATACAATTCGATCAAAAAAAAAAAAAAAAAAAAAAAAAAAAAAAAAAAATAAAAAATTCAAGCGTCTTAAACAAGTCCGTCTATCAATTACTTTGCCCAGTACCAGAAACAAAAAAAATAGAAAAAATGAATTAAATAAAAAAAAAAAAAAAATGACAAATGAAAACAAAAGAACGAATAAAATTATTCGTGGTGATCGAAATTAATCACCCTAAATTTCCCAATTTTCCCTTTCTTTTCCGTCATATCTTGGAGACCAATCTCTGGTACAAATTGTCGAGACAGCTCTGTAGTGGATGTTTAATAGCTCTCATGTCATGATCCTCTGTATACTGCCCGTAGGCTTCATTTGCAAATCGTTTCATATCAATGGGTTCATTGAACATTTGGTAATGTAATCTATTAGCAAAATGTGAAAATATGGGACGTTCGTACTTCAAATATATGGCCACCAATGGACTCTTTTTAGTCAATTTGTTAAATGGGATATCTAACAAAAGGATTAAATTTTTAACGATATTCTGTAATTCAACCATATCGATCGAATCTACTTTGTTGACCATTAAATTTTCGTAAGTAATTGCATTGATATCGGGTCTTGAACGACGAGCAACTTCAAAAGTAATCTTTCTGGATGGATCACCTTTTAGTTTATACACTGACGAGTGCAATTCGTCTAATTCTGACGATTTCGAATCAAACTCTTTGTGTAAGATTTCCAATTGACTTTCCAATTGACCCGTGGTTTCAGTTGAATTCTTGATATCATCTTGTAATTTGCGGATCAATTCTGTTTGTTCTTCTATTTTCCCTACAAGTTCTAAAAACCTTTCTTGATCCTTGTTTAATGAATTGGATTTGTAGTTGGCAAATTCTTCATTGAGCGCCACGTTGCTTTGGAGTACCGATTCCTTTTCCTTGAGAAGAACAGACTTCTCCTCCTGATAAATTTCCAACTTGGCCTGGGTGGTAGCTAGCTTATCTTCCGTATTCTTGAACCTCTTCTGTAATTGCTCCAATTCGTATTTGTGTTGTTCTAATTCTTGATGTTCACTTTCGACTTTTGATTTCCATTGATGCTCAATTTGAATTATCAATTCTTGATTCTTTAGTTCGAGAGCGTCGATTTTAGATTGCAAATCTTGAAATGATTTATCCTGTTGCTTAGTACGGAAACCTATTACGTCTTTAAAAGTATCAATAAAGAAAGGATCGAGATTTTTAGTTTCATGGCTTTTTTTAAAAGTATCCACGATGAGGTTGCCCAATTTTATTTCGAACAATTCTAAATCTTCTATGTATTGGGCAAATTGATCCACTTCTTTCATCTTATCCTTTAGATTATCATGACGTTTCTTTTCATCCTCAAGACTCTGCTGCAACTGTTTAATCTGTTCATTGTAATCCATGCGTTGTCTATGGAAACGATCTTCAACTTTTTTAGTTTGAATTTCTGACTTTCTTAATTGTTGTTCCACTTGTGACTTGGCGCTTAATACCTCCTTTCTCGATTCTTGTAAAAGATCGAAATCTTTAGATTTCCGTGAGAATTCATCATTTTTCTCAGAAAATTTGGCCTCAAGAGCTTTCAGTTCCCTAACTTTTTGGCGATTTTCTTCATCTTTGTGACTAATATCTTGATCTCTTTGTTTTAAAAGATCTGATAATTCGGTGATTCGTTCATCTTTGTGACTAATATTTTGATCTCTTTGTTTTAAAAGATCTGATAACACGTTGATTCGTTCATCTTTAGATTTCAAATCATTTTGTAGGTTACGCTCCCTTTGTTCGCACTTGGATTGTAATTCTTGTAGTTCCTTACTTTTTCCAGCCAGTTCAGAATCTTTATCTTTCAAATTTTTCCGTACTTCTTCTAATTCTTCCAATTTATTAGCCAATTCATCGTTTTTTTTACACATATCATTTCGAAGAGAGTCTAATTCTTGTGTTTTCTTACGTAGGGCCTCGTCACTTACTTCTAACTGTTGTATTTTTTCCTTGATAGTGTTTTGGAATTCTGTTGTCTTATTATCGTATTCTGCCTCTAAACTATCGATATCTGCTATCAACTTTTGTTTTTCATTTTCCAAATTTTCGTGCCAATTAGTATCCAGTTTTTTCAATTTTTCATTCAGGGAATCTTGGTCTCTTTGATGAGATAGTTTTAACTCTTGAATTGCTTCTTGACTACGCCGCTCCATTTCTTGAATTAGTTGTAGTTTTTTGTCCATTTCACTTTCATTTCTTTTGTTACCAATTGCCCATTGTTCTTTCAACTTCTTTATTTCATCTTGTAAAGTACTAATACTATTTTCCTTTTCCCTTAGATTATTTTGTAAACTGGAAGATTTATTTTGCAAGGATTCACCCAATTCTACAATCTTAGCATCTTTTTCCACTTTCTGAGATTCAGAACGCAATAATTGATCCTTCAACTGTGCAATTTCCTCATGAAGCCAATGTGTCTCTTTAACCAACCCATCATAATCTTTAGCATCGTCAGAATTTTGAGTAGCAGGTCTCCGATTTTTCTCCAGAGTCAACGGTGTAGACTGACCCACTACATCGCTTAAATTTTGTTGTTCATTAGGGTTTGCATTATTAGCGCTCGATTTGACTGGCGTCGTTGCCTGAATCGTATGCCCAGTAGAAGTAGGTTTAGCACCCGATGGAAGTCTTCTTATAGTTGACTGTGATGACCCATCTCCTGTAAATTCATTTGTGTTCGTAATTGTATTGTTAGTATTACCACTTCCATTACTATCATCCGTATTATCTTTGCTGTTGTCAATCGGTATGCCTCTTTTATTATCCAATTCTTTGGCAAAGGCTAGTGCATGTTTCTTTGGGTTAATGACGTCAATAAAACTCCAAGGATTGCCCTGTTTGGGACTACCAGCAGCTCCAAACATAGAATAGTTATACTCAGAATTTTGACCACGGGTGAAATCGAATTTCTGTTCTTCTTCCACTTCTTCTCTTGTGGGTAACCCGCTATGGGAAGAGATTCTCTTTTCTAGGTAGCTCATTCCTTCCCCAATTTCACCTCACAAGAAGAACGAGTTTCGATTACCACAAATTCAATGGTGTTCTTTGTATAATCTTCAGCTTTTGTGTGTGTTTGTTTATGTGAGTGCGTATACGTTCTGACGCGCCAGATCATTTTCCATCTATTATATGATAAATTAGGATTACATATACATATATATGTGAAATAGGTTAAACAGATTGGAAAATGTATTATATTTACTCCCACTAGTTTCCTCTTATTGTTCTTGAGATTGCTTAAGCCCTGATTTACTCTTTTTCACTCTGGCCATTAGTGGTTCGGCAATACCTTTATTACCACGAGCACCTAGGCCTTCACCATTGGACCAACCCAGTTTTTCCAACATTCTTCTACCAACATTTTCTGAGCCAATGGCAGGCGCATCTTGACCAACAACTTCACCTTCGTTGGCATGGAATTTAGCCTTTTGTGTTTTAAACCTCTCTGTGGTTGTTTTACCTGGACGATTTACATCAATTCTGTAGAAAACTGGACGTTGTCTCAACAATTGGTGCACACGATTATAGTCGGGTGAATATCTCTCAGTGGCTCTCGTCTTTTGTGCAACTACATGCGTACCCTTACCGGAACCTTCTCTATAACCTTTTAAATTGAAATGATGCGACATCTTTAAGACAACATTATTACCATGAGGATCTAATGGTGGGAAACTTAATCTATCTCTCTCTTTTAGTAAAAAGAACTCACACTCATCTTTAATATTTTGTATATGCAATCCAATGGGGTATTTTTTGAACAAATCTTCAGAAAATTGGTTCATTTCATCTATGAAATCTTGCTTAGTCCTTCTTTTGTTTGCCTTTGATTCTATTCTATTTCTAAACTTGTCTTCTAAAGTAGAAATGGTAGCTGAATCCAAACCTAATGATTCATCAATAAGTAGCTTCTTCTTTTTACCTTTACCAACGGAATTAAGTGTAGAAGTCTCATATTCCATGTTACGTCCAACATTGTATTTCTCCGTATATGCAATCAAATCATCAAGTCCTTCTCTCATATCTGAACTTACACTTTCTTCTTTCCTGAAGTAACCTTCTTCTCCATATTCATCTGAATCTGAATCTGAAAGCGGTATATCTGAATACGTTGGCTCTGGTTCTTCTTGTTTTATTAGGGATTCTTTGATGAATTGCAAATATGCACCAAGACGATGTTCAGGATAATTTAACTCTTCTAGGATAAAATCTGATAAATTGTCTCTATCCACCCACTTTGGTTCATGATCACCAAACATACGGAAACATTTAACAAAGTAGGAATCATCCGCAAATCCAACTCTGACGTTTGTTATGGAAATTTCAGATAAATCGACTAGCGAATCTTCTTCCGCCATACCAAACGGCAGCTCTTGTGGGTCTTGTGGATCTTGTGATTGATCTGGGGGTGGTGAAGCACTTTCACAAATTTTGAGACTTCCCATTGTTCCCGAAAGCTGTGGACTATCGACATGGCGGTTATCTACTGATTCCTCAGGCTCATCTTGTTTCACAGAAAGCTGGACTTTACCAACGGTTATCGTAGGATCATATTCGGTATTATTAGCTGTAGTGTCCGTTTCTTCCACGTGCACAGATTTTATGTCAACACCAGCTTCTTCGCCTTCATCATCCATTACATATAAATCTTCATCTTTAACCGCAGTAACATCAGAAGTTTCTTGTTTGTCCATATCCTCATCCTCATCCGCTTTTTCCTGTTCCTCATCCTTCTGTTCTTCAACTGCCTCTTGCTCTTCTTCTAGCTCTAGCTCATCATCATCATCTTCTTCTTCTTCTTCTTCTTCTTCTTCTTCTTCTTCTTCTTCTTCTTCTTCTTCTTCTTCTTCTTCCTCATTCTCAGCTTCATTCCCATCATCACTTTCATCACCATATTCTTCTTGCATATCATCATTTTCATCATCACCCTCTTGTACATCAGGTTTAATCAAATGGCTATTCTCTCTTCTCAATGTTTCAATAAGATCATGCGATGGGTCGTAGACATCGATAGCCTTAACAAAAGCCATAGGTCTTTTACGAAACGCCAACTTACTACCAGGCTTCTCTTCACGTTGTCCTGGTCTAAAACCACCCATCGACATGGACTTGTCCTTGTGACGGCCAAAGTAGTAATCTTCCACAGTGCTGGGGTCGATATGGTCACCAAAGAACACATCTTCCGTGTCAGGATTGCTTAGATCACCATTTCCGAGCGGTGGCATCCCCTTTGACCTGCTAGATTGATGTCTACCTTTTCCTTTGGAGAATTTTCCACCACCTCTTCCTCTCGAGCTACCATGATGTCTACGGCCACCACGACCAGTACCACGACCGGTACCACGGCCTCTATAATGATTATGACGTTTTGCCATTTTGAAATCGAACTGTTCTAGCACTCAGAGTGCGCGTTTCCTTTGTCTTTTGAATCAAATTTTTAGTTCTTTGTTTAAAGGTAGTTTGTGTTGTTAAAAGAGTTTACAAGATAAAGCTAACTTATGTACAACTTAACCTTATAGAAAAAGGATCATCTGGTGAGAAGATAAATTTTGGGATTTGAGAACTTATTATCATGAATTATTTGTCCAAGATGTCAATACAGGGTGATGATCCAGGTGGTGATGGGGGTTCAGATCAGAATGAGGTCAATCAAGAAGACTATGTGTTGCTAGGAGAATCTTATCCGGTTTTACCACTTGATAATAATAATGGGGCAGGGGAAGAAAATAAGAATGTTAACGAACCCTATCTCGCTCGTCTGATTGGTGGTCTTTTCAGTAAGAATAGTAATGAAAATCCGGATTTCTTATCAGATGTGAGGTCTAGATTGCATTTTACATATAGAACAAGGTTCATGCCAATTCCAGCAGTACCAGGGGGACCTTCACCATTAAGTTTCCATTTTCTCATCAGGGAAAATCCTATAAATGCTATTGAGAATGCGATTAACAATCCAGCATGTTTTAATACTGATGTCGGATGGGGTTGCATGATACGTACCGGTCAGAGTTTACTGGGTAATGCATTACAAATTGCTCGGTTGGGTCGTGGATATCGTATTGGATCAGAATTGAAACCTGAGGAAATATCTATCATTGATTGGTTTGTAGACATTCCAGATGCACCGTTTTCGATTCACAATTTTGTATCTAAGGGGATGGAATTATCAAGTAAAAGGCCTGGAGAATGGTTTGGACCTGCTGCCACTTCGAGAAGTATCCAAAGTCTAATACGTGGATTTAAACAATGTGGGATTGACGATTGTCAAATTTCAGTATCTTCTGGAGACGTCTACGAAGAAGATGTGATGAAAGTTTTCAATGAGTCTAAGGATAGTAGAATTCTTTTGTTATTAGGTGTTAAATTGGGTATTAATGCGGTTAACGAATTTTATTGGAATGATATTAAAAGGTTATTGGGATCAAAATTTTCTGTGGGCATAGCTGGGGGCAGGCCCTCTTCGTCACTTTATTTTATTGGATATCAGGGGAACGAATTGCTATATCTAGATCCTCATACTGCACAACCATTCCTTTCGCCATCTCATCAAGAGCGCTCTTTTTACGACTCGTGTCATTCTTCCAACTACGGTAAATTGGCCATTCAAGATTTGGATCCATCTATGCTTATCGGTATCCTAATATCAGGTGAAGAAGAATTCAAAGAATGGAAGCGAGAGGTAAAAGATTCTCACATTATAAACATTTTAGAGAGGAAACCGGGTCCCATGGAATCTGTTTTTGATGGTGATTTGGATAGTTTTAACATGCCGGATAATGATGGATTTAACGATAAAAGTACTATAGTCGATGGTGACTACGTGGATATTAGAGCTGTAATAAAGCATAACGACAGTGCATCCTGCTGTGAAAAGGACGACGGATTTCAAGATATACACTGCAAGAAACAACACATCGTTGTAATTGGTGATCGTAGTTGTTCAACTACTTCACAAGACGTGGAAGTAGAAAAAGTGCTTGTTGAACACGAAACCGTAGGGGTTCCTGAACCCCAGCATAATGAGGTAGCGGATATACTCTAGAAAGGTGTGCAGATAAGAATAACAGTGTAATAATGATCGTAGTATTTTCTTATGATTTGTATGTATACTCACATTCGCAATCATGTTGTTTGCTATGAACTTGTTACCCGGATATGTTGATATTAATTATAGTATTGAATTCATTTGGGTACAGGATTAATCAACTCTGAACCACCGTAGCAACGATTGTTAAAGGCATAAATCTACGTACTTCGACCGGCATTCGTAAACATATTGGTTGGGATCTATGAGTCAACCACGCAATTCAGACTTGAAGTTTTGCACGGTGTGCGCTTCCAACAATAATAGGTCGATGGAATCGCACAAAGTCCTCCAAGAAGCCGGGTATAGCGTCAGTTCCTATGGTACTGGATCTGCGGTTAGATTACCTGGACTTTCTATTGATAAACCAAACGTTTATCAGTTTGGTACGCCTTATAACGATATATATAATGATCTTTTATTCCAATCTGCTGAAAGGTACAAATCAAATGGACTTTTGCAGATGTTGGATCGTAATAGAAAATTGAAAAAGGCACCAGAAAAATGGCAAGATAATCATGAACTTTTTGATGTTGTCTTCACCTGTGAAGAAAGATGTTTTGATGCTGTTTGTGAAGATTTAATGGGACGTGGTGGTAATTTGAATAAGATTGTTCATGTTATTAACGTTGATATCAAGGATGATAATGAAAATGCAAAAATCGGTGGGTTGGCAATATTAAAATTAGCTGATATGCTAACTAAAAAAGTAACTGAATCGCGTAAGGGTCAAATACCGTTTGAAGATTGCATGATGGACATTCTGACCGATTGGCAAGAAAAGCATCCCAATTTACCTGTATTATATTCACCTGCCTACTATTGATTAATCGCATATAGAGCAACAAAGAAGAAAAGAAAAGAATATGTAATTATATTGTTCGTATCCTGTCTATACTAGTAGTAGTAGTAGTAGTAGCATCGTCATCGTCACAGTGTATGAGATAGCTTACCGCCTACCCAGACTCTTATCACGTTACGATCATCCCCATTGAAAAACCATTTTGCCAAAATATCTTCCTGTGCTATCGATGGTGGAGCTAATACTGTCGACTTCAGTGGGGAAAAATTAGATTTCTGCCAGTGAAATACATCGACGTTCGAACCTTGACTTTCGATATCCACTAGTTGAGTATCAAATTGTTTACCAACTTCAAAACTACCCAACGTCTGGTCCATTGCTAACGCACGAGCACCACCTAAAGTAGCTAGATATAATGCATCCGCAACAGTCAATTTAACGTGCTCTTTATCATGCTCCTCCTTTTCTTTCATTGCTAGATGTCTTGATACTAAAAGAGCTTGTCTGGCGCATGCCAAAATACTACAGGCATGACCTCCTGAAACGTCACTACCTAATCCAACGTCAATGCCTTGATCCAATAACCAACGTACTCTACATTCTCCCGATGTTATTGAAGAATTAGAAATGGGGCAATGCGATATGCCTGAACCTCTCTTTTGGATTGTCTTTGCCTCTTCGTCGCTTAAATGAATGCAATGAGCCAGCACTGTTCTGTTATGTAGCAATCCACAACTGTCATAGACGTCTGTATAGGATTTGCATTCTGGGAACAAAGATTTAACCCAGTCGATTTCACCCTCATTCTCAGAGAGATGAGTTTGAATGTGTAAATGACCTTTTGAACGAGATGTTGCTGCTAAACCTTTCATCAATTCCCTGGAGCAACTGGGGGCAAATCTTGGAGTTAAAATCGGCAAAACTTTGGGATCATTCAATTCCTCTTGCAAAAAATTGACAACTTCCTCACAAGATTCCAAAGATTCCTGTGTTGACTCCACGTAAAAATCAGGACTGCAAGAATCCATACAAACTTTACCAACTAACGCCCTTTGACCCAACTCTGAACAAATTCTACCCATTAGTTTCGTTGAATCTGCATCTATAGTTGTGTAATAAGCAGCTGTCGTTGTACCATTAGCCAAAGTTCTACGAACAATCTTATCGTAGACGATTTGTGCTGTTTCTAAATCCTTGAGAGAGGCTTCTAAGGGGAAAGTATATGTTTGTAGCCAATCCAATAGTGTCGAATTTCCAAAAATACCAGCATTCGGGTATTGAGATGCATGGATATGCGTGTCTATAAACCCAGGAAGGAAAAAAATTGATGAATGTGCATCGTGTGTATAATCTACAATGGCAACATCACTGTCTGTCAAAGATGGATCAAATTCTTTAGCATCTTCTAGGGGATTTTTTGAATTTTCCTTGATAAATTCAATCACACCTACCTTATCACTATTTTCATCCGTACAAACACCTACTGATGTGTTTTGCCTTATTCTCAACTGTCCCAATTTGGGTGTATCGATAAAAGTCCCATAAAAGACGTAAAATTTATAAATATTGTTTTTGCTTACAGAAATCATTCAAACCAGCGAATCTCAATCTATTATTTAAAAAGTAAGACAAGAAGAACTGTTGGATTCGACAGATGCTGTCCTATTTATACTCTCTTAATAGATTGCCGCTGAGCCTGCAAAAAGAGGGGGGCAGCCAAATCTCTTATCAAAAGAACGCGAACTTTCAAGAAAATATAAGATAAGAAGAAATCCCGTTCGGATAAGCCGGGCTTCCGCTCGGATAAACCGGGATTTCCATTTTTCTTCTCTGGTTCGATTCCGAGTAGATATATTTCATAAAGAGTTCGTATGAAGGTATGTGGCACAGAAAGGAGAACCCTAAATCGTTTCTGTTGAACCCTAAAAAAGAATCTCATTTACAAATAACTTCCTTAATGGAAAGTACAGCATTTTGCTTGAGAAAGTATTCTCTGTCCTTCCCTTAAAAGAGCCAAGGATAAGGTTAAAAAATCAAGAATAGAAAGTGCCCATTAAAGATTCCCATTCTACGCCTTCTCCCACATCATACTACCCCTATCTCCTGTCTGTCAGTGCTTTCTCTTTCTTTTTGGCCCTTATTTTCAATTCGGCGAACTTACTGCGAAGTTTTCTCCGTCGCACTACAAAGGTTTCGCCGAATTTCGGTATAGTAAAAGTAAGCAAAAATAATATTGAAGTCTCTTGATTTAGTAGTCATAGTAAAAAGCATCCATCAGGTAAACGGCACAAAGTGCTCGATGAATACAGCAAAGTTCCTTTGTGAAAACTACTCTTCCCCCGTGGGTTTCCTTCCTTCGTACTATTGTACAAGGAACCGAGTGGTATTAGCTTGTAAAAAAGAAACTCATGTCAAGTCATAAAAAAAAGAATAAAAAAAACATCAATAAAAGAGCCGAGGTAAATGCATGTCTACGTATTATTTCTATGTACTTCTTGTTCTGTTTTAGTAGATACTGCAGTGCTAGCAATCGATTTTGTTTAACATGAATGGAGTCAAGAGTTGGACAGTGACGCTTGTATTTTATTTCCTCATTTTAGCGGTATTAATTGCAAATCTAGACGGTAGCTCATCGCTATTTGGAATTATACCTAAGCGTGCCAATTCATCACAAAAACCTCCTCATTTGCATCTACAGCAGTTAGGAATCACAGGTTCTCGATTGCTACGATTTTTTCAAGATAATCTATTAGAATTTGAAGGCGCTTCTTCTTTACCGGGTGATGAACAACCTGGGA
The DNA here is from genome assembly GCF_000026365.1 of Zygosaccharomyces rouxii. NCBI lineage: Eukaryota > Fungi > Ascomycota > Saccharomycetes > Saccharomycetales > Saccharomycetaceae > Zygosaccharomyces > Zygosaccharomyces rouxii. Next base: position 1,250,217 of record NC_012995.1, on the reverse strand, counting down.
TCTCTTTATATTACGACTCCTTCAAGAAATATCTTTATGACGCTCCACATGGACCACCAAGGCCGTTAGAATGTAATCCTGATAAATCTATTGTAGCAAAATTGACGAAAGACGTTCAACCAATACCAGTTCACTCCCATAATGATTACTGGAGAGATCTGCCGCTTTTTCAAGGAATTGCTCATGGTGCAATCAGTACTGAAGCAGACGTTTGGATATATCCTAAGCCTACGAATGCAGATACACCAGAAGACGAGTATATTCTAGCCGTAGGACATAACGAAGTGTTCTTGGATCCTGTGCATAGAACTTTGGATGGGTTGTACACGGGACCACTAGCGGACATGTTGGACCAAGTCAATTGTGTAGAAGGTCACAAAAGTGGTGTGTTTTATGATTCTCCCGAGGATACGTTGTTCTTTTACATCGATTTTAAGAGCCAGGAGACTCATCTGCTCTACAAATTGTTAATGGACAAGTATTTGAAACCATTGATGGATAAGGGCTATTTGACTTATTTTGATTTAGAGTCTAAGAAATTGGTTTGGAATCAAATTACTGTAATCCTCACTGGTGATTTCCCCAAGGATCTGGGTGTCATCGATAATGGCGAAAATGGATATTACAACGATAACAAAAGGTATGCTTTCCAAGAGGCTAATATTTTAGAACCTACTGCCCTAGAGCCTAACGCCTCAGTGGTTTCCACTTCTTCATTGAGTAATCTACTAGAGAAATGCGGTTATAATGAAAGAAGCATCCTATCACAGGGCCAAATGGATAACTCCTTGACAAAGTGCATTAAATCTCTGATTTCCCAATCTCACGAAGCTGGTTTAAGAACTCGTATATGGGGGGTCCCCAATTGGCCCGTCAGCTTTGCCACCAATTTATGGCATCAACAGGTTGAGAATCTTGGGGTCGATCTTCTAAATGTTGACAATTTGGACCTCGCTCAATCAATTTTCTAATGTAATAATTTTATATCTTTTGAAACAAGTGATGATTTTCTATCCAATATCCATCTACTGATGGATAAAGTTTTGGATAAAATCCCCATCACAGTTACTGTGTGGGGGGAAATGAGGGATAAATCAAAAATTATAAGACCCACCCGTCTCTACCAAGATCCATCAGGCTTCTCCTCCCTAAAGAGGACATCTCAACAAAGCGTTTTGTCCAACCTTTCAAAGAAAAATTGAACGCGCCTCCAGAAGAATCCACCACATCTTAACCACTGACAGCCGCTAAACCCTTTTCAAAAGCCTCTTTCAAAGAAAGGAGCCTAAGAAAATCAACAGCTGCAGTGATTAAGAAGAGCGCGGTAAACCCTTTCAAAGGCAACAATTCATTGAGACTCACCTGATGAACCCCAGCTCCCTCAGCACTGATTGTACTCAGTGCCATCCTTCTCCTGGCAGAAGTAAAAAAGGGCCCCAGAGTCTCCCAGAAAACCAGAAAACCCCGAAACGAGGAAACGAGACGTCAGCAGACACACCCTTCGCATGTATGTGCAATTGCCGAGGAAGCTTACATCAATGATATGATCCATTTGGATCTAAATGCATAGCATTCCTCTTCGTGAAGGTGCATGTCCGGCCAGTAGGACTTCTTGATCTCCTCTGGCATCTTAAGGTAAGTATGGGGATTTAAAAGAAAGATATTTGTAAAGGTGTAAAGACTCGGGTACCATGGCTCTTTATATACTCCCGCAAAGTGAAGAGAAAAAAAAATTCAACGTATATGTGCGGGTAACAGAAGCAGGTAATTATTATGGTATGCTATTAATCGGCTATATTTAAATGTTACAGATTAATTTGAGACCAATTGGCAAGCCTGTAGACATTCGTCCCTACGTTTCTCACAAGTACGTAGTTGGAGGGTTGGTTATGGGCTGCATCTGCGTCTATAAACCCATTGGCTACACCTCTTCCCTCACCCAAGTGGAACGTTCCACTGGTGACAAACCCGATGAGGTCTGTGACCGAAGGTAGTGGATGCTGTAAATTGTGCTCCACTTTTCCATCTGCACGAAATATTCCTTTGTGAACTTGTTTCCAGTGATCAACTTGGTCGCGTGGTACCATATATATCCTTGCGTTATCCTTTGGACGACCTCTTTCCAAATACTGACACGATACGGGGACCACTTGGAGCGGTGTTTGAGTTATGAGTAGCTGGGGAGCCTTGGAAGTATCTTCCTTTGGTGGTGTCAGTGTTAATGGCAATAGATCTGTCTCTTCGTTCTTGGAAATATCTTTGTACAATTCCCAGACATCATTGACCACATCAATTGATCTTGTACCGTTGTTATCAAATTGAGTGGTCTTTTCAGCATGGAATAGTTTCAAATCTTTGCCTTGGAGTTTCAAATATTTGATACCATTCCTCCATATCTGTAGCAATCTCCAATCGCAGCTAAAATAGTCTCCAATTTCTCCCACGCATGAAGGTAATTGATCACTGTGTAAGTTTGGAATTTTATCGAAATTCAACCTTTTAGAAGGTGGTTTTCTATTCCATTTGGCGCTAGACGCCTCCCTATTGTATAAAGAGTTCTCTGCATGACCTACTGCGGTAAAGGGAAAATCGTCCGGGAAGTAGAGCCTACTATTTTCGTAGTCCAACTGTTGCATTTGTCTCAACCCCATGTGGTATACTCTAGGAATTCTGTTCAATTGGAACCATACTGGTAGCAACCAGAACCAAGGTAAAATAAGTAACCAATCCTCACTCTTTGGTCTTCTTACAATCAAAACTGGAAAACTAGGGTCTGACTCCGCAGAAAATGGGATGCAATTCTTATGACCTTCCTTTGGATCTGAATTTAAAAGAGATCTGCGCCTTTGTGCTAATTCCTTTAACGTATGCTGGTTCTTGTAGGATTCATTACGTTGCTGAGGATCACACAGATGAGAGATAATTTGGTTGACTTCTTCATGTGGGAATTGCACTTGCAGATTTATTATATCGTCCACCGTGGGGACAGTTCTAGAACCACCTAATGATTTTGGGGCGGCTAAATGACGTGGATCTATGCAGTTGAATGCGAAAAGGGTCTTTTTGGGAAGTACATTTGGGTCTGCAATTTGAGAAGCTGTTTGGAACTGTTCAAAAGATCGGCAGTGATCACTGCTTCTTAATATGCGTGAGAGTGCTTCCAATGAATTAGATCCCCTCAATGTTATACTACTGAGAGAATATCTGCAATCTTGAATCGTTAACTCAGACGAAAACTTTTCCCCCAAAGATTGGAAAACGGTGACATATATGGCAGGATGCAGTCTGACTAGAATCGTGTCCTCATTTACCCATAACAATTCTAATGGCCCTAGTACAATGGATGGGTCATTTAAATTGTATGCAAAACCTTCGTACCAAAGTTTAGATGAGCGATATTTTTTCTTCACACTCTGACTACCGGCTAACGCTTCCACTGCTTCCTGTAAACGGGGTCCAGATAAAACCATAGTTCCGTAAAAACTTGAATCCATACAGAGAGTACCATCCGAAGTAGCTACATCACCACCGATTCTATGGGTCGCTCTAAAACATTTTTGAGTTGGTGACCATGCTAAATGGTACCCCCACCGTTTCATCATATGGGACCTCTTCGCGTTCCATACATGGGTAGGTAACCAGCTAAAGAACTTTTGTCTCTTCATGTACTTAACCTTACCTCGAGGCATAGGAGCCAGTTTATTAACAGAAGTGTTATCATAGCTGCCCATTCTATTATTGTAGAATTGCTGCCTCTTATTGCCATCTTTAATCATCTTCTTTAACCGCCTAATTTTTGTCCTCAAATGACAGTTGGGCGCTGTAATCTCTTCAGGTAGAGCCAGTTTCATAGAGGTCGACTTACCAACAAGTCTTAAAAGTTGCAGTGACATCCTAGCTCTGTACAATTGAGACGCTGATAAGCCATGACTTTTCTTGTTCTTCTCCATTTTCCTCTTATCACTAATCTGTTGGTCATTCTTCAACATCTCTCTGATGGCTCTACTCCTCATTCTCTTGGGGATCCTTTTAACGTTATGAGAAGCCGTCCTACGACGCAGACGCCTTGGCAATGCTTGGAAAACTCTGGTACATCCTGCGGTCTTGGAACTATGCATTGCCAATTGCAATTGTTTCATTTCATACTGTCTTGAGGAAATGAAATCTGGCAATTGAAGCATTCCACCAGACTCACTTAAGTCTCTACTGGATGGATCATCACTGATCTGCCTTTTGTCGGCATTTACAGCTTCAGCCCTGATGGTTCTTGCATTACGAACTTTTTCCCGTTTGAAAAATTGGTTCTTATTCAAGGGTTTCCTACCTTGGGAACGATCCATGAAGTGTGATATGCGTAAGTGAAATGCTACCTAATATTCCAGTCTGTGTCTACTATCGTTCTTATGCACATCGAACTCATCTCATCTCATCTCATCATGCAGTGCGGGAAGAGAGTACCAACAATCTTAAAATTCCATAGTCACTATCTACGAATAATTTAGTCACATGTGTTGCTTTGCTCCTCATTTTATACGGCATGTAGAAAATTAAATCAATTCGTATAAAGTGATCGCGTGGCTAATTTATCCAGAAATTATCTACTTAATTAATTAGCCAACCAAGAAGTTTATAGTATTAAAGGCCGCTCCCATCACATCTCACCTTCCATTTGTTTTACTGTTCAAAAACACTTGTTAGAGCTAGTCTATTTTTTGTATGGGTTTTGCAGGTTATGTAGAAATTACGCATATTTGCCGAACCTCTTAACTTCGACCGCTTTCCTCGTGTGATTGAACGAGAAGAGTCAATTTTAATTAAATTTCAATTAAAAACTCAATTAAACTTCAATTAAAATCAACAAAAATTAGCTTCTTGATGAAGTCATCAAATATCATAAGGATATTCCGTTCGGTCCGGTTTAAACAACCGTATGCTTCGTAAACCTAATCAACATATAAAGGTCGATAAATTTTTCTCTTATTTGCATTGTATCTTTCGAGAATTGTTCTTTACTCTCCTTTTAGTTCGAAATTATAGCAAATATTCTTATTTATTCAATTCTCTTTTCACTATTATAATACACACTAATTAAAACCTTTCTTGATTATATATAAAATGTCTCGCTTGTGAATACTTTTGGTACAACCTTTTGAATTCTCGAGGAAACTTTTGTTAGTCTTATTATCCTGGTTTAGTTGAGACTGTTTTCTTATAAAAATGGTTAATGTCGTTTTAGGAGCCCAATGGGGTGATGAAGGTAAAGGTAAATTAGTCGATTTGTTAGTTGGCAAGTATGACCTAGTTGCTAGATGTGCTGGTGGTAACAATGCCGGCCATACCATCGTTGTTGATGGTGTCAAATACGACTTCCACATGTTACCGTCAGGTTTAGTTAACCCAAAGAGTCTGAATTTGTTGGGTAATGGTGTTGTGATTCACGTACCATCGTTCTTCAAGGAATTGGAGGATTTGGAAACCAAGGGTCTAAATGACGCTAGAGAGAGGTTGTTCATCTCCTCAAGAGCTCATTTAGTGTTTGATTTCCACCAACGTACCGATAAATTGAGAGAACTTGAATTATCCGGTGCTAGTACAGATGGTAAGAACATCGGTACCACTGGTAAAGGTATTGGTCCAACTTACGCTACAAAGGCTTCAAGATCTGGTATTAGAGTTCACCATTTGGTCAACGATAACCCAGAATCATGGACTGTTTTCGAAAACATGTACAGAAGACTGCTTGAGACCAGAAAGAAGAGATATGGTGATTTCGAGTACGATGCTGAAGGTGAATTAGCACGCTTCAAGAAGTACAAGGAAGACCTAAAACCATTTGTTGTTGATTCTGTCGTTTTCATGCACAAGGCTATTGAAGCCAAGAAGAAAATCTTGGTGGAAGGTGCTAACGCTCTTATGTTGGATATCGATTTTGGTACCTATCCTTTTGTGACTTCTTCTAACACTGGTATTGCTGGTGTTATTAGCGGTTTGGGTATCCCACCAAAGGTTATCGATGAGTGTTACGGTGTGGTAAAGGCTTACACCACTAGAGTCGGTGAAGGTCCTTTCCCTACTGAACAGCTAAATGAAGATGGTGAAAAACTACAGGAAATCGGTGCTGAATATGGTGTTACCACCGGTAGAAAGCGTCGTTGCGGTTGGTTAGATTTAGTTATTATGAAGTATTCCACTTTGATCAATGGTTACACCAGTTTAAACATTACCAAATTGGACGTTTTGGATACTTTCAAAGAAATTCCAATTGGTATTGGATATTACTACAAGGGCCAAAAACTAGATCTTTTCCCTGAAGATTTGATTAAATTGGGTAAAGTCGAAGTGGAGTACAAGGTTTTGCCAGGCTGGCAACAGGATATCACCAAGGTGACCAAGTATGACGATTTGCCTGAAAACGCAAAGAAATATATTAAATTTATTGAGGACTTTGTTGGTGTTCCAGTTGAATGGGTAGGTACTGGTCCTAGCAGAGATAATATGGTTCACAAGGAAATTCAAAGAATTTAAGGTTTATAATCAACTTATATAAAGAGTATATTTATACAGCATACTTAGTTTTCTCTTTTCTCTTTTCTCTTTCGGCTCAATAGACGACTGCAGAATCTTTCTTTTGGGATAACTCTTTAAATCTTGTAACGTTACCGTACAGACAGTAATCGGTTTGGCCAGCTTTGTAAATCTTGGGCCAGTGCTGTGGGAATAACTCTTGTAAATGGTTTGAGACGCACTCAGGTACGTAGAAGGATCTACCCAAAATCTTTGAATCTTCCACATCGATGAATTTGTGACAAGAAATTTTATCCCAGTCAGATGGCATCCACAATGGGTTGAAATCGTCCTTAAAGAAATCAATTGGTTTGAAAATGTCCACATAAAAGTCACAGTCATCACTTGGCCATAGTTTACCTTCATCAAATTGGTTTTCTTTATTCATGCCTGGAGGAATTTGTCTAATTTGGTTCAATAAACCACCTTCTTCAGGAAAGTCGCCTGGTAACAGTCCATCAAATCCTGATGCAACGAATTTTAATCTGTGATGATCAGGAAGTAAGAAGGAATTGGGGAAATGGTACCATTCACGCCCCGTGCAAACGTTTCTTGATTTGTCTGTATTGAGGGTGTAGTTGTATAATTCACCATACACTTGTAAAGGTGCACCGTAATGAATCACTAGAGCGGCTATACGAGAAGTTGCTAAAAGAATTACCGTAGCTATAGTACCCAATTGAAAAGTCTTGTGCAAGCAGCAAGAACCTTTAAACAAACTCACCAATTTCTCGTAACCAACTGCCGCTGATAGTGTGACGAACCCATAAATTGGGTATAGAAATCTCTCCTCCTTATGAGGTTGAACCATGAAGATGGCTAACCATGCTAATAGTGATAATGATAATGGCCAGATACGTCTATGGAACAAACCCAATGGTGCTAGAACGAGCACTGGTAAGGGGAAGTTCAACACTAGGTTTAAAATATAGTAGAACCAGGGTTCGGTACCAAAGATGTTAGGACCTGACACTTCACTAGCATCTACGACGTTGTACCAAAATGCATTCCAGGATACAGGTGTAAACTTGCCGTAGATGAGGGAATCCAATCCAACTACCATGATGACTACTAAAGTCAATACTGTACCTGCATCAAAGGCGGCTCTAATGGTATTGATCAACTTGTGTGTAATCAAATAGTGGAAACATAGAGGTAATCCTAATAGGAATACAAAGGGCCAACCCAATACACCGGCGATAAAAGTGAAAGCCATGCTGAGAATGAATGGTTTCTCTTGGCCCCCGGATAGGTATCTGAGTGCATACTTGATGGATCCAATTGATAGTAACATAGCTATGGAAGAAGGTAATAATTCAACAGAGGCATGGAACCAACCAGGATTGAACAATTGGAAAAACAACCAGAGGTTAGCGACACGCATTGACATCAACTTGCTAATTTCCCAGTGTAGTCCAATTTCTAGTACAAGACTCAATAGACCTAGAAGGAATCTAGTGATATAAAAGTTCCAGTAAGCATCTAGCCCAGGAAGTATACCCTGGAATGCGTGTAAAACACCATAGAAGGGTAATAAAAATGACCACGATCTAATAGAGTACTCTGGTGAGTATTCCCACGTCTGTTTACCAAACCCTCTGACCAAAAGATTCAATGGCTCCCAGTAGTTATAAGTCTCATCACAATCAGAAATGATACTGAAAACTGGTTGCAAGCATAATCTGGACAACGACAACAGCAGTACTAATGTTAACGTTACGGTCTTACCACTCATACTTGAACGTTAGTTTTCCTTACCATACGGTATTTTTTAGTGGTAGGAAGAAGAGACACTTGGTCGAAGTTTCTGCTTGTATAGGGCGAAATGGCACCTACAGAAACCAGGTGCGTATTCGAATATAACGTTTCCAATATTAATTTAGCATTTCAATAACGTATGAATTTTCCTCTTGACCTTGTTATTGTTGATTAATCAGTTCATCAAGTGAGTCAGGTGGTGGTTTCCTCAGGATCTGGTTGCTATAAAGAATAAGACAGGATTTAATTTCCAGGAACTTATCAACTGACTGTTGTTTCAAACATAGCTGCTCGAGACTAATAAACAATGACAGAAGGTTATCCTACCAAGATAAGCAATAAATCAACAGCTCAAGAGTTTTTAGACGGTTTCGATACTTTTTTGTTCGATTGTGACGGTGTCTTATGGTTAGGAAAGCACTTGTTGCCCCATGTTAAAGAGACATTGTCTCTGCTAGAGAAATCAGGTAAGCAGGCCATCTTTGTCACCAATAATTCTACCAAATCAAGAGCTGCTTACTGTAAGAAATTTGCCTCGTTCGGTATTGAAGTGACTCAAGACCAAATCTTTAGCTCTTCTTATTCAAGTGCGGTCTACGTGAGAGACTTCCTCAAATTGAAGCCTGGTGTGGATAAAGTATGGATTTGTGGTGAAGCTGGTATTGCTGAAGAGCTAGCCTTGATGGGCTATGAATCTATTGGTGGTACAGATCCCCGTCTGGATGAGCAATTTGATGCTGAAAAGTCACCATTCCTTGTCAACGGTTTAGATCCAGCAGTCCGTTGCGTGGTCGCAGGTTTAGACTCTAAGATCAATTACCATAGGTTGGCTATCAGTCTTCAGTACCTACAGAAGCCCGAAGTTCATTTCATCGGCACTAATGTCGATTCCACATATCCACAAAAGGGCTACATTTTCCCCGGTGCTGGTTCAGTGATTAATAGTTTGGCATACGCATCTGGCAGACAACCCATCTATTGTGGTAAGCCAAATCAAAACATGTTAAACACTATTGTATCCTCCAAGAATTTACAACTCTCAAAAAGTTGTATGGTTGGTGATAGGCTCAATACAGACATACGTTTCGGCGTTGAAGGTGGCCTTGGTGGTACTCTACTGGTCTTAACAGGTATTGAAACTGAAGATAGAGCACTTGAGGAGAATTCAGATCACCCAAGGCCAAAGTACTATGCTGAGAAATTGGGGGATGTCTACGAGTACTTACAATGATTTATTTATATAGTCTCTTCCATCTTACTTTACAAATATTAGTGTAGTGATAGATTACGTGACGCGATGAGATCAGATGAGATTGATATACATACATGTAACACTGTAAAAACCAATAGACAGTTGACGCAGGATCGTAACTCCAGGATGGGGACTGGTAACAATGTTGAGCAAATCATATCTTGTCCGGTTTGCAACAAGAAGGTTGGTTATTCTATGATCAATCAACATTTGGATACATGCACATCTAATGGTAAACCACGTACCATGACTAGCGTATTGGGTAGAAAGAGGGGGAGAGAAACCCAATCTGCACCGTCCAATGAAGCTAATACTTCTAACACTGCTATGAATACCACTGCTTTCTCTAGTGAGTCTGCAGGTCGGCCTGCTAAGAAACCACAATTTGATTCAGAGTATCAGTGGTTACAAAAGATTAGCCATCTGCCGTTAAGTGAGAAAGTTCGACCAAGGGAAATGACAGAATATGTAGGCCAACAGCATATATTGTCACAAGAAGGTGGTACACTTTCCAAGTATATCAGACAAGGTATCATACCATCAATGGTCCTCTGGGGCCCACCAGGTGTGGGTAAGACTACATTGGCGAGACTACTGACTAAAACCGCCAGCGTGCATGGTAAATTCCAATACACTATGATAGAAACTAGTGCCACTAAGGCTAACACTCAGGAGTTGAGATCTATTTTTGATAAGAGTAAAAATGATTTCCATTTGACTAAGAGACGTACAGTACTTTTCATTGATGAAATTCATCGTTTTAACAAGGGACAACAAGATTTATTGCTGCCACACGTCGAGAATGGTGATATTGTTCTCATAGGTGCTACGACTGAAAATCCTAGTTTCCAACTCAATAATGCACTGATCAGTAGGTGTCATGTTTTCGTTTTAGAACAGTTATCCACCAATGAGGCATGTATTGTCCTCTCCAGAGGTATAGCTCTTCTTAACAAATGTAGAAGAAACGTATGGGGGGTGGATATACCATTAAAGCTTCCAAGATCAATTTTAGAGTATATTGTGGATCTTTCTGTGGGCGATACGCGCAGAGCCCTGAACCTTTTAGAGATGGTGGAAATTTCCAGCAGGAGTATAGACAGAGAATTGAGTAAACATGATGTGAAAAAAATGGTGGGTCAAAATGATATCAATACGTACTACGATACGAGCGGTGATAACCATTACGATACAATTTCAGCATTCCATAAATCCGTCAGAGGATCTAACGAAAATGCTTCTTTATTTTATTTGGCACGGATGATTCAAGGAGGTGAAGATCCGCGCTTCATTGCTAGAAGAATGATTAGAATTGCAAGTGAAGATGTTGGACTAGCTGATAATTCACAATTACCGTTGGCGGTGGCGGCTTATGAAACAGTAATGAAAATAGGGCTGCCAGAGGCAGATTTAGCATTAGCCCAGTGTTGTGTTTCATTGTGTAGGGCTCCTAAGTCAGTTGAACTATACCGTGGTTGGAAAAGGCTAAAGTCGATGCTTGGTGAAAATAAGTATTCAATGGCAAGTAGTGGGATACCCCTACACATTCGTAATGCACCAACAAGGTTGATGGAAGAATTGGGATATAGTGAAGGTTACAAATACAATCCCGATTACGTCGATGGTAAAGTGAGGCAAGAATATTTCCCCCAAGAAGTTCTTGAACAATGTTCCAATTTAGATGACTTAAAATTTTTGGATGGTCAACCCTTGGGGACTAAAACGGATTCAGATTTGAAATATTGAATTTCTTTTTACGCATTTTATACAGCAATTGGATCGTCGTTGTTGTCGTTGTTTGTTTTTTTTCGTTATACTATTACAATGGGGAACCGTAGTACTTGGATAATTCCAACTTCGCCAGTTGAAATTCATTTCTAGCCTCTTGTAGGGCTTCACCTATTAATCCCAAATAGACGGAATCATCCAATTGTGGCATGTTTTCACTTTCAACGCTTGCCGCACTACTTGGCTCCATATTATTACCAAACAATGAAGCTCTAACTACTTCACTACTGGGGAAAGAATTTTCATGTTTTCTACCTAAATTTTGAATTCTTTCACAAACCCATGCGATCCTCTGCAAACCTAACGCAGCTGATGATCCCTTCAAGAAATGCCCTAGGGAATCTAGTTCACCAAGGTCCTTTGTCGTGTGCAAAATAGTCTGCATCTTATCAAAAGTTGTTTGCGCCTGTTCCATAAACTGGATAATTAACCCTTTACTAAATTCAGGATCGTCTTCATCCATTGAAACAATTTCGTTGAGGATACTCCAGTTAATAATCTCCTTGGGGATAGCTGACATCATCGAGTATAAACAAAAAAATAAAATAATAAAGCTTCAGATCTTCACCCTTTTAGTGTCGAATTGATACCTGCGGATTTTTTTAAAACCCTCCCAATTACCACTTAGGACCTAATAGACTCGTCAAAAGTATTAATTCCCACTATTTCATCGAACAATCGTTGTTGTGTTAGTACTATGATTAAGTTTGATAACGTTTAAAGGTACACTTACAAAAATTTTCAGGTGCACGTGCTGCCCCGATTTTCCAAAGAGTATAAATAGAGGCCGAGAATGCCAAGAAATTTTAAAGTTGAACAATAGTGTGTGTCTCAAGAAAGAGAGGGAACAGTAACTTGGGTTTAAGCACAACTGGAAGAGTATTAGGACGGCAGTTACTGATGCGGAGAACAGCACTTTTTCATCAGCGTGCTTCTTTTCCTTTCGTTGTTCGCAGTTTACTGTGCCTATGTTAAAAATCTACTCGATAATGAGCCTATCTTCAGCTTGCCCAGGATTAGCCTTCTTGATGAGGTACCACTACCTGCGGACAAGGACCATGACTTAAGATTACTCTTTGTGGGCGATGTACATGGTCAGTATCATGAAATGCAACAATTATTTGAAAAAACCGGATTGGAGGACACCACAGTAGTACTATTAGGAGACTTTTTGGCCAAGGGACCAGATTCTGTCCAAGTAGCGAATTTTATTCTCGATAATAAGGATAAAGTTAAATGTGTTCTGGGGAATCATGATTTAGCGGTTATGTTTGCATTTTTAAATCCAGGTGTGGCTAAGTTTCCTTGGCATAAAAAACGTAATCTGAAACCATTGCAATTTACGTTAAGTGAAGAACTTTTCATTCCTGGTGATATCACAAAGATTAAGCGTGCACATTGGGAAATTTCACGTCAATTGGGACCCGAAAAGATGGTTTCATTGGCTCAGCATTGTTCGGCTGCGTTGCATATTGATTTAGGCGAGAAACAATTGTATGCAGTTCATGCGGGCATGTTACCGGGTGATTTTAACAATAGGGTACCTGGTATTAAAGCTCTAACTGAAATGAAATATGTGGATAAAAGTAATTTGGCTCAGTTCTCAAAGGAAAAGGAAAATAAGCATTTTATTAGATGGTTCAAACTTTGGAAAGGTTCGAAGTTACCGGATGAATTATTGTCAACTTATGTTCTCTACGGACATGATGCAAGTAAAGGTTTAAACCTTAGAGGACATACGATGGGATTAGATACAGGTTGTGTTAAAGGCGGTGAGTTAACAGGAATGGAATTCACAAGGATATCGGGTAAAGTAACGACAAAGTTGCATCAAGTAAGATGTAATGGTGTGAGAAGAACAGCTCTTTTGGCAATGGAGCAAAAAGCTCAGAGTGAAGGAAAAAATGTTGAAGAACTTGATGAATGGAAAATGCTTGGCGACGGTGGGAAATCTGAACCTCCATCTCATGATGAATCTCTAGGAGCACCACAAAGACCAACGCACTCTAAGGAAGATCCAAAGCCGGAGGGGCATTCTGAAGAATCGAAAGATTCGAAATCAGAGGGTCTTCCAGGAAGGCCGAAGGGGGGTTCAGAAGAATCAAAAGAAGGAGGACCAGAAGAACATCCAGGAGGATCGAAACCAGCGGGACCTCCAGGAGAACACAAATCTGAATCACCGGACGAAAGTCATAATGGGGCACAGGAACAACCTCATCAGGCACCTGGGGAAGATCCCAAAGACCAGAAACATGGGGTTCCCAAACTAAATGAACAAGAACAAGTTGCTTCAAAAGACCCGCCGGGGGAAGAGCTAGGAAAGTCCCAGGAACATCGGTTCGCTCCTCGTATACTCAAACCGCAATGATCAAAGGATTCATCTGAAAATTTTCGATTTGTTAATCGATATAAGGAAGGCCCAATTGTGATTTCATAGTCCCTAATTTTAATCGCACAGGTATATACAAGCAATTGGGCATGTACGTAATGAATTTAATTGATTTAATGCTCTAAGAAGACGGGAACGATAAAAGAGGCATGCTGTTGACTGTCCCATGAGCTTGAAATTGAACGACGTTTTCGATGCTGAACCAAAAAATATGAGCGGTACGAGAATCGAACCCGTGTCTCCACCTTGGAAGGGTGGAATGATAACCACTACACTAACCGCCCGTTCGAGTTGTATGATATTGATGCTTTTACTCCTTAATATTGAATATGTTCCTTCAGATGATTTCAATTTTAACCGGGACACAAAATGGTACTATCAACCTTTCTTTGCCCATAAATCTTTATGTTTCTTGTTTCACTAGTATCTAAGGACTTTAATATATGTGAAAAATACTTCTTTACATTTTATGCTAGTTCTCCTTCATAGCTAGTAGTTTTATAAGGTAGAGATGCGATACTTAGTACATGTGACAGCTTACCTTGGGTGCATGGCATGCTGGTACAAGGCATTTCGTAGCGCCATAAAATAGGTAATAGGTTCTATAGTTATCAAGATGCGATGAACCTGAGTCTCATTATGAATTATTGGGCTATTAAATCTTACTGCAATTTCCAAGAATTTGTTGCCGAAGAGCTGCTCTCCGAAACAGTTTCGCAAGCACTAGATGTTAAATTGAGCGCTTAGCCATGCTACACAGCTGCGAATCCAACATGTATATATAACGTTCCCAAATAGATTCTTTATCAATTACCATTATATAAGCTATTAACTCTCTTGAAGAATCATCACCAAAGTTTGCCAACCAGGTGTAGAGATTAATTCGAATAATTTCTCATCTTCATCAGTTTTAACAGCATCTACCAACAGAAGCCATTCGGATGGTGATAAAACCTCTAAGGAATGCAAATAGAGCAATAAGTGGAAGTTAGAAAGTTTGCTCTGTAATTCTTTGAAATCTCCACTTGTTGCGGCACCATAAAGATATCTTTTCAATTCGTGGTGGTCCTGTGACAACCCCATCGCTTGCCTGTTAGCCCATGGGAAATCAGCAGTTGTGGCAAACAATGGTTTTCTTTCAGATGATTCTAGGGGGAACCCATGAGTCAATGAAAGAAGCAAATAATCAACTGGAAATGCCGGTTTAGCATTTTCCTTGATAGTTAGCCCGTATTCGTTCCTTTTCATGTAGAAAATCTCTGGCACATATCTTTCGGACGTTGTTTCATTAATAAAAGCCATTGATGGATGCGTTGATCCAGTAATCATATCGGCATCTACAAGTGCCTCAGCACTTGTGGACACTTGGTAAGATGCAATATCGATTTCGTTTTGTAAATTACCTGAAATCACACAAGTGACAAATTTTGATGAATAATGACCCTGTTCGCTAAATTTGGAAACGTTTGGATGTGATAATTGATGCCTAGCCGCCATTGAAACTTCCAAAGACGAAAGGAAAAACGAATCTTTATGTCTTTTACAAAAAACGGAACCATCACCAGCACCACAATCGTTCAAATCCGTAAAAATCAATCCTACAGGAAATAGGCCGAAAGTTTCGGCTAATTGATCCACTTTAGACATCTCCTCTTTCACTTGTTCCATATCCATGGTTAACCCATCTTGTTCATCATGTTGAGGGGGTTCATAAATAGCCTCGACAACAGCTTTGACACCTAAAGGTGTGGCATCGTACCTTTGATAGGTACCATACATGTAACCAAACCTTTGAGTTCCCGTATATCTCCAACATTCAATAAATTCATTGATCAATGCACTTTTTTGGAACTCGACATGGTCTACCATTCTGAAATTCTGTTGTTGCAAAGTAATTGCAGAAGGCTGGCACTTAGAACATATACCACGAGGCCATGGTTCATGTCCATTGATGCAGCGTTTGTTAATCCTAAAATCTGGTTGTGATAAGGGGGCGATATATGATCCACCGGTAGCCTTATTAGTACTTTCGTTTAACTGTTTCAAATGCGAATGGAATGAAATGTGTTTGATATTACGATCCTCGTGATACTGCTTATCCCAAGGTGGTAAAGGGGAACAGTATTCACACATACCGTTGTCACCATGTCTACAAAGTGAGGATTTCTTTCTTGGTATCAAACCTTCTTCCTTTTCTAATTCCTGATCTAATTGCAATTCTTTTGCAGGAGGTGCAATAGAGGCCTTAACGTTTTCAGTTGTATTTATATTAACAGACGCAGCTTCCTTAGGTTGCTCACCTTCTTTCTCTTGATATTTGACAAATACAATGTCACCGTGGTTTAATCCCAAATCTGCTACACTACGATAAACCAGACCAGCTATAGGCTCATTTGCGGTAGATTCTTGGCTTCCCACAGTTATAGTAGCAGGATTTACAGATGGACTTAAATGTGACAGTATTTTCTCTACAACTGTACCAAAAAGGTCTCCTGAATCGCAGGAAACTCTTTGCATACCTTCCTTAGACCTAATTCTCAAAATCATCGCGATCCAAACTTAATAAAATGATGATTTCAACTAGTCTTTTTGCCACTTATTTGTAACATGTAGTTTGTTCACCTTTAAAGATATCTTTCAACATGAAAAATTCTTAGTAGTAATTAACAACTATACATCTAAAGAAAGCGTTGGAATTTAAGCGTAACACGCTCGTCGAGGCCAACTGAAGATCCAAAATGTCATCTTATCAAGGGGATGCCCATGGTAACAGTACCTTTTTCGAAACAGAAGAACATGTAGAGACCAAGATCGTTTCAGTTTATACACCACTGATATACAGTGCCATTTTGATCCTTTCATTGGTTATTTTTGGATCTCAGTACAGAAAAAGAAGAATTGCAAAGATGGCTGAATTGCCTTCCATCTTTGATGATAACGATGCTAGGGATATTCATGTAGCGTTGAAAGAGTTGAACGATGAACAACCTGTACATGAAAAGGTGTTAAAAGCAGCATTGTTAAACAGGGGTGCTGAAGCAATCAGACGTTCATTTAAGATGAAAGAATTAGAACCTCAGATTAACATCCTTTACAAGAATGGATCCATTGGTGAGGACTACTGGCAACGTTATCAAAATGAGGTCAAATTGATAGAACTCGAATTTAAACAAACTTTACAAGAGGCTCAAGAGATACAACCTGGCTGGTTACAAATGTTTGTGGTAGTGGCCAAAGAAATCTGCTTTAACCAGGCGTTGGCAAGACGTTATAATTCTATTTTAAAGCGTAAGACAGTGTGCGCCGAAGAATGGGAGCTGAAGCTAGATAACAATGGCAGACTAATCGAGTGATTATATTATATATATATATATATGCTTGTGTAACATAGAGACAGATTACAAAGTTTAATGCTTTCTTCCCTTTTTCTTGCTGACAACTTGGAATTCCCAATCGTCATCATCGCCTTCGGGCATAGATAAAACTTCGGCCCAAGTCAGAGGATCCTTGATTTGTTTCTCGACTTCTTGACGTCTCTTGATGAATTCCTCTGCAAACCTTTTACCATCCATAGCATTAGAGTTTGAATTAATTGTGTCCGCGATAATACTGACGGATTCACCGCCTGCAGGCAAACTTAATAACACTTCAAGGACAGCATCTTTTCTCACTGATGCATTTAATTGCATACGAGAACGACACCATCTTAAGAATTCTTGACGTGCCGATATGGATGCATTGCCTGGATATGCTGGCGTACTTTGGGTTTGTTTCACCTTCAAACCTGGAATACTGGTAGATGAACCAATTTGTCTGTTAGTGGTATTATTGGATCCAACGGCTCTGAGCTTATCGGGGTTGATATAAGACTTGGGCTGTACGGTAGGCTTTTGTTGAGCACCTACACTGGTTTGTTTAACAGACTTGGATGTTACCGTTGTCCATGCACTTTGACCACCAGCACTGCTAACAATACTAGCAGTGTTTGCCACGGTTGGACGTTTAGTTTTTGATTTTTGAGCTTCCTCCCATAATTTAGTCTGTTCCTTCAAAAACTTTGGATCATTAAATTCATCTAAAGTGACAGTTTCTTGTTTGCGGGATGGTTTCTTCTTTTCTTCTTTCTTCAACTGTGGCTTAATATCAACACTTACAGGTGCTGCTTTTGGTTTATCAGCCCAAGTTAAGACAGATTTTAGTTCTTGTCGTTCCTTATCCTCTTTAATGATTTGTTCTTTCAATTTGTCTGCTGCGATCTTTTCTTGGCGCTGCTTTTCAACTCTTTCCATTTCTTCTCTCTTTTGAAGTTCAGAGATGGAGGGAAGCTTAGGTAATGCTGTGTTTTTAACTTTGTCAGCCCATGGAGCAACTGTGGTCTTCACTTCAGTAGCTGGTTGCACAGTAGCAGGTTTTGCTGTCTGTTCCTTTGGTGAAATTTCTTTAGTTGAAGGTTCCACAGGTGGAGATTCCCGTATAACCTCTTTCTGCTTCTGAGACTTCTTTGACTTCTTCGATTCTTCTTTCCTTTTAGTCTCATATTCTTGTTCCAATAATTGTCTGGCTGCTTCTTCAGCCTTTTGTTTTTTACTTTCTTCTTCTTCTTTCTTCTTCTTCTTCTCATCTTTCTTGGTCCCTTCTTCACTTTTCTTCTCTGCAACCTTCTCTAATCTTTCTTGCTCAGTAACCTTCTCTTGCTTCCTAGATCCGGTAGGGATTGGTACCACAGTATCATGGTAATATCCACCGTCTAAGTCTTTTAGTTTCAAAATTTCATCATGTGTATAGTCTTCGCTTGGCAGGGCCGTTGTAGAAGCAGGATGTTGTTGCTGTTGAAATGGAACATTAGCAGAGGCGGTAACAGGGGCAATTGTAGTGGAAGTTGGGGCAGCGGCAACAGCATCGGCCGCTGCTGGAGCAGGTGGTACTGGAACATTCAAGGCAGATCCGATATTCGGTAGAATATTAGCAGCGACTAAATCAAATGCATGAAATGGATCTTGGAAATTATTAACTTTAGAAATCAAATCGCCTAAAGTAATAAAATTATCATTAATACCAAATGGTTCTAAGGTAGTTGGAACCCTTGAAATTTGTAAAGATGGTTGAAAATAACCACTTGCATACCATTGGGACATGGGTCCCGATCCAAATGGACCCTGAATTTGACCCTGAGTATCAATATATCTCCATTGAGAATCAACAAGCAAGGGTGGTGCTCTACCAGTTGCCGAACTACTGACACCAGGTGGAACTGATCCAAATAATCCACCATGCAAAACGTTTGGAGTAGCCATCTGAGATGGATACGGCGAAGAAGTAGCAGAATCTTGAGCAACCGAATTCTGATGCGATAAAGAGTTAAACATGTGACCTGGGGTTAATGCTGGGTTCATGGTGGTAGTAGGCACCGTAGTTGCAGAAGAGGTCGTTGGCGTTGCGGAAGCAGCAGCAACAGCAGCAGCAGCAGAGGGAGTAGAAGCTGAATTTAAACCTGATGAGGGATCAACAAACGGGGACGATGATCTTTGGATACCGATAGAATCCATAATAGAGGTTTGACGGCTCAGAGGTTGTGCAGCTCCTGATGATACACGTACTGGAGTACCCATTCGAGCAATTGCAGGGTCAAAAGTAGGACCATTTTGAAGTGAAATATTCTGGAATTGATAATTCATCGAATTCAAAGGGTCTTGATAATGCGATTGGAAATCCATACTAAAATAAAATAATTAGGGATTGGTGAGAGTTAACAATTGAAAAAGTATCGATGCAAGCAATCAATTAGGATAGGAACAGATACAGTCTATTTTGCAGTTGACTTTTTAATTTTTTTTTTTTTTTTTTTAATTTTTTTTATTATTGTTAGAATATTCTATATTTTTTGTTTTTTTATTATTATTATTGGAGAAAGATCAATGCTTCACAATCCAATTATACTCTTAACTGGATAAGTATGACGACGAACACGGAATAACTCGTAATAATAACAATTTTATAGACAGATTGGTTATTCTAATTGCTTAGTTTTTAACGGCCTTGTTCTTTCAGGGTTGAAAAGTTTGAATTCGAGTCGTCCATGCGTAATGTTGCCAGACTATGCGGAAAATCGAAATAAAAAATTTTCAATCACCCCGAACGTGGCCAAGTTTGACTCTTATAAGATTCGAACCCGAGAAATTACTAAGATGCTCCTTACGGGATTCGAACTGTAGAAATAAATCTTATAGGGTTCGAATGGGGGAGAGTAGTAGTAGTAGTGGTAGTAGTAGTAGTAGTAGTAATAGCGATAACAATGGTAATCATAGTTATCATAATAGCAAAACAGTTACGCATAGCAATATCTTTATCTTATATTGTAATTATATAGCATTAGATACCTGTGTGAGATTCGATCTTAGCATGCACATCGTCACCCAGTAAGTTCCCACTTTGGCTTACAAGTGGCTCACCGTAAACATCCTCCCAATCAATGCTAGAGTCCTTATTCAAAAGAATATCTCTATGTAGATTTGATTGGTTCAAAGGGTTGAAATCAGTTTGTTCTACAAGCTTTAAATCCATAACTCTTTTCATAGGTTCTGCAATACCAAATATTTGTCTGTACTGCTCCAACTGTCTCTTACGTTGAGTCTCTTCCCAGTTCTGCAGACGTGCTTCTAATGGATGTCTATTACTTAGCTGACTAGATTGTGGTACTGAACCACCATTTTGTTGACGTAGAGTGTCTGGCAACGATTTGATGGCATTTGATGATAATCCTTTATCTGTAGAAACTTGAGATTGGAAATTCGATGGTGGTACGACGTTCATGATAAACTAGAGTGTCTTTTATACGGTAAACTTAGTCTTTTTTGCCACTATTCTTGCTTAGTTGTTGTAGTGATTAAAGGTTCAAGTTGCCACTGCTAAGTCCGTTCCCTGTGAGAATGGTATACAAACTAGATACACATACACTACAGATGAAATAGATACAAAAGCGAGACAATAAGCTCCTTAATCAATGATATTGAGTTCATTTGGCCTATTCCATGTTCGAAATCAAGTTTAGAATACCCATACCCGTTCAAGATGGCAATCAATTGTGTTGTTCAAAGTTTGCACCTAATGGTAAAAGTATAGCTATTGGTATAGGTGATCACGTATTAGTATACGATTTAGAAACCCCACCATTACCACCAAGAATTGTACTTACTCAACACTCTAAACCCATATCTGAAATCTGTTGGTCTCCAGATGGCCAATGCATTGCAACCGCAAGTGACGACTTTACTGTTGGCATCACTCATCTTTCATACGGACCCTTGCATCGATTGGTAAGTCATACAGCTCCTGTGGTATCATTAGCTTTTAATCCTAAGGGTAATCTACTATGTTCATCCTCTATGGATGAAAGTATAAAGATTTGGGATGTTTTGAATGGGTCTCTAATGAGGACTATAGCAGCTCATTCTGAATCTGTGGTCTCTGTAGATATTCCGCAGTTAGACTCTACCATATTAAGTTCAGGATCTTATGACGGATTGATTCGTGTATTCGATATGGCATCAGGTCATTGTTTGAAAACCCTGACTTACGATAAAGATTGGCAGAGTGAAACTGGTGTGGTACCAATTTCTCAAGTTAAATTCTCACAAAATGCTAGATATCTTTTGGTTAAATCACTAGATGGGATCGTCAAGATTTGGGACTGCATTAGAGGTGATGTTGTTCGTACTTTCAAGATTGAACCTTCCCAGGAGAGACAGTTACAAAGATCCTGCGGTATGGATTTCTTATATCCATCAGACGGATCTGCTCCAATAGTCGTTAGTGGATATGAGGATGGTAAGATTTACTGTTGGAATTCTGCCACTAAGAAACTTTTACAATTGATTGATGGTGAAACGCATAGCGGTAATCCTGTAATGAGCATTCACTGTTATGGAGAAACCATGTGCTCCCTATCGCTCAATGGGGATTGCTATGCATGGAAATGGACATGTAAATAGAACTTCTGTATTTTATCTGTAATAATGATGCCCATCACTTTGAAAAGATTGAACGAACTTCAATGAAAATTCCACAGGTGGAATCGAGAAAGATAACAATGATTCTTGCCAGAAGCAGGTTGCACACGTTTAGTAAAGTGCTAAGAGAGCTTCCTGCACTAGATATTGTTAAACCAAGATTTGAATTTCAAAGACAAGCTCAAAATGTTAAGCAATCGCTAGCATGTAATCCTGGTGATAAAGTCGTTATAAATGGATGGATTGATAAGAAGCCAAGAAAAATTGGTAAAGAATTGATATTCGGCGAGATTCGTGATTCTCAGGGAGATGTGATTCAAGTGGTTGATTCTCAATCATTTCTGAAGAATGCTGCTGTAGAAGACGTTGTTCAAGTGCAAGGTTCACTGGCATTGAAAAAGGGCAAAAAGAGCGATGAGCCCAAGACCAGCTTGGAATTGAAGTTAGAATCTGTTGCTACTCTTAACGGTGCTGATAAAAGAGCTGCAGATTTACAAGATTTTAAAACCAAAGGTGCGTACCCTCCGGAATACAGATATTTACAACTGAGATTACCAAAATTCCAACAGTTTTTACAGACTAGGTACCAATTATCCAAAGCTTTGAGGCAAAAATTTGATGAACTAGGGTTTACTGAAATTGAGACCCCCATTTTGTTCAAATCAACTCCAGAAGGTGCTCGTGAATTTTTAGTTCCCACTAGAAGAACTACTACTGATGAAGAACCTACTTTTTATGCATTACCACAGAGTCCTCAACAGTATAAGCAATTGCTTATGGCAAGTGGTATAAACCGCTATTTTCAAGTAGCCAAATGTTTCAGAGATGAAGATTTAAGAGCAGATAGACAGCCTGAATTTACACAGTTAGATTTAGAAATGGCATTTGCCAATGGGGAAGATGTGATGCAATCGGTGGAAGAAGCAGTAACTTTCGTTTGGAAAAAACTGTCCAGAGGTCTCTACACCTTGGATATCCAGGGCAACGTGGTCCCTGTTAGCGAATCTCAACCCGTAAGACATATGAGTTACAGGCAAGCCATGTCACAGTATGGTATTGACAAACCAGATTTATGTGCGCCAGATCTCAAGATTCTTGATCTTTCAGAATTCAGAGCACTAGGAAATTCGGACAAGAGCTTCCCTATTTTTGAAGTTCTGATCTTAAGAAATGCATTCGACGACAAGAAAGACTTTAACAAGAAATGGTCATTTTTGAAGAATCCTGAACATTACAACTATAGGACTCCTAAAGTGGTTCCCATTCTAAACGAGCAAGATAAGAGTCAATGGGTTGACCAGTTCTTGGACATTGCCTTCTTTGAAAACCCTAAACTAGTGGCCAAGGCCTTAGACCTACAACCTGGTGATATCATATGTGGATCTACTAGACAAGATATTTTGAAGTTATTTGAGAATCCTACACCTTTGGGTAAATTACGTCAACTGGTCATGAAGAGTAATGCATACAAGGACAAATTGATAGATCAGGACGTTGCAGTCTGGATTAAAGACTTCCCTCTGTTCTCTCCGGTGGAAAAGGAGTCTAGTAATAATTTCGAATACCCAGAATATGAAGAAGATCGTGTAGAGTCATCTCATCATCCTTTTACTATGGTGCAAATCCGTGATTATGCCAAATTGGGAACCAATCCAACCCAGGCATTGGGACAACATTACGATCTCGTTGTCAACGGTGTTGAGCTGGGCGGTGGATCCACTAGAGTGCACGATCCACAGTTGCAAGAATACATCTTTGAAGAAATTCTAAAGATTAAAGAACCTCACAAAGTTTTCGGCCACTTGTTAGAGGCATTCAAGATGGGTACACCTCCACACGCAGGATTTGCAATTGGGTTTGACAGAATGTGTGCCATGCTCTGTGGTACTGAAAGTATTAGGGACGTCATGGCTTTCCCTAAGAGTGTTACAGGCTCTGATCTGGTCGTAGGAAGTCCCTCCACAGTCAAGAATGAAGCTCTTGAGCAATATAATGTCTTCAAGAAGAAGTAAGATTTTCTAACTTCGATTTTCTTGTAAATATTCCAAATATGCTTGCAGATAGATAATTATGACGATAAAAAGAAACAGCAGATATGTACATTTGAAGCACAAAAATTCCTTGTTTTATTGGATTCACTAAGTATCATTTCAGAGAGGTTAACAGCTTTAAATATTCATTGTGATCCCCATGGTTATTTAGATGATTTACGTTTTCTTGAAAAAAGAATAATGAAATTTCAACGAGCGATGAGCTTACACTTAAACACAAGAATAAAGATCAGACAACCGATTGTTTTCATGATTTTCTAGATGTTTGTGCCCTTCAGATTGGCTACTTCAAGATTTTCCACATTAGCCCTAAGAAGGTGCTACTCAGCGCAACCTGCTAGTCCACTCAAGAGTAATACAATTCAAAGTCTACATGAAAAATACTTGAAGGGGATACCCATAACGGTCAGCACTGCTCATGATTATATTACTTCTCAATGGGTACATGATGCCAATTGTGATGCAATTCTTGTGGGAGATTCATTGGCAATGACAGCTTTAGGTTACGAATCTACCACTGACATTTCATTCGATGAATTTAAATATCACGTTCGATCTGTTTGCAGGGCCCAAGGTCCATCAATGATCATGGCAGATATGCCATTCGGGACTTTTGAAAGTAGTATACAGACAGGGATCACGAATGCAATTGATATTATGAAATTGAGCAGCAAAATTGCATCTGTTAAGGTGGAAACGGGGCCCCATACAAAGGACTCCTACACGATAGGATTTATCAAAGAGCTGTGTTCAAGAGGTATACCGGTGGTTGGTCACTGCGGACTTACACCACAAAGAGCACATTCGTTAGGTGGATTCAAAGTACAGGGCAACAAGAGAATTGAAGATATAAGTATTTTATGTGAGACCGCCAAGAAATTGGAAGAAGCTGGGTGTTGGGCCATTTTAATGGAATGTGTTCCTCATAAGGTTGCTAGCTACATTACCTCTAAATTATCTGTACCTGTGATTGGCATTGGTGCAGGTCCTGGCTGTAGTGGGCAAGTTCTCGTGATTGCCGATATGATTGGCATGAAACAGAATTCTTTACCTCGATTCGTGAAACAATATGGTCAACTGCACTCCCATGCCCAAGATGCATTGAGCCAATACGTGAAAGAAGTTGAAGAATCGACTTTCCCCAACCAAGAAC
Source organism: Zygosaccharomyces rouxii (assembly GCF_000026365.1). Lineage (NCBI taxonomy): Eukaryota > Fungi > Ascomycota > Saccharomycetes > Saccharomycetales > Saccharomycetaceae > Zygosaccharomyces > Zygosaccharomyces rouxii. The sequence continues at coordinate 1,225,256 of NC_012995.1, read as the reverse complement.
TGCATACATTCAAAATCAAAGAAGATCTGTGGAAGTCCTTTTTGGACGATACAAATAAGAACAGCAACATCAATAACACCAACTAATGGACATAATCGTTTATATTTCAAAATTATTCGAACTTTTCCGTTTTACCAAGTTCAGGACAGTAACATCTATCCTTAATACTTTGTCTTGCCGCCAAAGATTCAAGCCTCTCCTTCGGTTCTCTAAAATACTCTCCGCTCAGTGTGAACGTTCCCCAATGAACACCCAAAGCGTGTTTAGCATTTAAATCTTGCATTATTTGCACTAACTCTTCAGGACAGATGTGCCGAGGTTTTTGGTGCCATTCAGGACAATACTGCCCACATGGTAGAATCGCCAGCTTACAATCACCACCGAAGCGCTGCTTGATCCTCACGAATAGATCTTTGACATACCCAGTGTCACCACCATGGAACATTATAGGTTTACCATTATGACTAAACAAGAACGAGCACCAAAGCGATTCGTTAGCATCTAAAAGAGATCTTCCAGACCAGTGCATCGCGGGTGTACTTGAGACGTGATAACTATGACCATCTTTCTTGAGCTCCAAAGTCTCCCACCATGACAGTTCGACCACATTGCTGACGTGATGTTCCTCCATAAATGTTTTCATACCTGCCGGTACTACCCAAAGTGGATGTCCCTTTTGCCAATGTTCCAAACTCTTCATATCTAAATGATCTGGATGGTTATGCGAAACCAAAATTACATCAGGTGTAGGTACATCATGTATTTGACAGGGCATTTCAGTAATTCTTTTTGGTCCCAGTGTTTCGTGCACTAAGAAATCACTAAAAATTGGATCAGTCAATACCTTGAGGCCGTTGTAGACCACATAATTACACGATTGTCCCAACCAGGTATTGTAAACTGGAAAATCCTTGCCCTCCTTCTTCTTAACCACTTCTGAGGACGTTTCTTTTAGTATTTTGTGAGATATAGGATTCGAATAATCTTTAAGTTGACAATCTGGACCCCATTCAGGTTTATGGACTGGCATCAATTTACCCATTTGCACTTTATCTTTTGGAATCCCGCCTCTACTAACCTGAAATAGTTCAAATATTCTGTTACAAAAGAATTCATAAACGGTTTGTATCCTATACTCGTAGAATGGATTTTCATAACGTCCTAACACTTGCAAAGGAGAATATTTGATCAAAGTTCCTTCAAAATTTTCCCCTTCACCTTCCACCAATTCTGAAAGTCTTTGACGAATTTCGACTTCTTTAGCTGCCGATGTGGAGACATATATGGCATAACCGGTATAAGGTATTAATAAAGTAAGTACAGCGCTAAGCACATAATGCTTGGAAGGTTCTGGTTTGTTATGAGAATTTTTGGTGGCAAAAGTTCGCCGCAATATTACTTGATTGCACCTTGAAGATAAAAATCTGATTGAAGATGATCCCAGAAGTTGATATCCAGAAGTTATCATGATCAACCAAGCTTAATCATTTAAAATCACCAAAAATTGCCAGTATCAATCCGAAATTTGGAATCCTTTGTCAGGAAAAGGGTGAATTAGTAATTGAGGTATGTCTATTCTTATTACCCACACTCTAGAAGACCATATGAGCTCCCAATCTCGTACAAATTCCTTAAATATTCCTATTATTTTGATGGCTATATATTCTCGAAGAGTACAATGAAAAAAATCTGAAATGTTGAAAAAAAAAAAAGAAAACTAACTTCAAGATGAGATGAGCTATACTCAATAAAGAGGTAAAATAAGGATTTAGAGGTCTAAAATGTCATTCAGAAGACGTGGGGAAGTTCTTAACGGAACTGGAGCTAGGAGAGCCGATCCCCGTGGATTACCAGGGCGTCCCCTGGCCGGTAGAGAGATACCACAGAGGGAATCTCCTCCAGTTGGAGCCGGTAGAACTGTACCACCAACGAGTCAGTTTGCCAAACTCAATATCGATAATGACGTTGTTAGTAATCATCCAGGTATAAGACCTTCTCCTGCTACGTCTCAACAGACTACATCCACTGGTTGTCAGGATTTGGATAGACTATTGGGACACATGGGGTTACCGCTGGGAAATTCATTGCTGGTAGAAGAAAAAACTACCACAGAGTTTAACACAGTGCTTTGCAAAGTTTTTGCTGCACAGGGTATTGTACATAATAGGATTGATTCCAACAAGACGGGGAACACACATTTGATTGTGGTGTCGTTAGATCAATCATTTTCCAAACAGTTGCCTGGCACTTATAAGGGTAGTAAGAAGGATATTAAGAGATCAAAGATCGCAGAGGAGGAATCAAAGTTGACAGTCCAGAATTTGGCAGAACAAGCGCAACCTTCTCGTTACAACGATTTGAGAATTGCATGGAGGTACAAATTGACCGATGGTGCTTCCAAAGATGAAAATCCTGTCTACAATGCAGAGGAATATAAGAATTACAGCAACCAATTTGACATCACTACACGATTGATGCCAGCACCAACACCACAGGAGATCTCTTTTGTATCACCTGTACAACCTTTACAAACTGTATTGGGTCAGATAGACCGAATCATTACACAGAACAAGGGTAAACTAATACGAATTCTAGTGCCGTCATTATTACATCCTGCCATGTATCCACCACATATGTTCAAGCTTTCGGGAGTCGTATCACTAGTGCATGGACTCAGGGGCATCATCAAGAAGCATCAATCCCGGTGTGCTTTATTAGCCACGGTATCTGCTGACATGTTAAGTGATTTTATGATATCACAGGTGGAAAATATTTTTGATTCAGTGCTCACCTTGGAGCCATTTGATCAAGAGATGCTAAAATTCTTAGAAAGAGCCTACAAATCGCAACCTAATAAAGTACAACATGGACTATTGCATGTATTGAAACTACCGGTATTTAGTGAGAGGGGTGAAATGCATGTAGCTAAATCAGAGTTTGCATTCAAAAATGGTAGGAAAAGATTTGAGATCGAAGAATGGGGAATTCCAGTCGAAGATAACGAAGATGCAGGCGGGAATCCATCATCGTCTTCATCGTCAACCCAATCAGCTCTGCGAAATGACAGTACAAACCCTCAATCAGCAGATGCTCCAGGCAGTAATACAACAGTTAATCTGGATTTCTGAGAATAACGTCTACTTAGGATTTTTATCGGTATTTTTCTGCCATTAGTCACTGTATAAGCATAGTCTTGTTATATAAGAAGTATGAAGTACAGTCCGAAATAAGGTCCTTTTAACAACCTTCGCTAATAACCCTCTTTTTAGAAGGGAGATAAGGACCAAAGTGAATAAAAAGCTTTGAGTAGACTATTATGAAGGCTCTAAGGTTTAATCAGGATGCAACCTGTTGTGTAGTAAGCCCTTCACCTCGTCTGGTGAGTATCTACAATTGTGACCCCTTTGGTAAATGCTTCGAAATGGATAGTGGTAGTAGGGACGATAGTCAAGATAGTTTAACGCCACCTGGGAATGATGCCAATATGGATAATAACTTTGTCATAGAGATGCTTTTTTCCACCAGTCTTGTGGCTATTGCAGATAAGAGTCAAGGGTCAGCAAGTGCCAAGAGATTAAAGATTGTTAATACGAAGAGGAAGTCAACAATTTGTGAGATTTCATTCCCACATCAGATTGCAGACGTTGTGATGAATCGTAAAAGAATGTGCATTTTATTGGAAAGTGATCAAATTTTCATCTACGACATATCGTGTATGAAACTACTAGAGACTATTGACCTTTGGGAGGATCATTTTAAGAAGAATACGGCGAATGCTGAATCAGCATCGTTAAGATCAAGAGTTCGTAGAAGTAATGCTGTGGGAGATAGGAGAAAAAAACCTAAACTGGCATTAAGTGGTGATGATAGAAGCATATTATGCTTTACATCGTATAGTTCACCGAGGAACAATCCTGATTCTTTCCTATTACACGATGTGGTAGTTTACGACACTTTAAACATTTCCCCAATAAATTATTTAAATTCCGTGCATAAAGGTGATATCGTCTGTATAGCCATAAGCCATGATGGTAAATTGGTCTCTACGGCATCTGAAAAGGGTACAATTATAAGAGTTTTTAATACTGGAGCTGATACAGACTATGAAGCTGGTAACCTATTGATGTATGAATTTAGAAGAGGCTCAAGACCATGTCATTTATACCAATTGACCTTCGATAGACATGCAACGATGTTGGGATGTGTTGGTGATACTGATACAATACACATATTTGATCTAAAACATCGTCAAAGTGAATCAACTAACGGTGAATTAAATGAAGATGAGTTATTACAGGCTAACGAGGAAAACCACAGATTATCTATGCAAAATTCGGAGCCTTCTAAACAAATTGCTCATTTTATTTCCAAACGGTTGGGTTCATCAATAGCATCACAAAATTTACGTCGTAATTTTGCACATATTACCATCCATGATGGTTGGGGTCACTGTCTAGGCTTTCCAGAAGAATTCCCCAATCAGATTTATATCGCCAGTGATGATGGTAAATTTAGGGTCTACACACTACCGTCAACTACAGGTGAATGTGTACTCACAAAGGCAAGTACATTTGCCTAGACAAAGGAAGCAAAAAAATAATAGGTTATATCTTTATACAAGTGTTAAAAAAACCATTTTCTGTACCAGGGCTTATCATTAGTTTTATTATTACCGTTATTCTGTGAAGACGATACGTTTTGATTTTGAGATTTTAAAGTTTGATCCAATTCCATTTCTAAACTCTCGACATGAGATTGCAACTCCTTTTCCTTTTCTACAACCTCTAGTTTCCACCATACATAGTGTAATATCAGATAAACAGTTGAACTCATTAGAAAGAATACCCACAACGGCCTTACGAACCTTTTTAATGAAACTTCTTGGGACATCTTTTCTTGTTTGTTTAGATTTTTGAGCATTTCTAATTCATTCTGAACATTCAGCTCGATGGTACGTTCATTAATCAACTTTCTAATGAGTTCAGGGTCCACACCCTCTAATGATTTCAATTTAGTCAAATCTTCTAGACTCTTTATATCTGTACCTTGTGAAGACTTAAGCGGACAGTAAACAGTTAGGGGGGAAAGTTGACATGCTCTGAAAGCTGACCTGGTCGATATCGACTTGAAACTAGTCGGCAATACCCTCAACATGGCGGGATATTTATCGTTTTCACCACTAATAGATACTACAGCCAAGTTGAAATTTCAATCACTCCGAGATGAACTTTACTATTGACAAGGTACATATTATAAGAGCTATAAAGAATTTAGCTAACGATTAACTCATCTGGCTTTCTAATCATCACGATGGCTCATGAAACCATAATTGTTACGCACTTTCCAAATTTCAAATTTTGCTCTTTGTTGTAGTTCAAACTGTTTACCGGCTGTTAGTGAATGTTGCGCAGATTCACCATCACTTCTAATGACTGATCCAATGGACATAAACATCCCAAAGGTAGCTGCTGAACCTGCGATGTACTTACTCAGCGTTCTAACAAATCCATCAGGACCGGGTCCCTGTGTAACGATGGCAAATCCACCAAATAGTACACCTGTACAAACACCAACTGCTGTACCCATCATAAGTCCCATCTTGAACTTATCCCAATTAGATGGCTGCTGAGCAGCATAAACCTGTTGAACTGGTGGCATTGTGACTGAACGCTGGTACTTAACGATGAGATATGATGGGATTCGATCCTTTTCAACAACCTTCAGTTGTTGAAGTAGTGATGATGTTGAAAAAAATTGTTCAAGACATCTTTAAATGCATTAACATCGATGCTTTAAGGGACCACTTGGGAAGAAAGGTCAGTGAAGATGTTTAAATATGCTTCAAGAAGGCTGTTGAGTAGTACTGCTAAGAGCCCACCTGGCTTGTTAGAAGATTTGAAGCTTAGAGGGTTGATTGCACAGGTTGCACAACCTGAACAATGGTTACACGAAAAACTCTCACAAGGCCATAAGATAAAGCTCTACTGTGGGGCAGATCCAACAGCCAAGTCGCTTCATCTGGGTAATGTTGTTCCATTGATGATATTGCTAAACTTTTACGTGAAGGGACATGATGTTTTTGCCCTTGTCGGTGGTGCTACGGGCAGAGTTGGTGATCCTAGTGGGAGAACTACTGAGAGACAGGGGATGAGTGATGATTCGAGGTTAGATAATGTGGATAGAATTCAACAGCAATTTACTAGATTTTTCGAAAATGGTTGGAAATATTACGAATCAAGGTTTCCGCAGATTTCTGCTCGAGGACCAGGACGATTGGTTAAAGTTGATAATTACCACTGGTGGAAAGATATTAAGCTTTTAGATTTTCTAGCACAGTACGGTAGACATATTAGAGTCCAATCTATGTTCTCTAGAAGTTCCATTGCCAGTAGGATTGAAGGTAAGGACGGATTGGGTTTTAATGAATTTACTTATCAAGTGCTACAGGCTTATGATTTTTACCATCTTTACAAAACTCATGGTGTATCGTTGCAAGTTGGTGGTAACGACCAATGGGGGAATATTACTGCAGGAATTGATTTTATTGATAGAGTGGTATCAAGTAGCTCCGATAAGTTATCGCCTGGTGGTATCACAGCACCATTATTGTCAACTTCTACAGGTGAGAAATTTGGTAAAAGTGCTGGTAATGCAATTTTCCTTGATCCTCAAATTAATACTGCATACGATATTTTCCAATTCTTTTACAATACCAAAGATGCTGATGTCTGCAGATTTCTCAAGATCTTTACGCTGTTACCTTTGGAGACCATTAGTACAGTAGTGCAAGACCATATGGAACAACCACACTTACGCAAGGGCCAAAGATTTTTAGCAAAAGAAGTTACAGACTTACTCTTTGGCGTGGGTTCGGGTGAAAGGTCAAGTAAAGTATCTGAAGTCTTGTTTGGGCATGTGTCGGAGGCCAACATGAGCGCTGATGAATTAATAAAGCTGTTTAGTGAAGCCAAGATTTTGCAAAAGGTTCCTAGAGGTCAAAGTTTGGTGGATATCATCACACAAGTGGCACCATGCTCCAAATCAGAGGCGAGAAGGAAATTGAGTCAAGGTTCTGTTCTGCTCCATTCCTCAAAACTCAAAGTAACTGAAAACATAGATCAACTAGGTCAGTTCTTAATCGACGATAAAGTACTAATATTAAGAATTGGCAAACAAAAGTGCCATGTTATTGAAATCCTGTAAATAAAGTAAATATATGTACATATAAATAAATACAAATCACATCACCTTTTGACATTCCTAAACATTTCAAATGCAGACCAGGCTCTTACAACCCAAATCCAGATCATAACTGGGCACAGCAGGAACCAACACCAGTAGTAAACCCTATCCTCATAATCTTTCACATAAAGGAAACTTAGGATGCTGATTGCAACTGTACCATAAGTGAATCCTAAAATGCAGTAGCCTAGTGCCTTTTGCTGCATCCAGGAATTATCGAGTCACCTCTAATCCTTCGAAGATTTTAAAGGTTAAAGTAAATAAAATCGCCTTAAGGATGATCAATTTCACTCCTGTCGAAAGGTAAGATATAGAGAAAGATATAGAGAAAGGATTGAAACCAATGTCTGAGGCTGGGACTACATCTATTTACGAACGAGTGTCAACGATGTTCCTCAAGAAATACAAGGATTATGTGATAGGGAAGTATAGAGATGCTAGCGATGCGCACAGGTTTCATGAGTTGCTACGTTCAAATGGGCTTGCTAGAGAATTATACGGTTCATCTCAAAGACTCTGTACCATCTATGACAATGCCGATTGGCATTCTAAAGTTTTGGAGACCTTAGATCTGGAATTGATCTACAGTAATGTGGACAAGATGCCCAAGAAGACAGAAGAAGAGTATACTGATAATTTAGTGAAAGAGCTATTACGTTACTTCAAGCAAGATTTTTTCCGTTGGTGCAACCAACCTGATTGTGATAAGTGTGGGCCTGGATCCTCTAAATTTCAAAAGGCTATTGGTGTTGTGGGTCCTAACGGGGAGGAGGCCAAATATGATTGTCATGCAGTGGAATTGTACAAATGTAACGCTTGTGGGACTGAGACTAGATTTGCACGTTATAATGATCCAGTTAAACTATTAGAGACACGTAAGGGCAGATGTGGTGAATGGGCCAACTTATTCACATTAATTCTCAAATCCTTTGGCTTAGAGGCACGTTACGTTTGGAATCGTGAAGACCATGTTTGGAATGAATACTACTCACCTTTTTTGAAAAGATGGGTTCATTTAGATTCCTGTGAGCAGTCCTTTGATCAGCCTTACATCTATGCTATAAATTGGAATAAATCCATGTCATACTGTGTTGCCTACAGTAGTGATACTGTGACAGACGTTAGTAAACGTTATATTATTAAGAATCAATTGCCGAGAGACCAAATTAAGGAGGACGACTTACAATTTTTCTGTTATTATGTGACCAAACAATTGAGAAGTAGTCTAAAGGATGATGAAATTTACAATTTGGATTGTAGAGATAATTTGGAAAAATTGGAGTGGGTTCCCAAGCCTTCTAGTAGTGATGGGAAGGATGCCGCCACTAATGCCAGTAATCCCGGTGCAGGTAGAGAAAGTGGATCAGCGGAATGGAAACAACAAAGAGGTGAAGATGGTAAATGAAATTTAAAAACAGGACTGATATGAAATTAGGAAGGATGTCTATATGATAATGAAGCAAGTGATTCTTGTTCTTTTGCTTTAGGTGCGTTTTATAATCTTCGAAATTATTTAAACGAGGAATTCATCAAAGGTGCTGAAGAAAGAGGCAATATGGGTATTCATCCAAGAATCCCAAGTTTCATCCAAATATGCCAGGTGACCACCTAGATCAGTTGCCAAGAGTAACAAATTGGGGTTCATCTTGACTTGAGAGTAGGGAATTGAGCTGGCATCGATGATAGGGTCATCTGTAGAGTTAATGATTAAGGTGGGAACTTGTACCTTGTGTAAATTGTTGATGGCAGAGCCTGCTCTGTAGTATTCCTCTGCACTGGAGAATCCCATAGAAGGTGCAGTGAAAGTACCATCGAATTCTAACATCTGAGTAAAAGATTTGGCTCTTTCTAAGTTGGACTTAGTGCACATGTACAGACAAGGGTTTTCGATATCTGGCTGGAATTCGGGCTTAGAACCTTCAGGCGATTCTAATTCACCCATATTCACTTTCACAAGTCTGACCAAAAATTGGGTAATTGCCTTAGAGAATAAATTTTTTGACCAGTAGTCTTTCTTCATCTTTTCAGCGCATAATAAGAAATCCCATGGGCAACATAAGGTTACAGCGGCGGTAAGGTTAGATTCAGAACCAGTTTCACCTAAGTAGTTAGCCAAGAGAGAAGCACCAAATGAAAATCCGACCGCATAAATCTTTCTATTTGGGTTTCTAGATTTTTCTCTTGCAAGATATTCCTTCAGATCTCCTGTTTGGAATGCAGAAAATAACTTCTTATTCGTAATCTTAGAACGAGCACATCCACGACAGTTTAACACTGCTACTTGGAATTTCCCACCATCAATCTTGGACAGTTTCGAGGTTAAAGATCTAATGATTGTTTCGTGAGATCCACCTGCCAAACCGTGGAGCACAACAACCAAAGGTCTTTGGTCACCATGGACCTCAGCTAGCTCCTTTGCGGTCAGATACCTAGTACGTGCTTGTAAACGAGGCCAATTCTGTGGATGGGTATCCTTCTCATCCTTCTCGAATTCCAATTTGTTGAAAGAGCCAGAATTTTGACGCAGTTGGTACTTCTCCTCCCAAGAAACCATCACATTGTCAACAGTACAAACACCACCATCAGATAACTCCAAGATTTCTCTACCGTAAAATACTGGAAACCATTTCGTATAGTCGGCACCGCTCAAATACATCGTTTGTAAAATACCTGTGAAAAGGAAGTTGTTCAATTTGAACTTAGAACCATCCTTTAGTGCAGGAACATACTGGGAGACAAAATGTTGGAAATCTATCTTGGTCTTGTCATGGTTTAAAGTCAATTTGGTGGTTCCAGAGGGAGCACTCGTATGTTTAAGAGTTCCACGAGATCCCCAATGAAATGGGTTAATGATGGGAAGGTTCGACATTGTGACGCTCAGACTTAAACTCAGTAGCAAAAGAGACCCAATAACAGCGATCGAAGGGTTTTTGTTGGAAGATCTACTGTTATTTTACTTTTTATGAGTACTAATTTAAAGTTTACGTAAATATCCTCGAGCCTCCCTGAGGCATATGAAAATCATACGTCCTCCGAACATATATATTATAAAGTTAAAATTCTAAGATAAAATTTAGAGTATAACTTATTTCAGGTGGTGTGATATTTACAAGATCTCTTTTCTAATTTAGTCCACCTCTAAATTAATACGTTCCACTATCTTGCGCTGAGAGGCTGCTCTTTCGTGGATTTGTTGCAGGTATTTGATCGACAGGGTATTGTCATGACGTCTTTTCTCGAGCTCTCTTTGAGCACCATTTTTCTTCTCGAGTACTAACTCACAGGATTTTAATATCTCACGAGTGGGGGTTCGTAACACTTCACGCACCTCCTTAGAGATCCTCTCGGAATTAGCATGCACATAGTCACTTTCCTGTAAGGCTTTCCTGTACTTGAGCGACAAATTTTGTGGCAGTGCTCTAGGCAAATCGTGTACCAAATAGGCCGCACCCAATACAGTACCCACTATAAACAAAGACCCTGATATTTTCTTTATCGCATTCCATGAAAAGAACTGTACGCCGTGGATCACCACGTTTCTCATTAGTCTGGCACCACCAACAGAATACACTGCCAGTGTAGGAATTTTGGAAGTAAATATTAGGGAAGGTTTACACCAGTACTGGTTCAAAGAGTAACTCGTGAGACCCAAGGCTGTAGTGAACCCGTTATCGGTTTTCTTTTCATCAGGTGCAGTAGCTTCGCTCTCAGCTGTAGTAGTCGCCGTGGGGAACCCAATACCCCATGTCATATATCCAAAGAACCCTTCCCATGAGGGCGCAAAGAGATCAACCATTGATAAGGGTACAGATAATTTTTTACCAAAGAAATGGCGTCTCTTGGTAAACATCAAATCACTTTTGAAAACACGATTGGACATAAATTCATCACCCAATTCTTCTTTACCCAAATTACTAATTTCCTCCACTGATTGTTGGGTTTGACCTCTGGCGTAAATTTCACTGGATAAAACGCACTCCTTAATGCGATCTTTGATGTACTGTTCCGTTTGGAATATGAAATCGTGAAGTTGCGACAGACCTTGATATTTGGGAAATTCATTAAGTGGAATTTCCAAAGAAGATATTATTTTCTGCCTTGTAAATTCGTAAGTATCTGTTACGATTTGTTCGGCTAATTTGTCGACGCTATTGGACAATCCGTCGCAGCCTTCTTTCACTTTAGTCAATTCAGGTTTCAATTCCTCCATCTGTCTTCTTAATGATTCATCTTCTTCACGGTATTTCATAACGTTAAATTCTACGATGCTTTGTAAATCACTTAGAATTTTGCACAAATACGTCTTGGCTGGCAGTAGTTTGGACAGTGACCTTTTCTTCAGAACAAAATTTCGTAGAGAATTCTCCAAATGGTCAAAATCTGGATCAGGATCTTCATCCCCGTGAGGCTCGTCGTCATCACCATCATTGTCATCTGGTTCACCACCTGGGCCACCACCTTCACTTGCCAGAAAATGAATAAATTGTGAGGAACTTTTGTAAGTCTCTGGTGATAGATCCTTAATCTGTTTCAAAATCAAATCTTTGCACCTTTGTTTATCTCTAATCCTGTCGAATTTCTTTACCACAAAGAACATAAGCTTCTTTTCTCTTGATGCTAGAGAGATAAATTCTTTGGCCGACAATGTCAATTGGTTTTCAGCGTTTACGACAAATATTACAAGATCGATTTCTTCCTGACGAGTCATTACTTCTGCAGTCTGTACCGAGTCCATATTTAGCCCTGGTGAATCGATTAAAGATATATCAACGGTACCATTTCTCAAAAGACTATTTTCAGGAGGTCTCTTATCATCCTTGATGTAAACTTTGAGCAAAACGTATTCATCATTTTTCAAAACCAATTCATCCAATTCGGTCAAGGGAAAGGTCTCATAAGTAGATTTATCTCTGATGTTATAGACAGCGTTTGCCTCTTTAGCTGATTTTGACCTTTCAATGGGGAAAGCATGGACTTCTTCCAAATTATCATTTTCTCTTGCCTCTAAAATTTCACAAAATACATTAGTGCAGGGCAATTGATCCTCTGGTAGCAGTCTGCGCCTCAGCAATGAATTACAAAAGCTTGATTTCCCCGTATTAACATCACCTGTGATGAAAACTTTAGAAGACACATCATCAACACGTTTTTGCAAAGAGTTTAGATGGTTGAAAGCATCTTTGATTTGAGCTCTCAACAATTTGGCTAATGCCTTTTTATCCAAGTTGATTTCATCCGATTTGGAATAATTACCATCAATCTTCACTTGGACTTTTAAAACATGTAATCCGTCCACTTTAATGGGCAAGTGAATAGGTCTTTCCTGGTTCTCCACATCAAGCTGTTGTAAAAGATCTTGTACTTGTAAAATGGCCCTATTAAGACTTACACGATTATTGTTGTAATTCATCTGACTCAATTGTGCCGATAACATCCTTTCACTGGATAAAGATCTCGTATGAGAGCTCGTGTGAGGTTTCAGCGTATGCACATTTCCTGAAACCGCCGTAGAAGAATCGTCCAAAACCTCATCGTCATCATCTTCACCGTGTATTATGAAAGAACCCTGCGATCTGGAATAAGTCACTTGCGAAGGTGCTACAGTGGAGGAATCATCGTCAATACTACCATCGTTCGAATCCTTGTTTTGCAAATGTTTTTGCGACATCCTAGCCAGTAGGTAGAAATCCCTGTCTGAGGATTCTGTGCGATCTAAAGTTGTCTATGTTTAATTCTTGTTCTGGTTCATCATCACTCCCAAAGGATCTTTTGTGAATCATGTGGTCGTTTCCTACGTTACGTACTTACACAGTAGTAGTATTATATAGTATAAAGGCGGTTACGTAGAGGTACATGAATTTTTAATGATCAGTTTTCCTTTTTCACATCTAATTTTGCAGGGTTGGAATTGGATTGTGCCAGTTTCTTGGCTTGACGTCTCTTTCTTCTCTTCATTTTCTTTATGTAACCGTAGCATTCATTCTCTCCAAATCCGTAAAGAGGCCTAAAACTTTCTATTACACCACAATCTTCGAATAGGTTGGGGAATAGCCAGAATCCACCATTTTTATTGGCGAGTGGTAGCGATAGTAGATAGACTATGACTCTGATAATGGCAATCACAAAGAAAACCGCCAGCAGACCTAATGCACCCAATGACACGTAGTATGATCCACGTCTCATGAAATATGGCCACAGGGGATAGCATACCAAGGTTAAAATGGCGGAAATGACACCGATTACGGCTAGATAATCTGTCAAAGTCTTTGGATTGTAGTTCCACACGTAGTATTCGTCAGGCTGTAATCCTGCCTTGGTGGATAGAACCAAGTTGGGGAAATCCTTATTGGGTTTTAAACCTTGCTGCTTTGACTGTGTACTATCCAATTTGCTACATGGTAACACCAATTGAGCTTTGATCATGGCAATAAATAAAACGCGTGCCTTCATATCTGCATCTTCATCACTCTTCTCCTCTTCAACAACAGGCGGGTACAGTTCAGGTTGTGCAACTGATTTTTTAGCATATTCTGGTGATTTTAATGCTCTGACAAACCTCTTGTATCTAAAGAAATCAACTTGCCTAGATTGGAATAGCCCTTTCCTCTGTTTTAGCTCCTTATGGTGGCGTAGAAGCGTGGCAATAGCCAATGCACTCTCAGGATTAATTACCACTTTTACAGTGGACATATTGATCGGATTTAACTTGGTATCAAACCTTTCTTACTATCTTATTCAACTCGATTGTTACTATTTATTTAGAATTAGTTGTTCAATTCCTTTAGTTCCGTTGTTTGTGATGCTTTATATTTTTGCAAAAATTTTTTTTTTTTTTTAAGCTCATCTCATCTCATCTCATCTCATCTCGAAGTGAAAAAATTCTGTAGAGTTGAAACTTTTTGGTCTCTGCTGGGTCAAGGAATAATCTATAGGTCTTCTAAGCTGTTTTAACGGTTTCTACGACTCGACAAAGCATATATATACACTAATCTGCCAAAAAATGCAGTTGACCTGGAAAAATATTCCTCCTATCGCTACAAGCGATGATCTACTGGACATTGTCTTGAATAGGACTCAGAGAAAGACTCCTACTATTATCAGACCTGGTTTCAAGATCACCAGAATCAGAGCATTTTACATGCGTAAGGTTAAATTCACAGGTGATGGATTTGTGGAAAAATTTGAAGAAGTCATAAAAGGTTTCCCAAACATTAATGATGTGCATCCATTCCATAGAGATCTTATGGACACTCTTTATGAGAAGAACCACTACAAGATCTCTTTGGCTGCTATCTCCAGGGCTAAATCCTTAGTGGAACAGGTCTCCAGAGATTATATCCGTCTGCTAAAATTTGGTCAATCTTTGTTCCAATGTAAGCAGTTGAAAAAAGCTGCTTTGGGTAGAATGGCTACTATTGTTAAGAAATTGAAAGATCCATTAGTCTACTTGGAGCAAGTTCGTCAACACTTGGGTAGATTGCCCTCCATCGACCCTAACACTAGAACCCTTTTGATCTGTGGGTATCCAAATGTTGGTAAATCTTCATTCCTTAGATGTATCACTAAGGCTGATGTGGAAGTGCAACCATATGCATTTACCACGAAGTCTCTATATGTGGGTCATTTTGACTACAAATATTTGAGATTCCAAGCTATCGATACCCCAGGTATCTTGGATAGACCAACGGAAGAGATGAATAACATTGAAATGCAGTCTATCTATGCTGTGGCTCACTTGCGTTCATGTGTTTTGTATTTTATGGATATCTCTGAACAGTGTGGATTTACATTAGAGGCTCAAGTTAAATTGTTTCACTCTATTAAGCCACTGTTTGCTAATAAGTCTGTTATGGTTGTTGTTAACAAGACAGATATCATTGCACCTGAGGATTTGGATGATGAACATGCTCAAATGTTGAATTCTATGAAAGAAATCCCTGGTGTTGAAATTATGGCAACTTCATGTCAATTGGAGGAAAACATTATGGCCGTTAGAAATAAGGCATGTGAGAAATTATTAGCTTCTAGAATTGAAAACAAACTTAAATCACAAGTTAGAGTCAACAACGCTCTTAATAAGATCCATGTTGCTCAACCACAAGCAAGAGATGATGTTGAAAGAACCCCATTCATTCCAGAAGCCTTCAAGAACCAGAAGAAATACGATCATGAAGATCCTGACAGAAGGAGATTGGCAAGAGACATTGAAGAAGAAAATGGTGGTGCTGGTGTCTTCAACGTCAACTTGAAAGATAAATACTTACTGGAAGATGAGGAGTGGAAGAACGATGTTATGCCAGAAATTTTGAACGGTAGAAACGTCTACGATTTCTTAGATCCTGATATTTCTGCCAAATTGCAAGCCTTGGAAGAAGAAGAAGAAAAATTGGAAAACGAAGGTTTCTACGAATCAGATGAAGACGAATTGGCATTCCACGGCCATGATGGTGAAGAAGTTAGCGACATCAAGGAAAAGGCTGCTTGGATTAGAGATAGACAGAGAAGAATGATTGCAGAGGCAAGAAACAAGAAATCTCTAAATAACAGAGCTGTTATGCCCCGTTCTAAGAAGGTTAAATCATTCGGTGAGATGGAGAAACATATGACTATGTTGGGTCATGATTTGACTCCATTGCAAGAAAAGCAAAGATTGGCTGCTGAAAAGAACAAGTACGAAGATACAGGTGCAGATGTCGTCTTTGGAAATACCGAAGCTATGTCTGGTGAAGTCGATAACGGTGTTAAGTTGAGACAATCCGACAGACTTCTTGACGGTGTCTCTGATGGTAATGCAAGATCAAGAGCTGACAGAATGACCAAGTTGCACAGAAGAGAGAGAAACAGACAAGCAAGAGCAGGTGAAGCTGATAGACATACTACGGCCGCCTTACCTAAGCACTTGTTTAGCGGTAAGCGTGGTATGGGTAAAACAGACTACCGTTAAGGAAGTCATACTTCAATTTCTTACTATTATTATTATCACTATTGTGTATATATGAATATATATATATAGATATCTTTTTTTGGGGATTCCAACCTTATGTACATTATATACTAGTCTTTTGAATATCGAAAATTTTTGGTCTGTACGCGGCTCTAGTTTGTGTCAGCGTCAGAAAATGCAGGAAAAAATGGTAATAATAACTGTAAGCCATAATAATACCTTTGCATATTCGAGACGTTAAAAATATAAATTTACAAGAGTAGTATGTTGGAAAAATCGGACTCTAACGTTGTTAATGTGGGAAATGCCCCAGAGCTCTCTAATGAGAGTTCAATGACATTTAGGACTTCAGCAACCAATATAAATGAGAATAGTACTAAGAAGAGTCCTCGTGTGACCGAATTGAGTCACCATGATGGGAAGGATGATACTAGTGCTATTGCACTTGCACCTGAAAGTGTTAAAAAAGTATCATCGTTGAGTCCCACACCACAAAATGGGTTAAAAGATTTCGCACTAGACGATGAACCTTATACTTGTTTTACACGGCTTCAAAGAATGGTTATTTTTGCCATTGTAATCTTCATTGGATTTTTGGGACCCATGGCTGGTAATATTTATATTCCAGCATTGCCACTGCTACAACAAAAATTCAATGTGGGTTCTACAACCATCAATTCCACTGTGTCTGCATTTATGGCCGTTTTTTCCGTGGGGCCACTGTTTTGGGGAATGTTTGCCGACTCAACAGGTAGGAAATTCCTTTACATCACTTCCATATTATTACTAATAATTGTAAATATCCTATTGGCATCGGTTCCTGCCAATATTGGTGCCCTTTATGTCCTGAGAGTGTTCCAGGCATTTGGTTCAAGTTCTGCAATTTCTTTGGGGACAGGAACCGTGACTGATATTACACCACCAAAGCATAGAGGCAAAGCCATCGGATATTTTATGATGGGGCCCAATATGGGGCCCATCTTAGCGCCTATAATCTCCGGTTTAATCTTAATGGAAAGTGACGCTTGGCGATGGCTATTTGGATTTACGAGTATTATGAGCGGTATTGCCTTTATTGCGGTTGTCTTGATTTTACCAGAAACTTTGAGATGTATCGTAGGTAATGGAGATCAGCGCTGGAAAAAATCTAGTAATTTTGGCACTATGGTGGATGAAGATGTCGAAAATTTAGGCCATGTGGAACCACCGGCCTGGCGGCTATTCCCTGATGTTGGCATTCAGAAACCAGTCAATACGGGACCACGGTTTCAATTTCTCTACCCCAGACCTTCCAAACCATCACTTCGCATATATTGGAATATGATGAAAATGATGCCAGTGACAATTTCATCCATTAGCACTGCACTTTTATTTGCCAATTACTATGCCTTTAGTGTCACCCTGTCTCATTTTTTGCAAACTGATTATAACATGTCTAACTTGCAGGTAGGTGCGTCTTATGTGTGTCCAGGTATAGCCATGCTGATAGGATCGCAATCTGGCGGACACCTTTCAGATTATATGCGTCAACGTTGGATGAAAAACCATGAGAATCAAAAATTCCCATTAGAGTTTCGTCTTATTTTACAAATTTTCGGTATTTTAATCAATATGCTAGGTTGTATTGGTTACGGTTGGTCGATTGACAGGCATTACCATTTGGCAGTAATCTTGGTATTTTCAGCATTAAGCGCATTTGGGCTAACATGGTGTAGCAATACAACCATGACATATTTGTCGGAGCTTTTAACCAGAAGAACTGCTGGTGCCATTGCCGTGAGTAGTCTTTTTCGTAATGTAGGAGCTACCATAAGTTCTGCAATAATTATAAAGCTTTGTCGTGCCATGGGGATTGGTTGGTGCTTCACTGGATTGGGACTTTGCAATTTAATTTCACTGGCAGGGGTATTGTACTTGCTCAAAAATAGTGGTCATTGGCAGGGGAAAATAAATAATAGCATGTAGGATTTTCTAAAATTTTTATTCTTTTTAATTTTTCAAATGTTTATTCCACTTCTGGCGTCAGTGTGTCGCTGTCGCCATCGTTGTCAATTCTAAAGTATTCGGAGATACAGAGACTTAGAGGCACGGAACTATTCATTGAATTTTGGTTTAGTCAGCTACATTGTACTACAGGTTCACTGGTAAATACGTCTTTTGCAACACTTCTTAAGATGACTTTTTTTCACCTGAAACTTGACTCTTCTCACTTGGCCTTTTGAAGGTAGTCCATCATGGAACCCCACGATCCAAGATAGCGTTATAGATATTTTGGAGGACAGAATTGATATGAGTCTTCGAGGGTCTATTTGTATTCGAAGAAGTCAGTGTTATTTTTGTCACTATGTTGCACGTTGATCGCGGAGGGCGGAAGTCCCTTTCAAGAAACAAGCGATGAGCACCATTAATTTTCTTGTGACTGTCGTGTAATAGAAAACCCATTCACCAATTTTGAAATTTCCAAACCTTTTTTTTTACTTTCTGCGTTGGTAACGGAACGCGATGAGCTTGATGAGTTACAACAATATTCACTGAGAGGTTACTTAATGAACGAATATGAAGGTTCTGTTCACTAGATTCCCATTTCTTCTGCATTGCTGTTAGTACTAGAACCGACGTATGGTATTATATCGTATTTGCTCAGCCTTACACAGATGATAGCAAGACGATTAAGAAATTTTGGAAGTTGGTTCCATCCATTCCTCTTTGTAATGGTAATGGGGACTGGTATTTCTGCAGATTTACTTTTTGAATTCCCTTATGAAGCAAGATGGTTAAAGATATGCTCTTATCCCATGTTTGCAACTGCTGTATTGCTATTCCTATATCTCCAATTAATGGGTATTGTTCATTTTATATTCTATGTGAAGGATAAATCGTTTAAAGAGTATGTGGATCAATTTATTAGAAACGTTACGATAAGTACTGGGTGGGGGACATATCCAATGGGTCTTTCGACCATTATAAATTATTTATATCTATTGGCGGAACACAGAATTGAAAGTAAAATAAAAGCTAAACGTGTAATGAGATTGGTTTACGTATTATGGTGGTACGACTTAGCGTTAGCATTATTATGTGCATGGGGGATTTCCTTTCTCATTTGGCAGAGACACTTTATGGGTCCATTGGGTAAACACAGATCACATCAGGAGAAAGTAATGTCTGAACATCTAAACAGTACACTTTTGCTGAATATTATACCATTGGTAGTGAATAGTTCATCCAGTGGATTATTTACCATGACAGATCTTTTTTCAGAAACTTTTAACAGAAATATTCAATTATTGACACTTGTAATTACGGTATTGGTTTGGTTGCAAGCCCAAGGATTTGTCGCCATCTTATTTGTCATCAATTTTTGGAATTTCTATGTCAATAAGTTACCTGCCATGATGCAAGCCTTTACGACCTTCTTGTTTTTGGGCCCCATGGGTCAAGGGGCATATGGTATTAACTTGCTCACTGAAGACATTAGGCTTTATGTGGAAAAATACTATAACGGTAATAATGGAAATGTTAACAATAATAATTCTGATCTACAAAGGCAAATTTTATTACTCGCAGTACCATGGTCATTTAAAATCATTGCGCTAATGTTAGCATTCTTACTACTGTCTTTTGGTTATTTCTTTACCGTAATTGGCTTTACATCGTTGTCATCACATTGGAAATCAGCGGTAGAAATTAATGTTGGCTCCGGAATTAAGCGTAGGAGAATATGGCATTTCCACAGAGGTTGGTTTGCAATGACTTTCCCCATGGGAGCCATGTCGTTGGGTACCTATAGAATTTGGGTCCTTTACAATGATTACGTGCCCATGAAGACTTTTAGAGTTTTGGGAACCATCTACGCATCGATCTGCATAATCTGGACCCTAGTGTGCCTCTCCGGTACATTTTATCACTCTGTAATCCCCAGATTAAAGAAAATAAGAATTCGTCGTGATCATCGTAGTTCTACATTGACTGAGGATCAATTACAAGAGGAGTCTAAATTCGATACCACAAATTCAAATTTCCATGAAGATAATTCATCAAGACTAGTTTAGAATATTCAAAATTAGGTCAAATGACCTTTTCTCTCAATAATTTGTCAGATGGTAGTAACTAAGCAAACATCCAAAAAATCATTCGGGATTGCTAAATCTGACGAGACATGTATATAAGGACAAGAGCATAAGTAAAAAGTCCATTTAACTTTATTTATGGCATTAATTCCAAAATCTGCTGGTTTTTACAGATTGATATTTAGAAGAACGATGACTAGTGGTGTGAATCATTATAACTACTTGGTGATTGGTGGTGGTTCCGGTGGTGTTGCTTCCGCAAGAAGAGCCGCATCTTATGGTGCTAAGACCCTGTTAATTGAGGGTAAGGCAATGGGTGGTACCTGTGTTAACGTTGGTTGTGTTCCCAAGAAAGTGTCATGGTATGCATCAGACTTGGCTAATAAATTAACCCATGCTCATGAATATGGCTTCTGCAAGAATTTACCCTTGACTAAAGAGCAATTAACCTTCGATTGGCCAGAATTTAAGCAGAAAAGAGACGCTTACGTTCACAGGTTGAATGGTATCTATGAAAGAAATTTAAACAAGGAAGGTGTTGAATACATCTATGGTTGGGCTAAATTCAACAAAGAGGGTAAAGTTGAAGTCAAGGCACATGATGGAAACACTCAAGTTTATACAGCTGATCACATCTTAATTGCCACTGGTGGACAGCCCATTTACCCTGAGAAGATTCCTGGTTTTGACTATGGTACTGATTCTGATGGATTCTTCAAGTGGGAAATGCAACCTGCTAAGGTTGTTGTTGTGGGTGCTGGTTACATTGGTGTTGAACTAGCAGGTGTTCTCCATGGATTGGGTTCAGATACGCATTTGGTTATTAGAGGTGATACTGTGTTGAGAAAATTCGACAACTTGATCCAAGACACTGTTACTAACCACTATGTTAACATCGGTGTCAATGTGCACAAGGAATCACAAGTATCTAAGATAGAAAAGGATGAACAGACTGGTAAACTGACTGTCCATTTGGATAATGGCAATGTTCTAGAAGATGTAGATGAGTTGCTTTGGACTATGGGTCGTAGATCTATGTTGGGTATTGGACCTGAAAATGTTGGTCTAAAGCTCAATGAAAGAGAACAAATTGTCGTCGATGAATATGAAAACACTAACGTGAAAGGGATTTATTCTCTAGGTGATGTCGTGGGCAAAGTGGAATTGACTCCAGTGGCTATTGCCGCCGGTAGAAAATTGTCAAACAGACTATTTGGCCCATCACAATTTCACAATGATAAATTGGATTATAATAATGTCCCTAGTGTCATATTTTCACATCCTGAAGCTGGTGCCATTGGTCTAACTGAAAAGCAAGCGATTGATAAATTTGGTGAAAAGAACGTTAAAGTTTACAAGAGTAGTTTTACCGCCATGTATTACGCCATGCTACAAGAAAAATCACCAACTAGTTACAAATTAGTTTGTGCGGGTCCTGAAGAAAAAGTCGTTGGACTACACATTGTTGGTGATTCGTCTGCAGAAATTTTACAAGGTTTCGGTGTTGCCATTAAGATGGGTGCTACAAAAGCAGATTTTGACAACTGTGTCGCCATCCATCCAACAAGTGCCGAAGAATTAGTAACTTTAAGATAAGTTGACATATAGGTAAACGTAGCGTTATATTCAAGATTCATTTCATTAGTATCTTTTGTTTTGAGATTTTTTTTCACTCGTGTTGTTTTACAATACAGCATACAGAAACAGGTAGTTATTAGACTAAGTTGAGATATATAAAGTTTTTATGCGGACCCAAAATTATGCCGGACTTAAGCCTTCAAAGAAGAGGCTCTTCTCTTTCTGATCTCGGCCTTTTCAGCTTTTCTTTCACCTAGTCTCTTAGCCAACAACTGAGCGTATTCAGCAGCAGCTTCTCTTTGAGCTTGAGCGTTCTTAACCTTCAAAGCTCTTTGGTGTCTCTTTCTTTGCAATCTTTGAGGAGTGACCAATCTTTGGATCTTTGGAGACTTGGTGAAGGTCTTTTCACCCTTGGTAACTTCTCTCTTGATGACAAAGTCACGGACATCGTCATCCTGAGACAAACCGAAGAACTTTCTGATGTGGTTAGCTCTCTTTGGACCCAATCTCTTTGGAACAGTGTTGTCAGTTAGACCTTCTAGTTCAGCGTCACCCTTCTTGACGATGACAAGAGCCAAAACAGCCAAATCTGGACCAACGATGGCACCTCTGACAGACTTTCTCTTTCTTTCACCAGTTCTTCTTGGTCTGTAACAGGAGTGACCTTGAGACAACAACAATTTAACTCTGGTTGGCAACAAAACACCTTGCTTCATTGGGAAACCTTGTTTGTCGTTACCACCGGAGATCTTGAAAACGTAACCCTTGAATTCATCACCAACGGCATCACCTTCGACTTCTTGGCCGATTCTCTTGTCGTAGAAGACACGGATACGGTGTTCATCATCGATTTCGATGGTCTTTTGAGTACCGTTCGTTGGGTAGGAAATGTTCAACTATAAAACTTAACGTTAGTATTCTC